>NW_020664561.1:13649924-13726900 GCF_002925995.2 Terrapene triunguis | reverse complement strand
CACCACCAGCTGCTAGGGAAGCATTAGCCCCATTTCACACATGGGAATCCGAGGCACAGAGAGACTGGCCCAAGGTCTGTGGTGGAGCAAGGAATTGAACCCAAGACTCCCACTGAGTCAGTCTTCCCTGCTTAAGCATCTTTAAGAAACGAAAAGGGGGAAAGAGGGAGAGAAAAGCAGGAAAGGGAGAACACGAGGCAGAGAAAAAATGTCAAATGAAGAACAATTAATTTCCTGGAGAATGTGAGAGAGGCAGATGTACCCAGGAGGTAAAAATCAGGGACACTGGTGGAATCTACACCTCTGGAATGGGTCATCTGGAGAACATTGATGCTGGGTTGTGTCATGATTCGCAAAGGTACTTTTCCATGGACCAGGAAACCACTGAAGCAGGGAGAAGGCAGTTCATTTACCTGCAGAGCCTAGCAGTGGCTCACCCTACTGACAGATTGTAAAGGACAGCAGGGGAGTGATGCGACGGAGGGACAGGACTGCAGAGTCAATGCGGAACAAGACTCCCAGAAAGCTCCAGGCAGAAATGGCAGCCCTTCCTAAGAGCCTTATTGCCCTGCTGCTACATGGCCGGCAAGGCAGGGCTTCTACTTGGCATCAGATAGAAGCAGTAGATAAGAAGGAAACGGTTTCACTCTAGCCATGCAGCCATTAAGGTTCCTTCATGGTAGGATTGGGTAGGATGGTTTTGGAGCAGACAGGGGCAGGTTCCGGCTACTGGAGGAGTGTGGCACTCACCTCTCACGAGTGCCCCCTGGCTGGGGGGGCATCTGCTCCTCTCTTAGTTTATGGTGACCTATTGGTAGTTTCACAGACAGTTTCGGTGTCTCAGCCCACTCTCAGCGATGATGCTGTTGTAAGCTGCAGTGTCACTTTGGGATAGGGTCGCGTTCTGTATAAGGCAGTGGTTCTCAAACTGTGGATCAGGACCCCAAAGTGGATCATGACCCTGTTTTAATGGGGTTGCCAGGGCTGGCATTAGACTTGCTGGGGCCCAGGGCTGAAACCCAAGCACAAGACCCACCACCCGGGACCAAAGCCAAAGCCGAAGGGTTCAACCCTGGGTGGCGGGGCCCAGGCCTCGCCTGGGACTGAAACCCTTGGGCTTTGGCTCCCCCACCCACAGTGGAGGGCTCAGTCGGGCTCAGGCTTCAGTCCCCCACCTGGGGTCGTGTAGTAGTTTTTGTTGTCAGAAGGGGGTCATGGTACAATGAAGTTTGCGAACCCCTGCTCTAAGGGGTGTTGGCTACGTAGACACATATTTGATCAGATGTTTTCTAAAGCCAAACGAACCACCTGATTTGATTAGTTATTTCAGCCCTAGAGTTCAGGCCTCATAAAACAAGCAGCATCCCTGCATGGGAGCTATAGCCCAGCTCAAGACAGGGCCAGTTTCAGGCCTTATCCCCCCTGTTTCACACACCCATAGGCGCTGACTCTGTGGGTGCTCCAGGGCTGTTTGGCGGCGGGTGGGAGGCACTGGGGGGAGGGGGCGGAGCAGGAGTGGGAGGAGGCGGCATGAGGGCAGGGAACGATCAGGGGAGGGGGCAGAATGGAGGCAGGAAGAGGCGGAGCAAGGGTGGGGCCTTGGGGCAGAGCAGGATTGGAGCACCCAACCGGAAAGAAGAAAGTTGGTGCCTGTGCACACACCAGTGTTATGCTGATGTAACTCCATTGGTCTCAGTAGAGTTAGTCTTGGTTTAAAGTTAATGTAGCAGGGAGGAGACACCCAATGTGTTTTCCCCCTCCACTGTCTCCTCCCTCCTGTCTCCATTCAGCTTCCTCCCCTTTTGTCACCATCACCGTTTGATCATTAGCTTTTAGCCTGTAACACATTGTCAGCAGCTTTGCATCTGATGGGAGCTGCGCTTGCTCCAGTTAGAGCCGCGGAGGTGTTTAGTTGAGATTCAGAACACAATTGGAATGGCTGCTCAGATACCCTGCTGCTGGGTGCCTTATGAATAGTCAACTGGAGAGACTTTCAGTGCCAGATTATAATCTCATTTACACTGGGGTAAATCCAGAGCATCTCCTGGTGAAATCAATGGAGCTATTCTCGGCTGTACACCAGTGTAACTGAGATCAAAAGCTGGCCATAGGGTGGGCTTGTTCGGTGGAGAAAGAATCTGTGAAAATCCATTTGCTGATCTGGGGTGGGGTCAGGCAGAGACATCAGCCACTAGAGATTTGTTGCCTGGGTTGTTCTCTTCCAGCAAAAAACCTGCTGAACTATGGTAAGAAAAGAAAGATTTTAGGGCAAAAAAACCCTGTCTTGCCCCTATGTGAACAGCTCTTGAGATGGGCTCAGGACACATGGGTAACTTACTGTTGCAGTCTGCCCAGAGCAGACCTTTCTTCCTCCAGAAATGGCAAGTGCATTGCTGCTGGATTACCGTAAAGATTGACAGCCTCTCTTTGCCAGACACGCAGATACCCACACGAGGGGCATGGTAGATGATCACTGGTCAGGTTAGAGATAGATGCCCTGCCTTGAATAAAAATGTAGTTTCCATACATCTGATAAAAATGCTGACATAAATGTGACAGCCTAAGGCGGGGAGGAAAGGACAGCGCAGAGCAGAAAACCAGCTGTGACCCTGCAGTGAGCTCATAGGCTCTCTGGCCTTGCTGCAATGCTACAGCCAGGGCTTGATGCTGTCACTGCAGAATCAAACAGAAGGCAGAGGTAGTGCTAGCAGTGATGTAGCAGCTGCCAGCTGGTGGCCAGAGGCTAGGACACAGCGCACCAGTACATGGGGTCCCCAGATTCTAGGCCAGCTCCCTGATCACAGTATCACAGCAATGACTGGCAGTGCGACCCTTGTGGCTGCTACACAGCAGCTGTATCAAGGGAGCCAAAAGAAAAGCTGTCAAGTCTCTTGCTTGTCCCAGCAGATGATTCGTTTTGGCCCCATGCTGTGGGGAACGTGGCCAATCTACGACTTTGTCTATATCTGGGCTCAGTGCAGGGAGATTTCATAGGAAACCAGAGTGTGATTTGTGTGTTGACGAACAGCCCTGGCACTAACTGACCAATCCCCAACTGATTTAGTTGGGGATTGGCCCTGCTTTGAGCAGGGGGTTGGACTAGATGACCTCCCGAGGTCCCTTCCAACCCTGATATTCTATGATTCTGTGATTCTAAAACGCTTCGAAGTCAGCTCCCCATTCCCCGATGTCGCTCCTGATTCAGATGCTCCGCAAGCCCCCCCAGGAGAACAAATCAAAGAGTGCCATTTGCCACCTTATTTCCCCATATCATCCCCAGTCAAGCTGCCTAGGAGAACGCGGGTTTACCTTGGGCTGTTCCATAAGAGAAGAGAGCAGATGCCATTGCACCACTCCTTGGATCTCTGACTTTCCAGAGAGCATTACAACATCTTCAGCAGTGCTTTGCACTCCAGAACAGACGGCTCGACACTGGCTGGGTTAGCCAAGTTATAGTTAAATTGGGGGCGTAATAACAATCTTGTTTGCCCCTAACATTCACAATTGTCTGTCACATGTAAAAGCACTGTAGCAATATAGGAAATAGGACAGGGACATTTCTTTCCCTTTTTAAAAATAAATGTGGTGTCTCTCATACACCCTCTGGCTGCCTCATACACAACATTATCATCCAGCCGTATTAGGGCTTTCTGGTTTAAAGTATAAGTGTGTAAATTCACAAGCCACCGCTTTATGGTCAACAGGGGTTGGTAGGTCCAGTGAGCAAAAGGCGGTTCCTCGCTGGCCACACTAGCTGGCCCCGTGCAGAACGTAGCTCAGCTGGAAAGGGCTCTTTGCACAGCTGACACAGAGCGAAAGCTCTTAGGGAAAGCACAGTTCCCTGCCATCACCGCAGCCGCTGCCAAGTTGGCACGACTCACTTGCGCTGCAGAGATTTTTGAGATGTGGCGCATTCGACTCCAGTTTCCTTCCAAGAAGAACCCATGTCCTTGTCGATGTACAGCACGAAGCCGGCTAGTGTGTTTGGGTGGCCAGTCCAGAAGACAACCAGTTGCCTAATATGGCTAACGCACAACTCCATCTTGCACTGGAGCTGGGACCTAACCCTGTTCCTGGCTGTCAATGAGTGCACAGATATGGCGACAACGTGGTGTAGCTCCCATCTCCACTGCAAGCTGAAACCATGCTGTAAAAAGCCCCTGCCTGACCAGGATGCATCTGTAGTGCAGGCAGAACCTTCCCTTTCACAGACCCCGCTCTGGAAAGGCTTTTCAATGGAGTAAGGTGAGAGAGGGTGCTACAGCAGAGCACTAGAGGCCATACCTAACCCCCCAGCCAGGGAGCCTGTATGCAGCCGTAACTTCTACACTACACCCCAGGGCAAGTGGGACGAGGATGCTGAGGCAGTTGACAGGAGGGTGCTGGTCTACTAAAAGTGAAACCATTGCAGTCACTTACTGTGTCAAGGGCGGAGAGAAGGAGCAGGAGCGTAAACATACTGAATCTGGGGCAGCCATGCAGCAGAGACACCCTGTGGTGGACTATATATGCCCCCCTCGCCACAGCTGACAAAAGGTTATAGTGGCCCAAGAGCCCAATTAACCTACCAGACTGCACTTGGAGGGTGCTAGGTCTAACTGGGGATCAAACCCAGATAGGGAGGGGCTGGATCTTCATAAAGGGAGGAGCAATTGCCAGAGGAGGCCCAGGGGAGCGGCAGGTGGGGGAACTTTCTCCTTTA
The DNA here is from genome assembly GCF_002925995.2 of Terrapene triunguis. Taxonomy (NCBI): domain Eukaryota; kingdom Metazoa; phylum Chordata; order Testudines; family Emydidae; genus Terrapene; species Terrapene triunguis. The sequence continues at coordinate 13,722,198 of NW_020664561.1, read as the reverse complement.
GGCTAAGGCAAACCTGCTAGATTACGCCCTGAGCTGGAAGCCTGATTGGAGTCAAGGACTGCAGCCTGCCTGAAACCCTGGGTAGAGGACGAGTATGGCAGCCCCTCGGCTGGGCGAGTGAAACTCAGGCACTTAGGATGGGGCTGGGACAGTCTGAAGCTGGGGCTAGCCTGCAAAGAAGGCGGCTGCCAGTTCTGAACCCAGCTGGGCTGAAGATTCAGTATATTGCTAGTTTCTGTCAGCCTTTAAGTAGAGAACTTTGAGGCCCTGCCAAGGGTTGGACTGTTACATGGCTTGGCTGGAAGGCCAGCTCACACCAATGGCAGAAATAGGCCAAAGGAGGCATGGGAGAACCGGAGTCCCAGCTGTTGCAATGCCTCATACAGCCGTGATGGGGGCTGGTGCAGTGGCAACTTTGCCACACACCCTGATGTCTGGCGAAGCATCCATCAAGGCCAAGGGCTCACACCCTCCAGGCCTCTTCCAGGCCAGCTCCTTGGTGCAATCCAATTTGCGTGAGGCCCTCAAAGAGTTCCCAGAGAAATGACAGTGTGTAAAATACACAAAGGTGCCTCTTCTCCCTCTCTAGGGGTTCCCCCATTCACATGTGAGAGCGTCTCTGGGTCCTTGCAAAGGGTCTGAGTGGGCAGACAGAAGCAAAGGATGAAGCTAAAGGGCATGCTCAGGAGGCGAGCAAGGTGGGGTCGGTTAGCCAAGTGAATGGCAGACACCTGAAAGGGGAGTCTACTCTGAACACTTCGTCCATCCCTCCTCAGGCAGGGGGAAGGCAGGTTTAGGAAGAAGGTGTTACATGCCACAAGCCATCGCCATGAGGCACCTGGGGGCAGTGGGTAGAGAAAGCGGGAGGGAAGGAAAGGGCTTGAGGAGAAATGTTTCGCTCAGGCCAGTGCAAGAAGCTCACCTTTGACAGGCTCGGGATGAAGCTACACTGAGCTGAAGTGGGGTGGGAGGGTCATTAGGGCTAGCGGAGGGAAGTGAAAGGGGGGAAATGGGTCGCTTCCAAGCCCCAGTCTTTGGGGCGAGATTCAAAGCATCTCAGACTTTGTTTTCATCAGGCCTCATCCTTCTCCATGAAGAAATCAAGGTCATTGCTGTCACCTACATTGGGGAGGCGGGGGGGAATTGCAATGTCAAAGTGGCTCTCATTCCGAAGGGGCTGAAATGGGCCCATTTTCACTTGGCCAAAATTCTTTGCAATATATGTTTCTGATGATCAAAAAATGCTCCCCTTTCCCCAGGGTTGCAAGAATAAAAATGTCATTAGCTGGTTTAACAACATTTTCAATGCAAATATGGGGGGAAGAAACAGCAAAAAAACCCCACAAAATATTTTGAGTGAAACAAAAAATTTCAGCCATGGCAACAATTTTGCACAAAAAGTTTAATTTGCTTAACAAGGCTGTATTTTTTTAATGAAAAAAAGCCTTCAGGTACACTTTTCAGCAAGGCTTACATGACTTCGGAGCCTATGCCCCGTTTTCAAAAGAGCGCTGGGCATGTAGACGCTTAAATCTAATTGAAAATCAAAGGGACTCCGGCTCCTTGGTGGGACTTTGGCACTTTTGTGAATGTTACGCTTCATTTGAAAGGCTTTCACCAGCTTCACCCGTCATGCACAGTGAAGGGTCTACAGCTGCCACATTCCTCTGCTGCCTTGGTGTAAGCCATCAGCTCGGTCTCCATCATCCCCATAGCCCAGGGCCTGCGTTAGTACCTTTAGAGTCCGAGGGCCAGAAGCACTGAACCCCCACCCCAAACATTTAAACCAGCGAGTGCTATGGGTCTTCAGCACCTCTTGCAATCAGGCCACGCACTGCTACCCGGTCACTCCTAGACTCACGGGGTGACTCAGTGGCATTTGTCACAATGAATGCTGAATAGCTGGAGTCTGGCACTGGGCTTTTGGGGGAGCCTTCGTTTGGGTTAAATCTTATCTGTTGCAATTACCCCAGTATTCAGCAGCCCGGTATAACCCACTCCCCCTGCTTGCTTCTTTGAGTGGCATTCCTGAGAGACCTGTTTTAGGGCCGCTTTTGTTCTATATTCCTGTGGCTTTTTCCACAATCTATCATAGCAGCTGTGCTCTGCATTGCCGTTGTTCTGCTCGGCTATATTTAACCTTTCCATTCCCTCCGGATGAAATGTTTGACTCAGCGCCTGACAGGCTGTGGGGGAGAGCAAACAATGGCTGGAACAATTTTATGCCACCAGATTCCCCTGCGCTGGAGGTGCCCCGGTCAGGTCGAAGCCCCAGCTGAGCGGTGTTTTCCCACCATAAGTGTTCCATTGACTCCATCTTCATTTAGTATGGCTGAGATTGCTTCAGTAGCAACTGGTGATTTTTTGGGTGCCTTTTTTTTCCCAAGGGGGTGTCAAGTTGGTTCCCCCTTCCAAAGGGTCCTGATTGCCAGACAGTGCTGAGGAGCCGCCCTCTGAGACACTTGGCCTCAAAGTTTTGTCATTGCATTGTCTCCTTCCCCCCCCCGAAAATGAGTAGGCACAGATCATTGCTCTCTTAGCAAAGGATTAGACATTATCTGCTATGCATTAGCACCAGGCTGAGGGCATTGCTTAGGGATGATTTAAACCCACTTCTTCTTACTTTCATCTTCTCAAGGCTACACTGTAATTCTTTATTCTCCAAAAATTCTGGTCCCTTTAAACCCAGGCTGGAGCTTATCCGGAACAGTGCAGTTACTATCCTTACAGGAGACTGGAGTCTATTACCTTTCCTTGGGTATGACTTCACTGCAGAGTTAACACAGGTGAGCGGAATCTGGGTCAGAGCAGCTGGGTTAGTCTCTGGTGTTGGTCTCTCCTGTGTGTCAATAGAACTTCTGTGGGCTTATTCTATTGTCCTTTGTGCTGCAGTAAATTTCCCAGTGAATTGTGGGAGAACTTGTTTGTCCTTCTGGGCTCACAGGGGAATTGTGGAAGGCACTGGAGGACTATTAGCACTCAAGTGGTTTATCCTGAGTCCTCATTGCGAAATAGGCAGGTTACCAGCCCCAGTGAAAGCCTCACTTGAGCTCTACCCTATACTACAAGCTAGGCCATATAGCAGTTGAAAGCATCACTATACTCAGGTGAGAGGGTTTTGTTTGTGAACAGAAGGGGGGGAGGGGGAGGCTAAAGCCAAGAAAGACCATTTAAAAGGACCAATTTCACAAAGCTGAAAATAATTATCTGGGGGGAAGAATTTAATCAGAAAAATGCAAATGGTAGTTGAGAATTGTTTAAGAACACTTTACTAGATGCCCCAAAAGCCACAATCCCATAATTGAAGAAGAAGGTTGTATTGGTTAAAAAAAGTCAAACTGATTTAGAGGGGACATGAAGGCAGCTATAAAATAATACTATATAATGAATGGAAGAGAGGGGCAGTTGATAGTAAAGAATATAAATCATAAGCTAGGAATTGTAGAAAATTGATCAGGGAAGCAAAAGGACACAAAGAGCCTTCTATGACCCCCAGATCTAAGGAAAATAAGTTTTTAAAATATATTAGGAACAAAAAGAATCCTAATAATGGTATTGGTCCATTACTGGATAGAAATGATAAAATTATCAATAATAAAGCAGCAAAGGCAAAAGTGTTTTATAACTAGTTTTATTCTATATTTGTGGGGGCGGGGAACAGGTGACGTAGTCATATCATATGATGATAACATTCTTTCCATTCCACTAGTATCTCAGGAGGATATTAAACACTAAGTACTAAAGTCAGACATTTTTAAATCAGCAGGTCCAGCTGACTTACATCCAAGAGTTTTAAAAGAGCTGGCTGAAGAGCTTACTGGGTGTTAATATTGATTTTCATTAAGTCTTGGAACAGTGAGGAAGTTCCAGAAGACTGGAAGAAATTTAATGTGTCAATATTTTAAAAGGGTAAACAGGATGACCTTAGTAAGTATAGGTTTGTCAGTCTGACACCGATTCTGGGCAAGATAATGGAATGACTGAGATGGGACTCAATTAATAAAGAATTAAAGGAAGGTAAAATAATTAATACCAATCAACATGGGTTAATGGAAAATAGATCCTGTCAAACTACCTTGAGATCTTTTTCTTTATGAGATTACAAGTTTGGTTGCTAAAGGTTATAGTGCTGATGTAATATACTTAGACTTCTGTAAGGTGCTTGACTTGGTACTGCATGACATTTTGATTAAAAAACTAGACCAGTATAAAATTGATCTGGCACACATTAAATTAATTCAAAGCCGGCCAACAGATGGGTCTCACAATGTAACAGTAAATGGGGAACCATCACTGAGCCTGTGTGTTTCTCGTGGAGCCCCACAGGGATTTGTTCTTGGCCCTATGCTAGTTAACATTTTTATCAATGACCTGGATGAAAACAAAAAATCATCACTGATGAAGTTTGCAGATGACCCAGAAATTGGGGAGTGGTAAATAAGGAAGAGGACAGGTCACTGATACAGGGCAGTCTGGATCGCTTGGTAAGCTGGGTACAAGCAAACAATATGTGTTTTATTCATGGCTGAATGTAAATCTAGGCTGAATGTAAAGAATGCAGGTTGCACTATCCTGGGTATCAGTGACTCTGATAAAGATTTGGGGGTCACAGTGCATAATCAGCTGAACATGAGCTCCCAGGACAATGCTGTGGCCAAAAAAGCTAATGTGATCCTTGGATGAAGAAACAGGGGCATCTCGAGTAGGAGTTGAGAGGTTATTTTACCTCTGTATTTGGCACTGAAGCTACTGCTGCTGGAATACTGTGTCCAGCTCTGGTGCCATAATTCAGTGAGGATGTTGACAGATTGGAGAGGGTTCAAAGAAGAGCCACAAGAATGATTAAAGTATTAGAAAACAGTGATAGACCCAAAAAGCTCCGTCTGTTTTGCTTAACAAAGAGAAGGTTAAGGGTGACTTGATTATAGTGTATAAGTACCTACATGGGAAACAAATATTGAATAATGGGCTCTTCAATCTAGCTGAGAAAGGTATAAAACGATCCACTGGTTAGAAGTTGAAGCTAGACAAATTCAGACTGGAAATAAGGTGTAAATTTTTGACAGTGAGGGTAATTAACCATGTGAACAATTTACCCAGGGTTGTGGTGGAGTCTCCATCACTAACAACTGTTAAATCAAGACTGGATATTTTTCTAAAAGATCTGCACTAGGAATTATGTGGGGACATTCTCTAGCTGGTGTCATACAGGAAGTCAGACTAGATGATCACAATGGGCCTTGGGCCCCTCTGTTCTGGAATCTATTCATCTAAAACATTCAGGTAAGAGCCCAGGCTAACTCTAGCAGTGAAGAGACCCCCTTTGAGTCACTTCAGCCATATCTGCACATTTCACGCCCCACACCTGCAGTCTGCCGGGGTTCTGTAAAACATTCCTCCCACAAGGGGCTGGCTCTAACACTCAGCCCTTGTTTTGCAGCTTCTGTGGGGCATTCAAACACAGTTAGCTGAGCTGCCTCCTCTTAAAAATGGTCAGTCAGGGTTATTGGCCAGTAGAGAGAGTTTTGAAACGCCTGGGGGCTCTTTGGGAACCTTCCCCCACACAGGCTTTCATCATGGAAGAATTTCCTTTGACATGGACGTGTGGATTTTAAGGTCAGAGAAGACCATTATGATTACCTAGTCTGAAAGGCCAGAGACCCGCACCCAGGCGCAAGCTCAATAAGGCATGGCAGAGCGGGAGCACATCTTTTAGAAAGAAATACAGCCTCGATGTAAAGATTTTTCATGATAGAGAATCCACCACGTCTCTTGGGAAGTTGTTCCAATGATTAATCACGCTCCCTGTTAATAATGTGTACCTTATTTCTAGTCTGAATGTGTCTGGCTTCCACTTCTTGCCATTGGTTCTTGTAAGCGTCAGTCTCTGTGTTTAAAGTGCCCTCTGCTCTCAGTATTCTTTTCCCCATGTAGATCCTTTCAGACATGACTAAGTCACCTCTTCAACTCCTCTTTGATAAACTGAATAAATTGAGCATATTAAGTCTCCTACCGTGAGGTGGGTTTGCCAACAATTTACAGTACAAAGGGGAAAACAGCACTGACATTGAAATAGGAAAAAATACAAAGGCAAGTACAGCATAAAGCCAAATCCGATAGGTCAGAAAAACACTTCACATTTGTTCATTGCTTTATGCCGTAAGGAAAATCAGAAAAGAAACACCAATGGAAAGAGAAACAAGTAATAAGAAACGAGGAAAATGCGGGGCTATAGAGTATCAGACGGATGAAATACCATAGGCTGTAAGTCTCTTAGAACGTTTCTTAATTCAAGAATGAGAATTTAGGACCTAACTCTATTGTTTTCTAAAGTATAAGGCCCCAATTTAGGAATGTATCCCTATTCATGGAATCACGTAAGTAGTGTACGCATTGAAGTAAAAGACACTTCACTCATGCTTACTTGCCTTCCTGAACTGGACCTAAAAAAAAGGAGATTCCAGCCTCAAAGGCCTTTTTCGGTTCCAAAGGGATTAGCACCATGGAGGCAGTGGACTCATGTGTCAAGACCATTATATCTATCAGTTGCTGCAAATTCCTTGACCTGTATTGTTTTCTTACAAAGCTTGAATGAATAACTTTAGCGAGGGTAGGGTTGATTCTACTCTTTGGCAGGCAAGTACCTTGGCCAGTATTTTCCTGTCCTCGTATTCATTGCAGAATAATTGGAAAACTGACCTGTTAATCTCTGATGCCAGGAGAGAGTTAAGAATTATTCCTAGGCCACCCCTAGCATGTGGTGTCTCGCTGAGCCTTGAATACCTCCAGTGATGGGCATTCTAGAACCGCCACTGGCAGGTTATTCCATTTCTCTAAATGCTCCCTAAGGCCCTGGTCCAGCAGAGCTCTGAAGCACATGCACTGAAGTCAGTGAGACTCCGCCATGTTTAAAAGTTATGCATGTGCCGTGCTGGACTGCTGCCTGCTTACACAGAACTCAATAGGAACATTCACCTTGACTTCAAGACAAGCAGGAGCTTAGAGATCCTAATACTTCATCTCCATTTTTCCTCCTGCAGTTTCAGTCCATTACTGCTTGCTCTGACCCCAATTACTACTAATGAGACTAAGTTAGCCTGGTCTCCTTTATAACTTCCCCTTACCGCCTGCATTTGCAATCATTTGTCATGTCTCCCTTGGGCTTTTTTCTGCCCTCCACGATGAATAAGCCCAGTTTTAAATGTTCTAAGATAGCAGAGTAATGTCCTTGATCTTTTATTGAACTCATTTATTGGTGCTGCTTTTTTAAAAACAAAATCCTTTTTTAAAACCTATAAAATATTTATCGCAGACGCACAGCCTGCAAAACTCTTCCACTGCTGATTAAGAACCAGCTATTGCACCGAGAACCCTCAGCTTTTTAAATAGCTCTGCAGAAATGAAGAGCCTGACCCAGAATACATGTCCTAATTACTTTCCTGCACATTTTGGACCAGACAGCCTCCTCCAAATGATCGCTGTCTTATTCCCTGCCAGAACTGTGTTCAGAGTAGAGAAGTGCAACAAGCAGGTAACAGAAAAGAGTATCCTGTTGGCTTGTCAAATGCCCTAAAGTTGGCATGAAAGGGGCATGGTTACTACATATATTGAGCCCTGGTATCCTGAATTTTCCTAGTCTTTTTTATTATTCTACAAAAATATGATGGTTTAGCTAGTGCACTGTGTGCTACAGCTAGCTACACTATGCAAAGGCAGGGAGAGAAACACATGATGCAAAATACCATGTTGGATATAAACAATTCTTGGGTGTTTTGCTGCCAGCATGGTTTCTAGAACTTTTTAATAACTCCCTCGTATACAATTTTTAATTTAATTTCTCTTGTAACAAAATCCTTTTATGACATTCACAGAACAACATGAGTTTTTTCTGGTGACCTTAATGCCTTGAGAGCTTCATTGATTTAATCAAGTCAATTTAGTCCTGTGGATAAAATTGCTACCTTATATTTCAGGGCTGTCCATTCCAAATCATCTTGGTGACACATTGTTATTAAAAACTTGTTAGAGCTTTTTCTCACTCTGTCAGCAAAAAATGCATTATTACATTTTCAAACTCTTAATTACTTACAGCATTCCAAAATTCACTGCATTCGACACGTTTAAAAGACTTCGTTGAAGCAGCAAAACGTGATATGCAGTATTACCCACCAGAATACTGCTATCCTGCCATTTAAGAGCATAGACATACCTGCAACATTCAGAAAGTTAAACCTGGTTTCTTCATATCCACTGGGGAATGGAGAGATACTTCTGGTGCAAGACCCTTGACCCAAGGTATCAAGCAGGGAGTGCAAGTAAGATGGAGCACGTTGGTTGTGTTTTGAAGGGAACTGCCATTAAAGGTAGGCAGCTTCACATGCCCACACAGCCCCAGTGGCATATAGTTCAAGAGGAAGGGGTACGGCGTGCAGAAGAACATTACCGTAGTTCCTGGGTAAGGAGTTTGTGAGGAGCGTCGAGACCTGATCATGTTAAACTGTTGTGTGTTTTGAACGTGGAACGTTATATTTCAGTTTGTTAATAAAAATTCTTGTTAAATCCAAGCCAGAGCATATCATTATTATACAGGCAATGCCAGAGTTTATGCAGGGCTTGGCTAATAACAGGTATTTGGGTTATTTGGCTAGCTTGTGGCCTTGTTTCATGACCTCGGCTACCATTACTAACTCGTTTCAGAGTAGCAGCCATGTTAGTCTGTATCCGCAAAAAGAACAGGAGTACTTGTGGCACCTTAGAGACTAACAAATTTATTTGAGCATAAGCTTTCGTGGGCTACATCCCACTTCTATACATCCGATGAAGTGGGATGTAGCCAACGAAAGCTTATGCTCAAATAAATTTGTTGGTCTCTAAGATGCCACAAGTACTCCTGTTCTTATTACTAACTCGGTGCACCTGTAACGTTACTAATGTGGTGCAAGCATTTTTGTGCACCACAGGGTCAGTGAAAGCAGGATCAAACCCGAAGTCTTATTCTAATGAACTTTTGCAACATTTTCCATCAAAGAATGTTACCTGCTAGTTTGGTGTGGGCATTCGCTACCTACCATACATGAACAATTGGAAGCCTCTAGCAAATGTTGTCTTTTTCAGTGGGTTGTTTCCAGTGTATTGCAGCTGCCAGACCAGAAAAGCAACAGTGGGTGGAGTGATGTCAAGTGAGATCAGAGAGACTGCTAAATCCACAACCATCCTAATGAATAATTGTAAGGGAATGCAACTGTTCTGAATGAAACAGAGTCAAGAATGCCACATGGGTCAGAGAAAGTGTTTCTCCCCACCGGAAATGATTGCTGCTGGTAACAGTTTGTTACAGAGCATACAAAATGAGAAGGTGCGCTTGACCTAGTTTTGTGCAATCTACCAGAGTCAATACAGAAAAGAAATGTCTTTGAACCACCAAGCAACAGCATGCACAATATAAATAAATGTGATGTCCTCCCAAGGAAGGTCACTCCATGTGTATTACTGTATTTGCTACAGAACACATGTAGAGAGGCAGCATGTTGCCATGGGCAGGACACTGCACTGGGGGCAGATCCTCAGACAGCGTTAAGCGTCATAGCTCCATTCTGGGATATTTTACTTCAGTTGAGGAGCTGCCTCCTGCGTTCTATTCCCAGCTCTTCCACTGACCTGCCGGATGGCCTTGGGTAGATCACGTCAACTCTCGGCCTCTGTTTTCCCTCGTGACCTTTGTCTAGTTCGATTGCAAACTCACTGGGACAAGGACTGTTTCTTCCCACGTGTCTGTACAGCACCTGACTGATTCCAGCTGAGCCTGCTGAGTGCCACTGTGACGCGAATCCGAAGAGAAGAAAAAGCAGAAGGCCGCTGGGTTAATTCTTTAGAACAAGTTTTTATTTTATTTTTTTCTCTGACAAAAAAACATTAAAGTTTTACATTCCCCCCCCCCCACCCGTTTTTTTTGTGGTTTTCCTTTTGGAGCCAAATGAGCATTTATGTTACAATATATCCACCTCGTCAACATGCAGTGCTGAGCTCAGCAGCTGGCTTAGGAGAGGTGCACCCAGACTTCCACAGGGATCACGGCTTTGGTCCGCCACTAAGAACTGCATTTATTGGAGGGATCTCGAACTTGCCCTGGATGTGCCAGGACTGTGACTATGGAAAAAAACCCAAAAGGGAATGCTGTGTGCCAGTTTGATTAGCATGCACGTTGCACCTCAGCAGCTGCTCTGCTTTCTCTTAGTCAATCGTCACATGCTTTGGGTAACGAGCAAGTGAAAATGGCACAGAGTCAACTCCAGAGGCAATGGTTGTTGTTTAGAACAGCTGGATGTCTCAATACGACTGGAGATCAGTTAGCCAGCTGTGCACCGGTAGTAGTATTGTATTGGTGCACCTCCAGTTGGATTGGACTGAGCAGGGTCTGGTTATCCTGAAACACTAGATCCAGATGCAGAGACTGAACTATTTCCCTGATTTTCTCTGCCTCCCCATATCCTGCCATGGCCCTCTCCCTGCATGAACATTCTTGTTAGCTCCTCCCCCACCTGATGTCCTGCCATGGCCCTCTCTCTGCATGGAAGTATATTGTTACCGCCCCTGTTTTCCCCCTGCTATGTTGAAGGGTTATTAAAGTCATAAAGAACATCTTCTGGTTGGATTTAAGAAAACATTCCCTTGGTTTGGAGATGCTTGCTCCAAGTACAGCAGTGATGCTTGGAACCTGACCATAAGCGGAGAGCTTAGCAGCAGAATCTCATGGGCTTGTCAAGGGGGAGAAAGCTTCTGTCGGCTGTCAAGCCTTCTTTAGGCCATGGAAGATACATTATACAGAAGCAGAGTTAGTCCGGAGACTTACAAAAGGGTATGCAGGCTGCAACAGTACCTTCAAACAATCTGTTTCCCTATGGGGAGTCTTTCTCTTAGCTCTCTCATTTTTTGGTTTTACAGGCCGATACAGTATTGTCCCCATTTGCTTTCAAATCCTATGACCCCCCTGGGGTACTTTATCCCCTTCTAGAGGTGTAACCACATCCTGGACTTTGCAAGGTAGATCTAATCAGTCCATGCTCGTGGTGCCACTGAAAAAGAAAGATTCCCAACACTGTGGTTTATAGTGTAGCTGCATACAAACAGTTTCTGTATGTTAAAAAAACACCAGTGTAGATGAATAAAAAGCTCTACTCAGGTTCCGCATCCATGCTATCGATGGATGCTCATTACTTGGCTGATGAACCCAACAGGTTTTCAATAAACCAGCTGGTATCGGCATATCATACGGAAACTCTCATCAAATCATTTGGACGAGGGCTACTCTAGAACCGGGGTGGCAATGTTTTAGCACTTGTTTCACACAAAGGGGCAAATTCTGCTTTAGTTCCATGGATGCCAACCATCCTGCAATGTTTTATTTTAATGGCACTTTGATTTTTACTGTTTCTCCTCTCTCCTGTTTTTATGGTTTCAACAGCAACTAACTTGTCAAACGGAAATTTCAAATGATTCCCACCCAAGACCACTGATAGTCAAGAAGAAAATGCTTCCATCTCCTAATCCAAATATGTAGTGAAGTGTCTGTGCAATACATGGGAGCGGGGGGGGGGGGGGGGGGGGGGGAGGGAGAAGGGGGAGAGAGACATTCCATCCAGGAGCTGAGAAGCACAGAGCTCACCTGACTGGCAGCTTTAACATCTGGAGAGAGACCCAACTTCCATGCTACTTCAAAGTTTTGGCTCCAGGAGCTGGACATGCCCCTTTCCCATCACCAATCTCAGTTCCGATTTGAGTGTCATGGCTCCAACTTTTGGAGAGAGATTGAGTGTCCATTCTGATTCAAGGCATTTTGGGAAACAGCTTGAACCGGAGACTGATTTTGTGTGTCTGGAGAGCAGACCCACCTCTGTAGGTGCTCAGATGTTATGGCAATAAGCAGACTGTAAATACTTAGCTTGATCAGATAGATCTCTCTAACCTATCTCAGCCCCATTTCAAGCCTCTGGCGCCATCACTAGGCTGGAAACCCCATCTAAGTCCCGATCCTGCTGTAGCATTCAGACAGATCTGAGCCCACTCCTAGTTCTGTGCTCTAGGATCTAAAGAGTCAACTGATCTCAGTCCTGAATCCAGACTTCACTACCTGCAGAGCCACCTGTAGCCAAAGCTAGATTCCAGTTCCAGCTACAAGCAAATGATCTCGTGGCCAGTCAAACTCTGAGCTGAAAGATCCATCATTTCCCTGGTGGCATATACCAGCACTCTGTCTAGATTGCTGGGGGCAAGGGGAACACACCTTCCCTCAGGTGGGGGGGACCAGGATAAGCCTTCATAGGGGAGAGAGACCAGTCTGTGTGCCGAAGTGATATTAAGCTTGAAATATGAGTTTAAAAATTAAGAAATATTTCAAAACTCATAAACTTCATTGCACACTTGCTGGTCTGTTAGAACCATAATAATGAGACATAAGTTATAAGCTTTAAAACCAACGTGAAACAAGGATCCTCTTTATAGTCCCCCCCCCCCACCTAATGCACACACACAAGAGAACCCCACCTCCCACCCCCAGTAATGTATTTACACAGAGCATGGCTTATTGTCATAAATCTTTTTGCATTTAGAAGGTCAAGATGCAAACCCCTTTATTTACAATACCTATGGGGGAGGGTCATCTCAACCACACCCCACCCGCCCATGACCACCTCCTAGCCCAACAGTTTGTACCATGAGGAGATATGCCTTTGCGAGAGACCTTTGGAACAAGCTGACAGTAACACAGCTGCCTTCCTGCTGCTGGAGAATCAGAGTCAGTTCCTCAAAGCTGACTGGTTCAGAGTTATCCAGCTGCTGATTACTTCCTGTCAGTTCTGGAGTAATTAGTTTCCCCTTTGTTTTGTTTAATTGTGACACATTTCTCTGGTATCAGATTGCAGGACAGTACAGCCATGCCCCCCCCCCACCCCACCCCAGTTGGAATAATAAATGTGGGAGCCATCCTTAGGTTTCAGAGGAAACAGCTAATGGGGATGAATAGGGCAGGTCCCACCTCTTGATCCAGACAGGTATTGAGTACCTGCAATGTCCCTTTGTCACAGGGAGTTATGAGAGCCAGAATGGGCCTTTTACAGCTATTGGTTCTTCTTGTATGCTCAGTAAGGGCCCAATTCAAAGCCCACTGGCACCAATGCGAGTTTTTCCATTGCCTTCAGTGGGCTGCAGAGCAGGCCTTAACACACACCCCCCTCCCCCCGCTGTTGGTTTTCATTCTCCTCAACCACGAGAGAAATGCTCGTTATTTTTACACTAAAGCTTATCTCCATGGAAACTGAAGAGGGCCCTCACCGGAGAGCAGGCACCAATGCTCCTGAAGACCAGCTTGGTCTGGACCATGGCCCCGGTGGCAGTGAAGGCCCCAGAACCAATGCTCAGCAGCTCTCGTGCTTTCCCTGAGCTCCAACATTCCCCAGACCCTTGCAGTTTGCCAACGGCTCTGAGAGGTGGGGAACGAGCAGGTGGCGATGAGGGCCCAAAAGACCTGACCTAGGCCTAGGGTTGCTGACTTTCTAATTGCACAAAACCAAACACCCTTCTGACCGCTTTCCCTGAGGCCCCACCCTCTGCCCTGCCCCTTCTGAGGCTCCGCCCCCTCACTCCATCCCCCCTCCCTCTGTCGCTCTCCCCCACCCTCACTGATTTGCTCATTTTCACCGGGCTGGCGCAGGGGGGTTGGGGTGTGGGAGGGGGTATGGGCTCTGAACTGGGGGTGCGGGCTCTGAGCTGGGGCTAGGGGGTTTGGGGTGCAGGAGGAGGCTCTGGGCTGTGGCCAAGGGGTTCAGAGTGTGGGAGGGGGTTGGGGCTCTGGGCTGGGGCATGGGCTCAGGGGTGGGGCCAGATATGAGTGGTTCAGGGTGTGGGAAGGGGATCCGGGCTGAGTCAGGGATGCGGGGGAGGGGGGTCAGGACTCTGGCTGGGGGTGTGGTCTCTGGGAGGGAGTTTGGGTGCGGGACGGGGCTCAGGGCACAGGGTTGAGGCGTGGGAGGGTGTGCAGGTTCTGAGAGGGAGTTTGGGTGTGGGAAGGGGCTCGGGGTTGGGGCACAGGAGGGGGCTCAGGGCTGGGGCAGGGGGTTGGAGCATGGGAGGGAGTTTGCGTGCAGGAGGGGATTTGGGGTGTGGGCTCTGGGAGGGAGTTTTGGTGCAGGAGGGGGCTCGGGGCAGGGGGTTGGGGCGTGGGAGGGGGTGAGTGGTGCGGGCTCCGGATGACGCTTACCTTGGCTCACAGGCTACATGTCCCACAGCTCCTAGGCAGCTGCAGTGGCACAGGAGCCAGCAAACAGAGCTGTAAACAGGGGAGTTTGAGTGGGAGTTTGGAAGGGGAGTTTGGGGGGAAGACTAGGAGAACCAGGGAGAGGAACAGACAGGCTAGTGAAGGGAGCATGTGGTGTTCTGGCAGTGTTGTGGTGATCGTTGGGGGTTTGTTTTGCTGTGGGTGGTGGTATTTTGGTTTGGTTTGTGTTTCATGGACTAATAGGACTTAGGTGGGAAGGCTATGACAGATACAGAGGCAGCAGTGGTAGTGACCCAAGCAGTGGAAGACACAATGAAGATGACTGGATGTGGAAGCTGCAGTATGTACATGATCCTGGAGGGGGTACCTGAAAAGAGTTTAGTCTGCATGAAGTGTCGCCTGATAGAGCTGATGGAAGAAAAGATCCAAGGATTGGAGATGCAGGTGGAAACTTTGGTTGAGTTTAGAAGGGAGTTTGAGCAGATGTTGGAGCAAAGACATGAGGAGGCTGAAGGGAAAAGCTCAGACTTGCAGATGGAAGCAGGACCAAAGAACTCTGAGGGGAGACTGCTGGGTGAGGAAAGTGGACAGTGGAAGCATGTGACTAAGAGAACCAGGCAGAGGAAAAGATGGGCTAGTGAAGGAGAAATAGAGCTCAGGAACAGGTTTGCGGAGTTGGAAAATGAAGACGGGGCACAGCAGGTGGTCACTGAAGGTGGGAGGGCAAGGAAGAAGAGAAGAGCAGTGAGTCCTATAGGAAGAGGGGAAGAGTCAATGGAGATAACAACACCAAATATGAGCCCCAGGAGGATATGGGATGGGTTGCAGAGGATTGCAAGGGAGAATAGGAATTGAGAGGACTTGCAGCCAGAGGGAACAGGGGATAGACTGGAGAATCGCACCATCACCAGGAAAAGGCAGGTCTACGTGATTGGGGACTCCTTACTGAGAAGAACAGACAGGCCTGTAACCAGAGCTGATCCAGAGAACGGAAGGGTGTGCTGTTTGCCTGGTGCTAAGATATGGGATGTGGACCTGAGGCTGAAGAGGATCCTAATGGGAGCGGGAAAGAATCCACTGATTGTCCTTCATGTGGGAACAATGATATGGCTAGATTCTCGCTGGAACGTATCAAGGGACACTATGTCAGGCTGGGGAAGACGCTTAAGGAAATTGAGGCTCAGGTGATCTTCAGTGGGATTCTGCCTGTTCCTAGAGAAGGGCAACAAAGGTGTGACAAGATTATGACGATCAACAGATGGCTCAGGCAGTGGTACTATAAGGAGGGCTTTGGGATGTATGGCCACTGGGAGGCATTCATGGACAGAGGACTGTTCTCTCAGGATGGACTTCACCTGAGTAGGGAGGGAAATAGACTTCTAGGATGGAGGCTGGCACAACTGATTAAGAGAGCTTTAAACTAGGAATTTGGGGAAGATGGTTGGGAGATGTACAGGTAATGTCCACGCTGGATTTTAACATTGAGAGGGAAGAAAACGAAGAAAGAAAGGATACAGCCGTGGGTAGGAGAATGGACATAAGGAGGAAGGGTAGTGTAGATACCATTCTAATAGGTGATACTGACGGTAGAATGTCTGTGCCTAATCGGGTAAAGAATGTGAGCGAAGGCAAACAGCAAAAATTAAGATGTTTGTACACCAATGCGAGGAGCCTAGGTTACAAAATGGAGGAACTAGAGTTACTGGTGCAGGAAGCGAAACCAGATATTATAGGGATAACAGAAACATGGTGGAATAGTAGTCATGACTGGAGTACAGGTATTGAAGGGTATGTGCTGTTTAAGAAAGAAAGAAAGAAAGGCAAAGGCGGTGGAGTAGCATTGTATATCAATGATGAGGTAGACTGAAAAGAAATAAGAAGTGATGGAATGGATAAGACAGAGTCTGTCTGGGCAAAAATCACATTGGGGAAGAAAGCTACTAGAAGCTCCCCTGGGACAGTGCTTGGGGTGTGCTATAGACCAGCGGGATCTGATTTGGATATGGATAGAGACCTCTTTAATGTTTTTAATGAAGTAAATACTAATGGGAATTGTGTGATCATGGGAGACTTTAACTTCCCAGATATAAACTGGAGGACAAGTGCTAGTAATAATAATAGGGCTTAGATTTTCCTAGATGAGATAGCTGATGGATTCCTTCACCAAGTAGTTGCTGAACCAACAAGAGGGGAAGTCATTTTAGATTTGGTTTTGGTGAGTAGAGAAGACCTCATAGAAGAAATGGTTGTAGGGGACAACCTTGGTTCGAGCGATCATGAGCTAATTCAGTTAAAACTAAATGGAAGGATAAACAAAAATAGATCTGTGACTAGGGTTTTTGATTTCAAAAGGGCTAACTTTAAAAAAATAAGGAAATTAGTTAGGGAAGTGGATTGGACTGAAGAACTTGTGGATCTAAAGGCGGAGGAGGCCTGGAATTACTTCAAGTCAAAGTTGCAGAAACTATGAGAAGCCTGCATCCCAAGAAAGGGGGAAAAATTCATAGGCAGGAGTTGTAGACCAAGCTGGATGAGCAAGCATCTCAGAGAGGTGATTAAGAAAAAGCAGAAAGCCTACAAGGAGTGGAAGATGGGATGGATCAGCAAGAAAAGCTACCTTATTGAGGTCAGAACATGTAGGGATAAAGTGAGAAAGGCCAAACGCCATGTAGAGTTGAACCTTGCAAAGGGAATTAAAACCAATAGTAAAAGGTTCAATAGCCATATAAATAAGAAGAAAACAAAGAAAGAAGGAGGAGTGGGACCACTAAACACTGAGGATGGAGTGGAGGTTAAGGATAATCTAGGCATGGCCCAATATCTAAACAAATACTTTGCCTCAGTCTTTAATGAGGAGCTTAGGGATAATGGCAGGATGACAAATGGGAATGAGGATATGGAGGTAGATATTACCACATCCGAGGTAGAAGCCAAACTCGAACAGCTTAATGGGACTAAATCGGGGGGCCCAGATAATCTTCATCCAAGAATATTAAAGGAACTGGCACATGAAATTGCAAGCCCATTAGCAAGAATTTTTAATGAATCTGTAAACTCAGGGGTTGTACCGTATGACTGGAGAATTGCTAACATAGTTCCTATTTTTAAGAAAGGGAAAAAATGTGATCCAGGTAACTACAGGCCTGTTAGTTTGACATCTGTAGTATGCAAGGTCTTAGAAAAATTTTTGAAGGCGAAAGTAGGACATTGAGGTCAATGGTAATTGGGACAAAATACAACATGGTTTTACAAAAGGTAGATCATACCAAACCAACCCGATCTCCTTCTTTGAGAAGATTACAGATTTTTTAGACAAAGGAAACGCAGTGGATCTAATTTACCTTGATTTCAGTAAGGCATTTGATACAGTTCCACACGGGGAATTAGTTAAATTGGAAAAGATGGGGATCAATATGAAAATTGAAAGGTGGATAAGGAACTGGATAAAGGGGCGACTACAGAGGGTCATACTGAAAGGTGAACTGTCAGACTGGAGGGAGGTTACTAGTGGAGTTCCTCAGGGATCCGTTTTGGGACCAATCTTATTTAATCTTTTTATTACTGACCTTGGCATAAAAAGTGGGAGTGTGCTAATAAGGTTTGCGGATGACACAAAGCTGGGAGGTAGTGCCAATACAGAGAAGGACCGGGATATCATACAGGATGATCTGGATGACCTTGTAAACTGGAGTAATAGGATGAAATTTAATAGTGAAAAGTGCAAGGTCATGCATTTAGGGATTAATAACAAGAATTTTTGTTATAAGCTGGGGACTCATCAGTTGGAAGTAACAGAGGAGGAGAAGGACCTCGGAGTATTGGTTGATCACAGGATGACTATGAGCCGCCAATGTGATATGGCCGTGAAAAAAGCTAATGCGGTCTTGGGATGCATCAGGTGAGGTATTTCCAGTAGAGATAAGGAGGTGTTAGTACCGTTACACAAGGCACTGGTGAGACCTCATCTGGAATACTGTGTGCAGTTCTGGTCTCCCATGTTTTAGAAGGATGAATTCAAACTGGAACAGGTACAGAGAAGGGCTACTAGGATAATCCAAGGAATGGAAAACCTGTCTTATGAAAGGAGACTCAAAGAGCTTGGCTTGTTTAGCCTAACCAAAGGAAGGCTGAGGGGAGATATGATTGCTCACTACAAATATATCAGAGGGATAAATACCAGGGAGGGAGAAGAATTATTTAAGCTCAGTACCAATGTGGACACAAGAACAAATGGATATAAACTAACCATCAGGAAGTTTAGACTTGAAATTAGACGAAGGTTTCTAACCATCAGAGGAGTGAAGTTCTGGAACAGCCTTCCAAGGGGAGCAGTGGGGGCAAAAGACATATCTGGCTTCAAGACTAAGCTTGATAAGTTTATGGAGGGGATGGTATGATGGGATAGTCTAATTTTGGCAATTAACTGATCTTTGACTATTAGCGGTAAATATGCCCAATGGCCTGTGATGGGATGTTAGATGGGGTGGGATCTGAGTTACCACAGAGAATTCTTTTCTGGGTGTCTGGCTGGTGAGTCTTGCCCACATGCTCAAGGTTTAGCTGATCACCATATTTGGGGTTGGGAAGGAATTTTCTTCCAGGGCAGATTGGCAGAGGCCCTGGGTTTTTTTCGCCTTCCTCTGCAGCATGGGGCACGGGTCACTTGCTGGAGGATTCTCTGCACCTTGATGTCTTTAAACCATGATTTGAAGACTTCAATAGCTCAGACATAGTTTAGGGGTTTATTATAGAGTGAGTGGGTGAGATTCTGTGGCCTGCATTGTACAGGAGGTCAGACTAGACAATCATAATGGTCCCTTCTGACCTTAAAGTCTATGAGTCTAGGTGGAGGCATGGCCAGGCGGCTCTGTGCGCTGCCTCGGCCCACAGGCGCCGCCTCCATAGCTCCCATTGGCCGTGGATCCCAGCCAATGGGAGCTGCAGAGCTGGCGCTCAGGTTGGGGGCAGCACATGGAGCCCCTGTGGCCATCCCTTTGCCTAGGAGCCAAGGGTCATGTCGCTGCTTCTGAGGAGCTACGCAGGTAGGGACCCTGCCAGCTCCGCACCAACTGGACTTTTAACGGCCTGGTCAGCAGTGCTGACTGGAACCGCCAGGGTCCCTTTTTGACCGGGCGTTCCAGTCAAAAACCGGACACGTGGCAACCCTACCTGGGTCTCACTGCACTTCACCTAACTTGAGAGGCATCAAGCTCCAAGGAGCTGTGATGCACAGGGGGAGCGACATCTAGCCAAGAAAAGCCCAACAGCCAGGTGGAGGCTCATCTGGCACTGCCCATGGACCACAAGGGCCTTTGTTCAAGTCTCCTTGGGGGTGTTGTGTGCTGCCCCAAAGGGGCAGGGGCTCAGGTACTTACTGGCTCAGAGCTGCAGAGGCAGTGGCTGCTGCTGGCAGACAGCTGCACCTTCTCTAGATTCACTTTACACGGAAATATTTGAGTCAGGAAATCCCCTGAGCGAGTCTTTACATTTTGGCTAAATGAAGGACTTAAAAGAGTGAAAGGAAATCGATGGGCCTGGACCCATATGCAACGGGGCCTGTGCTGCATTCTCCTGGCTGACAGCCGGCCCAGCAGATATGTTTCCAAGGTCTCTGCTGCCTGCCTCTCCCTGGTGTTCGAAAACGCTCTTGTGAGCTTCCTGGGCAATAACATGTACTACAAATTGCAGGAGAGACGTTCTTCGTACTGTCAAGAAGCTACCAAAAGCTCTTTATAATGGCAAACAGATCGGCAAGGGAAAGCTCCATATCGGAGATGAGCCTGAGCCAGACCCAGACAGCCCCAACTCTCTGAGCTGAATTCACACAGCCCAGCAACTCAGGCCCATCTCTACCAACCTGAGTCTAAAGCCCCTGAGAGGGCCCTCTGCTTAAAACACAAAATGCCCCACCCCCCGAAAACACTGAAAGTCAGAGCCACATGCCTAGCCCTGGCAATGACAGCCCAGCCCTTTAATCACTGTTTGTTTGTTTGTAAATGCACCCATCCCCATATCATCTGGTGCCTGACAAATTAAAACCAAGCAACACAATAAATGAAACTGCTACATTTCTGTATGGTTTGGCAGGTGGGCTAACGAGATCAAGCATAATGAGGTAGAGAGATCCTGCAAAGAGGTTTTGGATGGCAGTGAATTACTGGGCAGCCATTTGGACCTTGGGTTAACCCTCATTACATTCCAGCAGAATGAGACCTGGAAACTGGACAGCATGGGAGCTGACAGGAGAGCTGGCTTGCTTGCTGAGAGAAGTTAAGCCGCTGGAAGGGGGTGGTCCAGGTCACTTTTAGGGATGCTTTGTGTGAATTAAGCAGCTGAAAGAGCTGTGCAGGGATGGATTCATCACTTGTTTAGGGACAGCGAGAGGGTCAGATCACTAAGAGAGGGGTAGGATGGCTGGGGAGGAATTGGGTAGCTTGCTGGGGGCGTTTGGGGGTGGCAAGAGGATTTGGCACACAGGAGAGAGGGACAGTCACTCCTTGGAGTGAGGCACAAGGGCACAGATAGGCAGTGAAAGCATTTGGCACCTAGAATACGGATCTTTTCCCCAATCTCTCCCCTTGATAACTGTTCTTAGAGCTGGCTGGCTTGATAGTTCTTAGAGCTGGCTGAAATTTTTCATTGAAATTTTTTTTCAGAAACTCAGAAAACGATGTGGGAGGCTGATCTTCACTTTCAGTTTCAGGACAGCGAATGCCACCAGGATTTCTAAGGACCGAGCTGTAGCTTATCCAGTGGGTGGTGCAGAATTAAATGTCACTTGTCTAGAGTTAGGTTTTGGGTGGCCGAGGCTGCTGCACAACATGGACAAACTAAAACACAATAACCCTCTGACAGAAACAAGGGCATGATTGCAAGAAGCTAAGCTAAGGGCCACGTGCTCACACTTCCCAGTTAGCCACCCTAAACATGTGCCTTCAGAGCACAGCATCCCCTTCTAGTATGACAAGGCACACCAACATAACTGTAGATGCACAATTCGGGCATCACGACTGGCTCGAGTAATATAGTACATTGGGTATTATTATTACATAGCATCTTCGGTCCCAAAGCATTTATACAGCCCCCAAGCCAAAGTCTAGTCCTGCTGAAATGAATGGCAAAACTCCCACTGACTTCAAAGGAACCAGGCTTTGGCCCTGTATGTACAAAGATCACTCCTCACCCTACTGAAATGCAACCACCTCTGGGGTGGAAACAAAACAGCTACCCTACACTAGCATCCCTCTGCCACAGTGAGCACAGCAGAGAACACACATTTGAAACCGCAGGGGGAATTCAGGCTGGCAGAACAGAATTACAGAGCAGTTACAACTGGAGCTGGAATTTAGCCACATGCTGTATTTTAAATAGTACAGTTCCTGTATTAGGAAGTTGTCCCAGATGACTCAACTTCATGAACTCTACAGATAAGCACACTTGTCCCGAATATGCTGCACTGCAGTACTGCAGGCAGGCTTACTCATCCATACACTGCTCAACCCTCTTCCTACAGCCAGACGATCCCGGAGTCCCCCAGCACCGCTTATGCTGAATCCGCTTGCAACCTCCACCTCACCACTCTCAGCAGGAGGAGGATTTTAGCCCATTTATCTGTACAGGTACCTTAAGACAAAAGCTGCTATATAATAATACCCACACCATTATATTATTGTTGCCAGCTGCTGATTGCTGGTTTGTTCCCTTCCATTTGCACGTGTATGTGGAAGGGAGGGGCCAAGCCATCCTGGGAACACTGGAAGCGTGGGCAGCCAGCTCTCCCCTCTCAGACTGGATTTATTTTGTGGCATAGCTGGACTTTAGGAAAGGAAAATTTCAATTTTCAAGCAGACCAGGCCAGCCAAAAACTAACTGCAGACAAATCCATTCCAATCCAGTCCTGCCTGCCGGGTAAGCTTTTGGTCTGCACTCGCATATCCTTCGTGCATTCGGGTCCCAGTTCAGTATAGCATCTAAGCACATGCTTAAATCCATCCTAATTCAGCGTAGTTAAGCATGTGCTCCCATGCTTTGCTGGAGAGGGATGGATTGCTGAACCAAGGCCTGAACAGCCTAAAACCGGAAGTGAAAATCAGCCTCCTACCTCAATTTCTGCATAAAGGCCACTGAATGGGAGAAGAAATGGTTGATTTGCTAAATCTGTTCTTTGGGTCCTCTAAAGGACTTGTGCCAGGTACTGCACATTGGGGACAGCACACACGGCTGATTACATATGTGCTTCCCTTGAAGATTATCGCTGAGAGAGAGAAGACAGAGCACGTGCCTAAAAACACACCTTCCGAGGGAAAATCAGTCCTGTTTACAAGAAAGCCATGTCATATAGAATAAACGCACTCCCCCGTCCTTCTCCCACAGACTGAGGTGCTATGCATATGCAGAATTGCAGAGCTATGGGATAGGTGGCAGAGCCATGGGAGAAAAATGGCATAACCATGCAATAAACTGCATTGATCTTGCTCCTTCATTCCCCTTGCTTGCACTCTGTCCACTAATCTGTCCTCACACCAGGATGACTTCTAACAGCCGAAAACCCTGAGCAGCTCCCCAAATCAACCTGCCACAGAATTGTTTCTTCTGGTCCCCAAATGTGGAATTTCTCCCCATCATAATTAGACTGGGCAGAGGCCCCTTCACGGGCGATCATCATTCCTGATGCAGGGACAGCTCAATGGCCAAATACTACATAATGCTGAAGTGCTAGAAATGGGAGCTTTAAGGGGAGATTTGTTAAAGGCCCAAATGGGAGTTAGGTGCCCAATGTTCACTGACCTTCCAGTGAGATGTGGGTGCCTAACCCCCATGGCTCCTTATCCCATTGGCGAGGGGAGATTCTCAGCGAGATACACAGCATGCTGCTCCTAGCTCTGGAAGGTGACGAGATACTGGGTCTTGCAGCCATGACGTTTTTATGGTTAATAAAGCTCATTTTAGGTCCTGTTGCACCTGGCTAACAGGTGAAGGGATACAATAAACAGTCCCAATACACCTGTCTAAAACTTGCTCCAAATGGATTTTTTCTGTACACTGCATGGCATAATACAGCACGTTGGTGTAATGGAAAGGTTGAAGAGGTCCTTGGCTTGGGTTGAGCTGACAATTCACCCCTGAGTAACGTAACCTTCTCAAGCCAATGCTAATAAAACCCTGCTTGCATGACACTGTCCCATCAGGTACTTCATATGTATATTTTAAAGCTTCTCAAACAAACCTTCTTCAATCCATACAAGATTGAAGGCACATTGACGGTGCCAATCTGTTTGTGAATTGGGGGAGAACATTCTGCCTGGAACTGCTCCAGAGTGCCCGTAATTTGCAGGTGGAAGAGTAGGTAGCAGGCCATGAGGCAGGAAGGTTAAGATTTTGGAAACTGACTGGGGTCACACAGCTCATGGCAAATTGAGAACAGATGAGAAGCTAAATCCTCCAGTCGGCTTTGAAAATCTCAACCCCGGTCTCCTCGGTCAGATCAGAACCCTCCTCCATTCCAGGTCAGAGAGAGCTTGTCAAGCCCAGGAGGGGTTCTAATGGCTGTGGTGATGCAATCCATGTCCAGTTCCTGCACCTGAACTTGGGAAATAAAGGATGCTGCCCACATTTTTTCCAGTAGGGACGTGGGGACTGGATTCAGTCTGTAGCACTGCCTCTGCAGGAGATCTTGAAAGGCTAATATGCCTAAGTGTCCCTCCATGCAGCGATGAAGCTGCTTGGGGAACGGGGAGGGGAGAAGGGTTCACCCCCAATAGCCATGCTTTCCATCTGCACCTTCCATCCCCTCTCTAAACCAATTAGTCTGGTTTTGAAAAGTACTGTGCTCAGTCCTTCAGTTTCATTGTTCGAGAGGGTGGATGCATTTCCTCTGGGTCTCTTGGGTTAGGACTGGGCTGGGCAGAGATTTATGTACTTATCTGCATCACCTAGCCCTGCTCAATTGGCACTAGGGTGGCTCATTAGGGAAAAATCTGCTCATGTTTGCCAAAGCAGTTTGCTAGTGCACAACACTTTCACACTCAGCCAGTACAAAGGGGCATCAATCAGGACCTGATCCAAAGCCCACTGATATTTGTGGGAACACTTCCACCGACTTTAGTAAGCTTTGAATCAGACCCCTAGTGCACACTCTGTCCGTGCATCAGTGAAATGCAGAGGCACCTGAGCCGCAAGGAAGAGAGTATGGTGCCAGGCCAGCCACACACACGAGAGGGAGTGGGGAGGTATTGGTGTAAAGAGAGATTCCCACTCCCTTCTCTAGATTTTCATAGTCCCATGGACACCTATTTGAGTTCCTCGCTGGGCTAAGTGTAAACTGGGAAGTGGTAACTTCTTTGGCACACGCTCAGATCCTCAGTCTAGCTGGTGCTCAACCACATGCAAAAATTACAGCCCAGCAATAATACCGCCACCCATGTTAATATCTCCCGGGAGGTGTTTCCTTTTGTTTTAAATCTGTATTTTGCATTTCAAACAACAGGTCTGCCGCCTTCCAGGCAGGGGGAAAGAGGGGCCTGACCCAGCCTCGTTTGTCCAACAGAACAAGACCCAGGGTAGGAAAAATACCATACCTGGCATTGTAAGTCAACAGAAAGTGTTCACCTGCTGGCTAGAGGTCCTGCGGGAGAAAGGTGGCCCTGGAGATAGCGTGCACCAGTTGACTAAAACAAATACCTGCATGTGTATATCTTTATATATACAGCATATAAATATATATACACACACATACCGTATATATACACACACACACACCTATAGTTCTCAGTATATAAATAATATATGTACGAGCAAGGTGGTTACGTTCAGCAGCATTGCCCCCAGCCCCTCCTCCCACAATCTCCCCATGGTACAAGCCGTTTTGTTTTGGTTTCACCTGAACCCATCCCCTCCCACCATGCACAGCAGCGGCTGGCTGTCCGCTGGGCCCCAGGGCCACCGCCTGCCCCCACCCCACCTTCCTCCTGGCAGTTTTGTCACTAATGCATCTGGGAAGCAAACCAAAAGCCACGGGCAGCACAAGAGAACCCCAGTGATGGTGTCCGTTTCTCTGGAAGGGCCCCGCATCTGTCTCGATCCTCCCACTCCGACTTCCCAAGGGAAAAATGAAACATGCCCAAAGCCGCCTGCTGGGATCTTTTGCCAAGCTTCAAGGGACCAAGGCAAATACAAATAAATCTCAGGGTCCTGGCTGCTTTCTGCTGAGTTTTGCTTGGCAGCGGATCCACCCCCTGGTTTCCCATAGGCATAAAGTCCTGTTTTGCTTGGGAGGGGCATTTCCATGGTTTCCACACTCATCCCACTGGTGCCTGAGCCTTACTGGACCAGAGGCGTGCAAGCAAATCAAATGCTTCTTTGTGCAGAAAAAAGGGGGGGAGGGGTCAGCGGGTTCAAATTTTTTTTGCACAAAGATTTTATTTCTCCTGCATTTGATTTTGGGTTCGTTTCATTCCCACGCGTGGCGAAGAGCATGCAACAGAGGGAGGGAGCGGCCTCTAGCACTTGTCATCTTCTTCCGTATCACTTAGCACGTCGATGCTAGCCCCACACATCACCCCCTGCGCCGCCCCTCTCCTCCTTCTCCTGTAGTGCCCGTTGGGCATCTGCCAGCCATGCCGCAAAGGAGGGGCTGACCCGATGGTGTTGGAGCGGCCAAGGCTGGTTGCGACAGCAGCCTCAAAGGTGAGCGTCTCCTCCTCGCCGCAGTCTGAGGCATGGGAGTCGTCATGCAGGGCCAGGTATGGCTCCGAGATGTAGCGCTGGGGGGTGGAGTGCCGGCTCTGCTTTCCCTGCGGAGAGCTGGAAGACTCGGTCAGGCAGGTGTCATTCGTCTCCAGCGCCTGGGAGAATAGAGGGGACCCCCCCTCGCTCTCATCGGGTTGTGGGGAGGTGTCACCGGGGTGCCGCATCATGGAGGCATAAGAAAGGAGCGGCCGTGGCTTCGGGGGGACCGGAGGGAGTTGCCGGCGACCTCGTCTCGGGGTGCTGGTGTCAGATATAGAGGGGATGGAGCTTTCACTCAGGGAGCCCGTGCCCTGCAAAATGGAAGGAGACAAACACGTGTACAGTACAGCTGGGCTGGGATGGTTTGGTCAAAAGCTGCATCCTGCGCCTTCAGAAGCCCCTGATGAAAAGCAATCTCTCCATGGCTGCGTCTTCCCTAGGAGATGAGGTGTCTTCTTAACTCCAGTTAGCCACGGGGGAGCCTGGTCTTGAACTCAACCTACGAACTCCTATGAATACTTCAATCTGCTTTGTCTTCACGAGGATTTTACCTTGAGTTACACCTGGGCTACATCTAAAATTCCTCACTACATTACTCAGGGCTGTGAAAAATGTCACTCCCTATGCAATGGAGTTAGATCAACCTAAACCCACTGTAGACACCGCTAGGTCGATGGAAGAATTCTGGTGATGCAGGGAAGCATCTACACTACAGTAGCAGCGCTGCAGCAGTGCCCCTGTAGTGTAGACACACCCATAGCTAACTCGAGCTAAGAACACAATGGCTATGTCTACATCAAACCACTGCAGCTGCATCGCTGTAGTGCTTCAGCGTAGCCAATCACTACAGAGACGGGAGGGGTTCTCCCATCGGTGTAGCTAATCCACCTCCCTGAGAGGCGGTAGCTAGGCTGATGGAAGAATTCTTCTGTCGACCTAGCGCTGTCTACACCAGGCATTGGGTCGGCTTGACTATGTCTTTGAGGGGTGAGAATTTTTCACACCCCTTAGAGACATAGCTATGCCGATGTAGCTCTTCAGCATAGACCAGCTCCTAGTGAAGACGGCCTCAGGAGATCGGAACAGAGTAAACGGAGGTGGAAACTGCCTCAGCTGCTCCCACTTTCCTTCAGTGATCTCACAATGGCGTGTATTGGGCCTCACAATCATCCATTTGTGCATTCACAGTCCTACACTTGTTGCATCACAAAAGTGCACCGGCAAGGCCAGGGACGGACGTCTGCAACCCCACATGGTGTCAGTGGTAATTAATGGTGTTCTCAAACACACTGACAAAGAAACTGTTCACATGAACAGGCCTGATTCTCCCCTGCTGTGTTGTTTGGGCAGCTGTTTGCACTAGTGCAAAAGGGGTGTCAAATACTACCAAGAAGAATGGTACCATTTCACACCCACGTATCATGGGTGTAAATGATTGGACAAGGGGCAAAGCTGTGGAGAAGTTGGGCCTGTGTCTTTTTTTTGGGGGGTGGGCAGATGATATGGAAGAAAAGGCAAAAATCCCTTAGACTTAAACAGGGGTGGGTTGAATGTGGCTGGGGCTCCTCTGGCAAAGAGCCATATGGAGGGATGGTGACTGTTCCTCAGCTACTGGTAGCACTGCAATAAGCTTTCTAACTGATGGCACTTGGCATAGGATCTGGTACTATTAACATCACCACCACCAGTTCCCTGCTAGATTTACAGAAGAGGCACTGTGGTTTCACAACGGCACTAGGATAACACAACAACACCCAGTGTGGTCTAGTGGATAGAGCCCTGAACGGGGACTCAGGCATCCTGTTCCAGGCTCTGTGACCTAGGTCACGTCACCTGTCTGTGCCCATGTTTCCCCTCCCACCGATTGTCTGTCCTGTCTAATTAGTTTGGAAGCTCTTGGAGGCAGAGTCTGTCTCTCGTTATGTGTTTGCACAGCACCCAGCACAATGGGGCTCCAGTGGCAGGTAGGGCTTTTCAGCACTACCGTAATATACAGAATAATTGACCAATGGCTGCCTAACCCCAGAGATAGGAGTGCAGGGATCTCAGTGTTTTTGCAGATTTTTGGGGGGAATGATTGCGTGCCTCCATTCCTGCCCCAGGATCTCTGCCTGGAACAATGGTGTTTGGGCTGCTGGTTTCATCCCTACCTGCCTGTTTGGTGTCTGTGACCTGCCCTCGCTGGGTGACCTGGACTGGTGCCGGACAGGAGACTCGCCATCTGCCTGCGGACTCCTCTCCTCCGAGTTGCAGCGGGAGATGTCCGGGGACAGCAGGTGCTTGCGTTCTTTGGATCGCCCTCGTTCTCTTCCGCCCGAGCGATGTGTCTCAGATCTGTGGCCTGGGGAGGACAAAGTCAAACTGTAAGGCTCCCCAGTGGGACAGCTGCTGCAATTTGTTCAAAGTGGGGGTCCAGAGATCACAACCACGCTAGGAGGGTGCTGTCGTCTTAACTCTAATGTCCAGAGCTCCCTCTCCCTCATACTCTCTCCATCCTGCTAACCCAACACTTCCTCTAGGCCAGGCAGGTGAGGGGCTGAGCCCATGCCTAGGATCCTGTAAGAGCTCCCTCTGCCTCATCAAAGGAAGAGTGTATCTCTACTGCCTAGTATCTTCTTACACCCTCCTCTTCCCCCTAAGCAAAGTGCTTGTGACAGCCGTTGTGATTTCCTTCAGTCTGCAGTGGCTCTGGTCATAGCATGGAAATTGCTCCCCTCTGGATAGTTAATGACCTCTTTCCTTGGGGCTGACAAAGTCTTTCTCCTTCCTCCTTCTCCAGAGCCTCAGTGCATCCTCTGACACCATGGACCACTTTCTCCTCCTGCAGCACCTTCTGAACTGTACAGCTCCCTCCTACAATGGCTCTGCTCTCGTTTTATTAGGCTCTTTCCTCTCTGTCTCTGGTGGTGACTCCTCCTGTGTCAAGACACCACCTTGACTGAGCCCCAGAAGGCTCAATTCTCAGCCTGCTGCTGTTCTGTGACTTCTCCTTCTCAGTCAACTTATCTCCACCTTTATGCTTCCCTGCAGCACCACTTTCAGCCGGATGGAACTGTCAGTGGATTGTGAGCCCCATCCCATGTACTTTCGACTTGTCTGAACCAAGTAAACCCCAGGACTCTGTCACAGCTTCTTTCAGGGGAACACCTGGCCATCCTCAAACACAACTCTACCTCCCGCCTTCTTGGCACAGACCTCCCATTTGCCTCCACTCCATCTTAGCATCTGAACTTTCCTTCTCCTCCCACATCTCCCATGCCTGTAAACCTGCCCATCACCAGCTCCGCAACGATGCCAATGCAAGCCGCTGCCTCACTTTCAGCTGAAATTCTCATCCATGCATGAGCCATGGCAACTCTCTTCTCCATGGCTTTGTCAAGCCCCATCTCACCAGACTCCAGGAGGCGCAGAATGCTGCAGCCCTGTCTCCGTACAGTTCCACTGACTCCCCGGTCACATCAGGATCCAGTTCACACCTGGTTTCTCAAGTCTTCTACGGACTGACTCCAGCTTAGCTTACAGACCTGATTTCTCTCTACTTCTCACTCCCTCTTGGGGCAGCTCATGGATATACACCAAACGATTTTGCCATTTTGTTTTGGCCCATCCCTGCATAGACCCCTCTTCTCCTTCACCTAAACAGAACTTGCCAATCAGAAAGCCAGTGGCACCAAACTCAACTGATGCTGCAGTGAATCCTTTGCACCTATAGTGGGAGCCAGAGTTGAGGATCTGCAGCCACTCATGTAAGGCAGGGATGGCAAACTTATACCACTGCCAATCCTGATGCTGCCTGGGACAGGGGACGGATGGCACTGCTGCTGTAGAAGAGGGCTGGTGGCTCAGCACAACTCCTGTACATGCTGCTGACGGTGTGAAGGAGCAACAGGAAAACAGGATGGGGGTGGCCTCCTTCAGGGTTAGAGGAAGAACACCCCACAACGAGTAGAGCTGAGCCAGATGGACACTGGAGCAAGGGTCTGGTTGGTAGCCCAATCATAGGGACCTGAGTCTGAGATGTTTTGTGGCCCACCCCAGCTGGAGGAATGCTGGACCGCAGTGGGAGGGACTCCAGGCCAAGACCCAAACATGGGACACCAGGTGTCCTGCTGCAGCTGTTCTGGCACCTTGTTTTGACAACTCTTGGACTGCGGGTGTAACTCTTATAGAACACTATTCTTCCCTGGCCTGCCCGCTGCCCCCTCTACTTGTCCAGCCCCCGCCGCTTTTCTGTCATCTCCACATCTGGTACAAGGTAGCCTTCCTCTTTGCAGCTCCTGCATCTCTCTGGCTCATGGACTCTCCATCTATTTTCAGATTTCATAAAAATATATGTCTCCCTTGCCCATGTTTCTTAGCAGCTCCCTCCCCTCCTTGCTCCTTGTGGAACTCTCCGAATGTATAATTTAATCCTGTATACTGTCCTAGGGCACATCTTGCATGAGAAGAGCAATGCATGATGATAAAGCTGGATTGGATTGGACTTCTAGTTCTTTACCATTGTCTTTGGGCGGAGTGCCCCACGACTCTGCCATACCCAATAGTATTACTGAAGCTCCGACTGCAGAAAGTAGTGAATTACTCACCCGAATTACTTGTATTCTGGGAAAGAACCCCCCTCACCTGAGTCTGCATTCAGGCGGCGAGCAGACAGCTGCAGCGAGGAGTGGTAACTGCGCCGGCGCGACTTGTACGTGTTTTCACTGCTTCGCTCCATGGAGAACTCATCCAGCCAGGAACTGTTAGGACGCTTGTCCCGGATGGTGGAGAATGATCGTCTCATAGAGCTCGTGTCTGTAACCACCTGGAAATGCACCCCATGGGATGATTAATGGAAGTCAGCAGCAGCGGCAGGGGGAGGCAGACGGACCACTCCGAAGTCAAGGTGTCTAATATCAGAGAAAGACTAGTACAGTCTCTCCTGCTCAGACACTTTCCAGGAGGGAGTGCAGGAAATTTAACAGCAAAGGCTCCAGAGCTGCTCCAGCATCTATCACTGAATTAGAAAGCTGGGGCCAGATTCTCACCTGGTGTCAATCAGCACAGAAAAAGGAACAGCAAAGGAAATTCAAAAGGGAAGAGAAAGGAAAGCTCCTATTGGCTTATTCGCTCCCATGTCTCTCTCCTTTTCAATGTATTTGCGTAACTACTGCCATATTTCCATGTACTTCTCCTGGGCCTGTCCCCTTCTCACCAGCCCACCATCCTGTCCTTCATCTCCTGCCCCTTCCCCATCTGCCCTCACTCTCTCTTGTTGCTCTCATAGCCGACTACCTGCCCTTCTAACTTTATTCACTCTCCGTATCCTTCACCCCCTTACACCATTTCTCTTCCATCCCTCCTTCCCTTCTGCCACCTTATTCCTCCCCATTCCCTCTTCTCTCTCATCTTGAAGGATCCTTTACAGTTTCCATGCTTCCCCTCCTTTCACCATTTCCTTCCCCTCCTGTAATCCATCCCTTGTTTTCTTCCCTCTCTCCACTCTTGTCTTCTCTTGTTCTTTGCTGCCCATCAGTTGCCCCTGCTTGTATTTTTTCTTGCCTTACCTCATCTGCTTTTCCCTTCTCCATCTTTGGATCCATGCTTTTCCTTCCCTTCTCTCTCCCACCCAATCCCCTCTCCTTGTATTTCTCTCCCTATCTCTTCTTGTGCCTTCTTTCTGACTTGCTTCCTGCCGCCTCCCCTTGCTTCTCGTGCATTTTTCCCTTTGAAACAAAGCTATTTCCTTCCATTTCCCTCCAGTCCCTCGGTGCTGTTGCCATGTTGCCTCCCATCCCCACACTGTGTTCAGCCACTCCTCCCAGAGGTAGTCAGTCCCCTCTGTGCCTGATGGTAGAGCAGCTTCTGCGTCCATTTGGACTGTCTCAGCCTATTTGGGGATGGTCGGGCAGGCAGTATTTGGGAAAGATACAACAAAGACATCCATTACCAGGTGCCAAATTACCAGTTCACTCAGTAGCATCAGCACAGAACAGTTCTCCTTATCTCCCCACTCCCCAAAGGGCCACTGTAGACAATCAATGTGGATTTAACCCAAGGAGAATACTAGGAACATTGCATCCCACCCCCTTTGGCATGGAAGGGCCTGTTAATACTGTCCCCGCTACTGAAGAAATATGAGGTTCTGATACTCCATGCCAAAGGGTTATGAAAACAACCCAAGAAAAGCTTTCATGTCTCGGTCAAAACAGAATACGAGACAAACAGACAGAAAAACCAGGCAGACAAACGAAGAGATGGAGCATGGCCCAGACTGATCAGGACAGACTGCCCAGGGCCAGACAGGTGTGCATGTGTATCAGGACAACGGCAGAAGAAGGAAAGCAGAAGTTGGGTAATTGTCAGTACAAATATTTCTCAGGTGGGGAGGGATACTTTGAAAATGTTGCATGTTGAATGAAACACCAATGAACCAGTCCTGCTGAACGACAATGGGGGTAGGCTAGGGGGAGCAGAAGGATGGTCCAGTGGTTTGGGTTCTATCTTGGGAGACCCGGGTTCCATTCCCTGGTCTACCACAGGCTTCCTGTGTGACCTTGGGCAAGTCTCTCTGTGCCTCAGTTCATCATCTGTACAATGGGGATAATAGCATCACCCTGCCTCCCAGGGGTGTTGTTAGGATAACTGCGGTACAGACTGGGGGGTGCTCAGGTACAGTAGGAATAGGGCCATGTCATCCCCTAAGATAGACTGTTTCCCAGTGCCATCCAGATAGAGACCCGCTGGAAAAGCACTAGCAATACCTAGCACACTGCAGTAGGGCCTGGCAGTGCAGCACTAAACATCTCACAGGGAAAAATATGGGCTCTCTTTTCATATCAGATAGCTACAGCCATGTACTTCCACTTCTGCTTGTCCGGCTATGGTTTCGCTTGTGTTACCTGGGGATCCACAGTCAGGCGTGGCATGGAGGAGGCCCTCCCAGATACAGCGCGCTCCTGAGTGTCCACGGGGAGATAGTTGCCACGGTTAGAGGGCTGCACGCTTTGAAACTCTCTAACCTCTGGCTCCTGGAAATAAACACACAGCCAAGCTCGTGGGATTTTGTTTGATTAGGTCACCACTCCTCTCCTGCCAATGTCTGTGCTCCTGTTGGACTGGGAACCGCTTGACAGGAGGGGAACCTGCCTCTTTCAAATCTCAGGAACAGAGTGCAGTTTTTTGGTTGGCCAAACACTGAGAATGGCTGGATTCAGTATTAATAGCAGTTTCAGTCTCAGGCTCCATTACAGAGACCCAGCTCACAGGTTCCTGCCCTGGCTGACACCTAGGCAAACTTCACTACTTTTTTATTTTAGCAATGAGAGAAGGAAAACCAAGACTGATTTTTCTAGGTCCCTGGAATATCTACCCTTCTACTGCTTAGTTTTCTTTTATTTCCTTTTTTTAAGCTTGCAGAATCTTCTCTGTTTTGATTTTCTAAAAGGTTTTTCCAGTCATGTCCAAGTTAAATGAATCAGAAAGGGCTCAATGTCATATTTGTATATTTTGGTTAATTTCCGACTTTAAAAATCTCTTTTGTTTTGGTCAAAGAGGAAAAACGGAAGCAAGTGCTATTATTTTGGGTTGCCAGGAAGTGACATCAGATAGATGTGGGTCATCACTAGGAAGTGACAATAGAAGGGATGAATTCAGAGACCCCCTCCTTCATAGCCAGCAGTCTCCATGAAAGGTTGACCGGGAAGTTTCCATTTTTGGCTGAAGGGCTGAATTGTATGGAGAGGTGCCGTGTGTGTGATACAGAATTCACAGAGATAGTGCTACAAACTCTGAGAAGCATACAGATCAGACTGGAAATGTACAGTGATACAACACTGCAGTCCAACAAGTGTAAGGGTGGTGCCCAATGCACACACGTGTACATATATACACATACACAGACACTAGTGCTGCTGACTGGAATGTGGGCATATGTGTATGTTCACGTTTGTGTGACACAGTTCAACAGTTCAGTTTTGATAATGGACACCAGCACTGACAACAAGATGAACACGAATCCCAAAGCAGCCGATACCATTGTTCAGCACAGGGTAACCCACTGAAATGAGTATTTAATAAAAGGAATCGACCTGTGAAGAAAAGGATAGTTTACTGCATTATATCAATCCATTGTACTACAGCATCACAAAGTCTTAGAGCACCTCCCAAGCTGTTATATTTCCTGTGCACTCGTGTCCTGGGCCCGGAAACAGAGAGAGGAGGATCACTGGGCTGCTCAGACATTCTTTAGAAACATAGTTAAACAGCACCAGGCACATGGCATCCTTAGTAGCTCTGATAAACATGTCGGGCCAGATTTTCAGCTGCTGTAAACTGGCATAGCTCCAATGGAGTCCTGCTGATTTACACCAGCTGGCCGTCTGGGTCCACCTCTCAATATGTGGTGTGGGTACATTTTGCATCTCCACAATCCCTGCAAACCAGTCCTGTGCATGATCTGAAACACACCAGGATGCGCTCAGAAAGCTCGCGCGTGCTCAGTGCAGCCATACAAACACGGGCTCTCTCGTTCTCCCAAAAGACTACTGGACCACTTGTCACGTAGCCACAGGAGCCCACGCACTATACATGGGGGATGAAGCAGGGCCCTTAGAGTGCTGCATGCCTGAAGAGCCATCTGAAGCCCACCTGCTTTACAATGGAAGGACTCAAAGGTTAAAACCATGTTAAAAGCAATTCTAGAGAAGGATCTAGCGTGAAATGGGTTTCCATATTCTTTTTATGTAGGGCCATCCTGGTGTGACCTATTTTAGGACCGGACCCAAACCCCACTTGAAGTCAATGAATGGAAATACTCTCATTAACTGCAGTGGGCTTTGGATCAGGCCCGTGGATAGGAATATATCTTAATTTGTTACAGTGGGTTCCAAAAGATAGTTAAGAGATCAGTGTTCTTCCTCTTTTGCTCCTGCTATTGATCCCCTATTGGCAGAAGCTGGCACATCGTGACTTTACAGTGTCAGTGACAAGAGATCCACACTTCCCACTGCCAAGCAGGAGGATGCTGTCAGAGAATTTGCTTCCCAAAATCAGGGTAGGGGTAGGGAAGTGGGAGGGGGATGGAGAAAAGAAGTAGCAAGAGAGTTGGTATTATTGCTTGGACCAGTGGTTCTCAACCTGTGGCCCGCGGGCTGCTTGCAGTCCAATCAGCACAGAGCTGCAGCCCATGTGACATCCTCAGGGCCATACAGGTAGTATTGGATGCGGCCCACATAACTCGTTGTGGGCTGCATATGTAGCCCACAATGGAAACAGGTTGAGAACCACTGGACCCAAGAAGATTTTTGAGCAGTGTGCACGTGCATGGGACTGCCCACGCCCGCAGAATGGGGCAATAAAATTGGAACTACCTTTTGGAAACAGAGCAGGGCAGTGGTGCTGAGACCATAAACAAAGTACATTAAAGGCAGGACATTGGTTTACCAGAGATTGCTGCTCCTGGAACTGCCCATGTGTCGAATCCATACAAGCCAGCTGGAATATCTCTTGAGGAGAGAGTGGACTCAGCGATGGGTACCCACTCCGGCTGCTCCTGCAAAGACATTCCAACTTCAGAGAGAGAGAACAAATCTTCATGCTGCGATCACTGACGGCCTCTCTGACTTAAACCTCTTAAAGAGAAAAAGGTGACCTCATTTCACTCAGCATTGCATTCTCAAAGTTCTCCTGGCAAGAGGTGCTCCTCTGGTGGGTACGCTCTGAATTGAAATGAACAACTTCTCATCTCCCATACAAACTTCAACCTGGCATTGCTGAGTACTGTCCTGACAGCCGGCACTTCACTGAAAAGGGACAGCCGTTGTGCCACCTGCAATGTGGGAGCTCAGTGACAGTTCCAAAATGAGCCTCCAC
The DNA here is from genome assembly GCF_002925995.2 of Terrapene triunguis. Lineage (NCBI taxonomy): Eukaryota > Metazoa > Chordata > Testudines > Emydidae > Terrapene > Terrapene triunguis. The sequence continues at coordinate 13,686,350 of NW_020664561.1, read as the reverse complement.
CTGGCGGTCATACTTGGCTGACAATCACAAGAGTTTTACTGTTCCTAGATTGGACATTTTGTTTCTCTGTGAAGTAGTCCAATTCTTTTGCAGCTAATGGTGGTGCAGCGGTACAGCGACGGCTTCCCCAGGGATGCCTGCGATTATGGGAATGGCATTACTAAAGTGACATGCACGTGCCTGGTGGTTGCATTGCCACCACGAGGATATTGGGTGTATTGGGGGCTCTTCCTCCTCCTTTTCTGTGACTCTAGACCAGTGGTTTTCAAACTTTTTGTATTGGTGACCCCTTTCACACAGCAAGTCTCTGAGTGTGACCCCCACTTAAAGATAAAAATGGGGGGGTTAATTTAATTTAACGAGGGCTTGGGGCTGTCAGCCCAATGGAGTTGACAGCTCGCGACCCCCATGTAACCATTTTGTGACTCCCCCGTTTGCAGACCCCTGCTCTAGACCTTCATTTCCTTTGCTCTTATTAAAAAGATCCAAAATGAAACATTTGAAAAGTTTCCCAACTTTTTCAATTCATTGAACAGTCCGAGACATTTCAGGTTTGGTGCGCGAATGGAAATATTTTCCCAGTTTTTTGGAACTGCCAACGAACCGAAAAAACAGTTATTCTCACAGTTCTACGTCTATGTGGCTGGATATATGCTGATGCTGTCCATAGGCTGAAATGCAGCTCTTTGTGGTCCTTTGGTAACACTAATAAAAACACACCAGAAGCTCATACTTCTGCATTCGTCCTACAATGATCGAGATGTTTCTGATAACTGCCAGGATTTCCTTTTCCCTTGGGCTCTGCCTACTACCCCTATCTGCACCTCCAGTGCCAGTCATTCAGGAAATAAAAGAATATCTGTAGGAACAGAAACACCAGAGCAGATATGCTACAGGTATTAAGGGCTATACTTACAGGCCTGAAAGGGTGTCCTGCTGGAGGTAAGGCAAAGCTTTGGCATTAGAAAGGATCTCTGGAGGCAGAGATGAGGGCTCCATGCGCTGGAACATAGGGGCATTTTTCTGTAATAAAAAATAAACAGTCTGAGTCCGTTTAAAGTGCAAAACATTTCTGCTGCATAAAAAAAGAAATCCCTTGTACAGAAGGTTAAAAGCATGACAATGCTCCCCCTTTCTGAATCCATCTTCTGGACTGCTTTCTATCTGTCTAGTATAAACTCTACACTGCTATGAATACATTTGCTTTAAATCACCCACCTCTTCTTTTACCCGTCGTCTCCTTCACTCACCCATCCCTTAAATCTTCAGATGGTCACTATCTTAGTGCTGTGCCAGCCACGTCGAGAATCTGTGTGTGGTCAGTATCTTGTCTAAAGGCCACATTGATACAGAATCCTCGCTCTGAAGGCGTCGTGAGCTCTCCGCTTTCCCCACAGCCAAAAAGCACCAGCCAACTCTTGCAGTGGTTGATCTCACCTGTTCCTCCAGCTGCTGTTTCTGCTTCTTTGCTTTGCTCTGCTTATAGTAGTCCATGATCATCATGGCTGCATATATTTTGCCCACCGTCAGGTCAGAAGCTGCAAGCATAAGAGGAATACTTTTATGTTAGCAGAATCAATAGGAGGGAAGGTCTGAAGACTTTATTGCCCATCCTTTGCGATCTCACGATACCTATCTTACTCTCCTGAGCCTTAAAAGACAAACTCTGTTCAGTGCTCTAGAAGAAATGGAATTAAAAGACCAAGTACTGTGGGTGGAAATCCCTCCAGATTTAGGACAGTCTGGAGGTGGACAGCTTAGAATCACAGTAATAAAACATTGGAGATACGCAGCCTCATCACACAGTTGCTGTAACACCATCAAAAGAAAGGGGGAACAAACAATCCCCCCCACACACACATGTGGGTCAGAGGATCCCCCTGATCAAAGGGGTTTGATCTGAGAAGATCACTGCGTGCTATTTATTTTTCAAGCGGGTCCAGGGTATTGGGGTGGAGCAAGAAGAAATTTTGCTTGTGTTAGAGAAAATCTCCTCTGGGCTTCTCCTTAAGCAACGAGCCGCTATTGCCATGTTTCTGTTCCTCTTGCTGGAGATGCCTCCCCCACCTTGGCATTGTGAGAAGTTGGCAGCAATGATGCAGAAGGAGGAGACTCACTTTTTGGCAGGGGCACTAGTACGTCCAGCATCTTCTGGGACAGGTGAGGCCAGATGGCCAGAATCTCCTTTTGCAGCTCCGAATCCAACTGCTGCCAGTCTGCACCGCCTGGAACACAGAGACAGAATGGGTCCACACAGACTACCGATGGGACAGACTGCAGGGAGGTCTTTATGGGTATGTCTACACTGATCATAAGAATGGCCATACTGGGTCAGACCAATGGTCCATCTAGCCCAGTGTCCTGTCTGCTGACAGTGACCAATGCCAGATGCTTCAGAGGGAATGAACAGAACAGGCAGTCATTGAGTGATCCACCCCATTGTCCACTCTAGCTTCTCGCAATCAGAAGCTAGGGCCACCCAGAGCTTGAGGTTGTGTCCCTGACCATCCTGGCTAATAGCCATTGATAGACCTATCCTCCATGAACCAATCTAATTCTTTTTTGAACCCAGTTATACTTTTGGTCTTCACAACATCCCCTGGCAACGAGTTCCACAGGTTGACCATGCGTTGTGGGAAGGAGTACTTCCTTTTGTTTTAAACCTGCTGCCTATTAATTTCATTGGGTGACCCCTGGTTCTTTTGTTATATGAAGGAGTAAATAACACTTCCTTATTCATTTTCTCCACACCATTCATGATTTTGTAGACTCTTATATCCCCACTGAGTCGTCTCCTTTTCAAGCTGGACAGTCCCAGTCTTTTTAATCTCTCTTCACATGGAAGCTGTTCCATACCCTTTATCACTTTTGTTGCCCTTCTCTGTACCTTTTCCAATTCTAATGTATCTTTTTTGAGATGGGATGACCAGAACTGCATGCAGTATTCAAGATGTGGGCATACCATGAATTTATATAGTGGCATTATATTTTCTGTCTTATTATCTATCCCAGTGGTCCCCAACCTTTTTTGTCTGGCGGGCGCCAGACGACGAGCCACGGAGGACCATGGCGGCGGACGAGCATCTGCCGAAATGCCGCCGACAAGCGGCGTCATCCAGAGGCGTCACCGGCGGGCGCCATGGCACCTGCGGGCACCGCATTGGGGACCCCTAATCTATCCCTTTTCTAATGGTTCCTAACATTCTGTTAGCTTTTTTGACTGCTACTGCCATTAAAAACTCATGGCCAGCCTGTGCCAGTTGACTCAGGCTCATGGGACTCGGGCTAAGGAGCTGTTTAATTGTGGTGTAAACATTCGGGCTCAGGCTGCAGCCTGGGCTCTAGGACCCTGTGAAGTGTGAGGCTCCCAGAGCTCGGGCTACAGCCCAAACCCAAATGTCTACACAGCAGTTAAACAGCCCCTTACCCCGAGCCCGAGTCAGCTGGCAGGAGCCAGCTGCTGGTGTCCAACTGCAGTGTAGACATACCCTATGAGTCCAGCTCCATGCCCTGGGCATAGCTGAACACAATCTTTTTCATCTTCAAAGTTAAGATGGATTTGCTTTTAAATGATATGGCACCATGCAGCCATAATTGGGAGAAAGAGCCACTACCAACAAGTGGCAACTCTGAATGGGAACATCCAATGGCATAAAGTGCTAGAAGGGAAATCTCATTCATAGAAAAGCCTCTCACCCAGTGCAGATCTCCCTTCCTCCATCCCCCACACACCTGCTGCTACCCCACTGTCTCTTCCTTTAAACTAAGTGCTGGTGAAAGTATTGACAGCCCGGGAGAACAGGGGTAACCCAGGCAGAGCCACTGCAAGCTCCCCTATATGGCCTTACCCACAGGCTTCAGATCTCACCTGGTGCAGCCACCTCTGGGATGACAGGCTAATTCACCCCCCAGACCCATTCAGACCGTGGCCTCTCAGCTGAGGCTGTCAAGAATGGTGCCAGTTCATGCCAGATTTGCTGGTGATATGGATACTTCTCCACTGGGCCGGTGGCTGACAGCACCACTCCAGTTCACGTTCACACAGGCCACCTGACAGTTGTGAAATGGGGATGGCTTTCGGTCTCTTACGCCTGGCCCTCGAGACACCCAGTACCATGCCCTGTCCATTGGACTTTCCACTTGTCTCTTGTTATGGGCCAAGAATGGGCAGTGTATTGGAGTGAAGTAATTTCCACATCCTCGTAAGGGTTATTTTTAAATATTTTCCTTTCTAAGGGTCTCCCTCCAGGGCTCCACCCACTCTCCCGCACCTTTCAAAGTCCCACAGGCTGCTGAGCACAGGATGTGACTTCCACAGGCTCCTATGAGTGCTGCTTTCTGCCCTTTGGGCAAAAGAGGTCACCAGAGAACATAAGGTGCTTGGGGTCGGTTTTTGTGATTCTCTTCTGCTGGGAGGATGGGAACTCTTCTCCTACACCTCTCCCTCTGGCTGTCACAGCCAGGAGATATGTTCCTGTTTTCTGAGCACCGCAGCTTTAAGTGGAAAGCTGCCCATCATGGAAGAGGGCAGTGTCAGTACTTATGAGGAAAGCAGCTCCTTCCGGAGCCGAAGATAGTTTCAGACTGGAAAGGTTAGAGAGCCAGCCGCAGACTGGGGTTGATTTCTCTCTCGCCCTCTCTTACTAGCAATTTCCTCCATCCCTGCATCTGACCCCAGAGCAATGATCCCACACTTTGCCCTTCATGTCCCCGTGATGGCAGCACATACTATTCAGCCTGCCAGAGTAAGCAAATAGGACTGAATGAACGGCTCCTGCCCCTTGCCAATGTAATAAGTCAGCTCCACCACCCGTCCCGCCGTCTGCACCGACCGCTCCTGAATCCTTGTGCTGCTGCTCCCCACCCTCACCTTTAGCGATTTTGATGTCCAGCGCCGTACGGATCAGAGCCATCAAGGTAGAGGTGAAATGGACCGTCATGTCCTCGGCCACAGGCATGTTCATCAGCACCAGCCTCTGCGCAAGAAAGAGATAAAACAGCAGACGACAAACAATATCGAAAAACACATTGAGCAGGCAGGAGGGGAAAAAGCAAGAGAGCGTGTAAAACAGCACAGCCAAAAAAGAAGGGCAAGGATCGGCCCCTCCCTCCCATTCCAGCTCCTTCCATCCCCCTCCCCCAGTATTCCGGCTCACTGCCTTCCTATGCCTGTCAGGACCCTATGCTACAGCCCAAGAGCAGCCCCCTGCCTGGGGAGTGAGAGGGTGTTCCCTGTGCTTTCGGAAAGGACTCCTGAAAACTCAGGGATTCAGCTCTGGAAATTACCAATGGGGAGACAGCCCTGCGGGATTGCTCTATCTCCTGCTTCAGAGCAGCTTTGAAATCCAGCTTCTGCCCCATCCCCTGGGGACACCCCTAAACCCTGGGCACTTCTGATTGGCTGGCTTGCCTAGTATGCAACATCCTGGCGCCCCCTTTTTGAGTCTTTCAGAGATGACAGTTGCCGGCATATGATCACACATGCATAGGATCCATCTTATCCAATGGGGAGATAGAGAGAGGGCAGCCAGGGAGAGAGAGGAAGGCGACCAAGGCAGGAGAGGTCAGGCCATGCTCCCTTCACCCAGAGAGGGACAAACTCAAATGGCCAGATCCACTTTCCAGAGAGTATATTTTGCTCTGTGTATACATCAGGATTTCCCTCTCCCACACCTACCCACATCCGTCCCGTCCTTAGTACGTCCTGCTGCATCATGCACAGCAGTTCTCCTGGGCACAAAGGTTCTCACCCAGTCACAACACTAGCAGGGGTGTACGCGGGAGCAAGTGAGAGTGCTTGTGCAAGTGTGAGCAGCTACACAGGAATATGTGGGTGCAGAAGCTGTTGCTAGCTAGAACACCACAGACACTGTCAGCATTCAGTAGGGGAAGTCTGGAAGCCAAGTTCTGGGGAGATCCTCCAGTTGCTTTCGAACCGAGTATCCCAGCCCCAGATCTTGGAGTCTCCCTCATAATTCTCTTTGAGTTTTGTCTCCAATATTGCAACACGGTATCTCACTCTGAATACCTTTCTGGGCCAGTCTGCCCAGAGCTCAACATTGCACAGCTCCTGACCCATTCACAGCTTCCTCCCACATCCCATGCAGCTGGCCAGCAGGTTCTAGAGTGCTTCCCCAGAGGCAGGAGCACAGGGCACTGCAACAGCAGAGCAATCAAAGGGTCAGTTAAAGACAGTCACTCTAGTGCCCAAAGGTAAAAAGCCCCAGCGGGCAAAGGGATGGTACTCTCACCAGCTCAACCTCAACATGGAGTGTTCTCTTTCCAGATTGCATGAGCTCTCCCTGGGGAACTAGTGCCAGGCTGGCACACCGTGATCACTGCCTGTCCAGGCCTACATGAGGAACCCTCATGGCCTACCATCTTCTCATTTCAACCTTTCCAAGTGAGCTGGGCTGGGAGCAGTATGGTTCAGGGTCATGTAGGGATGGGCCATCCTGGAGTTTCCTCCACCACTTGGAGGAAGCCTAGTTCTAGAGAACCCCTATCAATCCCACCTGGGGGGGGCTGTCCAATTGTCCCAACTGCAAAGGGGCTGTGTTATCCTTCTACTTCCCATTCTTATACAGAGCCAGATTTCCATCCTTTCCCATAATAGGAATGCTACATCCCTGGGTGTCCTGGTGGGTGTGTCGTACCCAAAACAGAGCTCTGTCAGAGTGGACAGTACCTCTCCTTATGGGGCATGTGATTTCTGATTAAATCAAACCAGGCTGGAGCTTCCTGAGTATTCAACAGTTCCCCCTCCCACTCCCTGCTCAGTGCTAGCCCAGAAGGAAGGAAGGAAGGGTTGGTCTACCTTATAGGCCACTTTGGAGGGACATCTCTTGCCGAGGCCTAGCGGTGGTGACATGAGAGTCAGCATTTCATACATCTCAGTGTAATGGATGCGGCCACTGCTCATGGAGGAGGAAGGGGTGGATGGGAAAGATGGGGAGGAGGAGTAAGAGAGGGTAGGGAAGAGGAGAGGAAGGAAGATGCAGAGAGAGAGAGAGAGAGAGAGAGAGAGAGGAGAGGAGAAGAGGCATTCCCAGAGAGCAAAAACAAACAAACAAAATAATAATACGGGAAACAGGAGAGAAAAAACAAATGGACAAACAGGAAAAGAACAGGAAACCCGTTAATCAAGGCAAATCATACACAAGTGTCCGTCCTGATGAGGATTTATATCACTCCGCACACAGACCCAGGAATGCCAGCTTAAACCACTCATCTCTCCAGCTCTCTGCTGCTGCTGCTGGCTAGTTCTACTTTTCCCTGCAGTCTTGGCATTCACTTCCTAGTCTGAACCCACCCTGCCCGCCCCTCCAAAATACAGTTGTTCCACAAGTCCCAGGGCTGTGTGCAAGTGGCATAAATCAGATATACGGCGCTGAAGCAATGGGTTATTTGAGATGTGGTGGCACATACCTCTGTGACACAGAGGAACCAACAGTGTTCCATGGACTCTGTAGTTTCTTCCCTTTCTGGGTCCCAGGCACTGTTTCAAAATGTCACATAACCCATGGCTGGAACGTCGTATATCCCCATCTTGTAATGCCTATGCAATTGGGGGCAGCGTCTTGCATAGAAGGCAGTGGGCCAGGGTCATTTGTCAAAGGAAATATGCCCAGTTGCTTCCGTCTGGCCCTGTGGATGGAGCACTTTCCCACCATGCACCAGTGCAAAAGGCATGCTAGTGGCTGAGAAAAGAAAACCAGGAGGAAAGTTCGGCATGCCATGCTCCCACCCCGGCTCTCTCCCACATGCGACTGCAAGTTCCACCAAGTTGGAGTTTAAAGAGTCTCAGCAGAGGCAGCTGTTTGGCCGTCCAAGATTGGAGCTCACTGGGATTCCCCCAAATGGAACAGTTACTAGGATTGCTTCCTTGATGGATTCCCACCTTGTGCTCCTCTGCTTGCAATGACCTGTCCAGATCTGTTGAGCTGAGGAACAGTATCACAAATTTGTCATCTGATGGATTTCCTTTCTGGGACTGACCTCTTCCACAATGAGACATTTGGGCTGTACCTCTCTTCCTGTAAATACTGAAGGTAGTTCAGATAGGTCTCACAGGACCCCCGGGCTTGACCACTTCTCTTCTGCCCTTGCACCAGATGAACACTTCAACGTCTGTATTGAAACACCAGATGGTTAATGGATAAATGCAAACGCTTAACAGTGACTGTATTAACTATACACATGGAGTAGCAAGGCAGCCATTGCAGAGGCATCTGAAGACGGTATCTCAGGTAGGGTTGACTGGGAGAGTGGTCAGTTCAAGAGAGGAAATTGTCAAGTAACAACATTCCATTCAGGATCCTGACCTCTTTCCCAATCAGATGTAGCGAGCAATAAGGAAATATTAGTAGAGAGAGACAGATAAGGAGGACAGAGGAAGAATATTTCTTCTTCTCTAGTATTAGTCTAGCTTGGGAGCAGCTTCCTGTTGAATGATGCTACCACCGAGGAGGGTTGGAGGTACAGCCTGCAATGCTTTCTATAGGTCTTGCTGCATAACCTGGGGGCAGCTTTGCAGATTATCTCTGTAGCAGCTGATGACCTTTCTATCCAGGACGCCATCAAGGAATGTAATGAGTGAGCTTTGTCCCATCCTGGAATTGGCATATGAGCGTCTGTAGATACTTCAGAAATGCAGCACTCGATCCAGCTGGCTATGGAGGATTTTGATGTGTTCAAGCCCAGGCATTTAGGGCAAAAGTAAACAAATGAAGATGGTGTTTCCTGAATGGGTTGGTTCCATCTGGGTAAATTTTAGCAGTTGTTTTCACAGCTAGCATGCACCCTGCTCCTTCCCAGAAGTGCGGAGCTTTTCAGCAAAATGAAGGAAAAATGATTTCTTGTGAGGTGTGGAAGGAAGAGTTTACCTTGGTAATAAATGACTGATGTATGAGAGCTATGTTATCCTCACAGAACACGCTGTAAGCTTTGTGTCTTCTCACAGCAAAAATATCACAGGCTTCTTATCAACACGATCGTGACCTGAAAACTTGTCTTTATGGCAGGAAGAACAGGGAAACCGGGGCCATCAACCCAAATGGGGTGGGTAATTGGCTTGTAGCACTGAGGGCAGATCTCAGACAGGCCTAAATGCTGGTTTGGATGGAAGGGACGTTGATCATCTGGCAGTCCATCAGTAATTGGACGTTTCTGCTTTTATAGCACTGTTTATGAATGAGATGCAAAATGTGATGGTGGAGGGTCTTAGGCTCAATCTTGGCTGACCTGTAAGAAATCCAGGACAGGCATACCTTGTTTCCCATTTTAGCACCACTAAGAGAATCCTGTTTGTATGCTTTGCATAAACGGAAAGGGCAGAAAACCTGCAGGGGACTAGGAGATTATACACGGCCTTGCACTGCCCATCTTGGTTAGGAATTACTATTCAACAGCCAAAGTGTCAGGCTCAGATAGTCTGGGCTGTGACGCAGGAGTGGATTCCAGAATAAAAGATCCAGTCTGTTGGGAAGGTGAACTGGAGGCTTCTGTGACTGCTCCACTAGGGCTGAACCATGGTGACCATCTTGGACAATTTGTGGCAAGAATGACCATCACTTCCACCTTTTTAAAAATAATCTTTTAATCTCTCTTTCTAGTAGTAGTAGAAGGGAAGTGGGTGGCACAGAGAAGCAGATTTGGCTAATCAGTGAGTCAGAGCTTCCGTTCCCAGCAATTTCTGGTCTATGTTGCTGATGAAGAGCTTTGCTTTCATGTTCTGACTGAATGTGAATAGGTACCTCCGGGGGAACCTAGCTTGTTGGATCTCAGCTAGAATACTTCTCGTTTCAGTGACCACTTTGATGTGTCTGTCTGCTGATGGCCTAGCCAGACAGCTTTTGTATTCAGTGTCCCATTTTTGTGCATTGTCCTGATGGAGGCCAAGCAACGTCTGCCCAGGAGCCTATCTCCATCCCTTTAGAATTTAGACCTTCCTTCTTGTGGATTTATGCATGGGATAGCCATTGTCCCATCTAAACGAATCAGAGTGCGCTCCTTCTTCACCTCTTCTTGAGTCATCAAGAGCCTGATCACTTTTTTCTCTTTGATCCTAAATACGTTCCTTGTGCCCCGTGGGTCCCAAGTGTGCTCCTCAACCTGAAAGGCTGGTGTTTGTGGTCAGAATTTTTAGATGTGGATTGTGGAGGGAGAATGGTACCATCATGTGTGCCTCCTGTTTTCACCAATTGTGGGTGGCACCTCTCCTTTCCTTTGCATCTCTTGTTGGGAATGGTTCTAGGAAGTACTTAATTTGTGCTGGGGCTTGCTGGGGCTGAGACCCAGCACCTCTCAGCTTGGCAGTTCATAGCCCCAGCACCTCTGGACTTGCTGTGCCAGTTATGAAAGTCAAAAAATTGCTTAAAGAACAGGAGTACTTGTGGCACCTTAGAGACTAACAAATTTATTAGAGCATAAGCTTTCGTGGGCTACAGCCCAAAATTGCTTGTGTCCCTGCACTTAATGGCTTGAGCCCCAGCCCCTCTTTCATTGCAAATTAAGCACTGGTTCCAGACCTGTAATAAGAATCCCTGAAGCTCTCTCATGGGCACTCTAGCCCATCAAGTGATTTCTATGTATAAGCCCAGAAGACCCAGGAGTTGCAGGTGAAGATGGATGGAAGATGCTGGGTTCCTTGACACCGTGGAGGTAGTGGAAGCTAGTGTCTCCATCCTGAATTTCACCACCTTCATTGACTGGTCCAGCTCTAGAGCTCTAAGATAGCCCACACTCCCCCAGATCTTTATTTGACTATGCAGAATTGAGGGGAGAGTTCCAAGCAGTTTTCATGCTGAGAGACAGGCTGTTCTGTCCCTAGCTCTGGGACGTGAAAGATCTCCTTCAGGATGGATCGATGCTTCTCAGCATCTCTTGAAGTTGGAGAAGGACTGAAGATGGGATGGACAGGGGGAGAGTCTGGGGCTCCAAAGTATTCATACTGCAACTCTCTTCCGTATCTACCTGTCAGCTAGACTCTCAGGCTTGAAAAGTGTAATGCCCATGAATCCACCTGCTATGAATGTAACTTCTTTAGCAGTGAATTCCATTTGTTGTAGATCTAAGGAGGTTGATGCCTTTTAGGTTGTTGCACCAGGACACTGTGGCTTTTGTGAAGCGGGTGGTTGTCAGTGAGACTCTTAGGGCAGCTGAAGAAGCTTAGAAGTCCCTTCTGATCATGTCTTCTATCTTCTTGTCTGCAGGGTATTATGGGAAGAAAGAACCTTCAGCAAAAATTACCATGCCCTTTGCCAGGAAGGCCACTGGTGCATTGGCTGAAAGGAAGATGAAGATAGAGTCTTTGGCTTCTCAGCCCCTGTGGAATTTCAGGACTAACCAACCAAGCCTTTTGTCAGGAATCTCCCACTCTTTCCAAATGACTTCTGCAAAGGAGGGATGAAGGGACATGCCAACTTTTCTTGTAATTCTGGACAGGAGAGATTTGCTCTTGGCTTTAGCCTACTCCCCATGGTTTCAAACATGCCCAGTGAAAGAACCTCTCTGCTTCTCTGGCACAGGGCTATGTTGGGAAGCCAAGAGTTCCCATGGTGTGGCGAAGGAGCTGGTGAAGGAAGAGGAGGATCTGGGATGCTTCCTGGCCTCTCTTGTGTTTTCTAGCCATTTTGCTTCTCTTTTGCCTTTTGGAGGGAGGATTCTCAACCACATCAGAGATAAGTCTATTTCTTCGTTGGGGCTCAGCCCCTGGTGGGGTGGGACGGGCTTCTGTAACTGATGAGGAAATGCTGGGATACATTTACCCTGAAAAAGCCGAGATCCCCCGCTTGAGAAGGAAAGTTGGAAAGCACGGCAGCCTCTTCACCATGCAAGTCCATTATCCACTTGAGCATAGGGGTGAAGCCACTGGGGATTTTCCCTTTTGGACTGGACCACAGGGGTTGAGGGGACTTTTGTGGCATCCCCAAGGTCATTGAGGAACATCCAGTTTGTTGAATTCCAGGCGCTGAAGATGATTGACTCACACTCTCGTGAAGGTATCCTGAGCTGATGATGGGGAGGTGGGGGTGGATGCAGAGGCTACACTATGTCATCCAAACTCTGAACCCCCTTCCCTGGTGGAGTGAGGGACTGTAGACTGGGAACGATGGTGGCACAGAGCACCACTTTTGCAACTCCCAAGAGAGTCTCCTCCCAAAAGGAGCATCTCTGTTTTTTCTGCTTGTTCCACCTGACCTGTTCTGCCAAGTTGGGAGAGAACAAATGTGGAGAAGGAGCTCAGAGGGTTGTCCTGTTCCGATGCAGAAATTTGGGCCCCCTGAGGAAGAGGCAGATGGGAGGAAGATTTTGCTCACTGCTGCCCCAAAACGAGCTTGAAAAGATGGGACGGCAAAGGATCTGGCTGGGGTGCCGAGTGGATGCTTTGTTTGCCTTGCCAGAGGCAGAGAATTTAGCACAAACAGTGGCAGAGCGTGGCCAAGAGCCTCATGGTCAAGTCTGAATTGCTGCTGGAAGAGAGGCACAGCCCAGATGTCTTGGACTGGGGGGGAGATCAGAATAAACCAGAAGCCATTGAGTCCAGCTGCTGGAGTCCCAATGGGTCACCTGCTCCATTGAGTTGTCCTCTTTTTGCATCATGGCAAACCAAGAGCCGTGGTCCCCATTTGTCACCATTATGTAACAGCTCTTCATAGCCACTGTGCACCATGGTAAAAGACTGCAGTGTCCTGTGAGCTACCACAGCGACCAAACCTCTGAACAGGATTCCAGCGATTGATCAACAGGGTCTTTGCCTCGCCCCCCTGCCTCGTTCTCCTTTCTAGTTTGCGCTCCCTCTTTCCGGTGACATGCCCGCACCTCTGGCTTTTATTCCTTCTCATCCTCATCCCCTATCTGTAAACAATATTTGGTCTCCATTCATCATAGGAAAGAGTTCCCATTGGGATAGCTCTGTGATTCTTGGAATTAAAGGTGCCTTCTCTGTGCCACAGGCAACATTCACACACTGCACAAGTGTTTTGGGAACTCCAGGGTTCTCTGCTTTAGGGAGGAAGGCAAGGGAATAAATTTGTCTAATTCCACATCAATGGGACTCTGAGACGGATACCCCTCCCCCCTTCCCAAAGGTAACAGCTGCTGGTTCTGGGTGGGGTTGGACCTCTTTAAACTCGAAGGAAAGCAACGTGAGGGTTCCCTTGTGAGACGCAGTGGTGGTGGAGCAGAGGAGGGTGAAGGAGGGGTTAATGGTGCGTCCCGTTGCCAGGTTATGGCTGGGGACTGGGAGGCAAACCTTGCACGCCACCCTGTAGGGGCAGTTCTTTCCCAGGCCCAGAGGAGGCGAAATCACCCGTACTAATTTGTACATATCCTTATACGGGATCCTGCCGCTGTAAAGGAAGCACACGTGGGTTAATAGGACACTGAGATAATGGAGAAGAGGAAACGAGAGCTTAAGCAGGGGTGAGAGACCCAGTTCAGGTCCATGTCTCTCTCCTTCTGGCTCCAACAGACCCAGACTGGAGAAGGCTGTGAAAAATCACCACCATATAAGCATAGCTACCACCTTCTCCATTCCAAAGGGGTTAGCACCCTCATTCTCACCCAAACTGGGGATTCCCCGTGGAAAGGCTTGCCCTAAATGTGCACTAGCTCAGATACCCCAAGTCCCAAAAATGCCATATCGAAAGCCTACAACTGGTCAGAGTGATCTGAAATCCAAGGACATGATTGTACATCAGTACACAACTACTTGTTTAGGGTTCTAGGAATCTTTGCACTTTTATGGAGTTGCACCCAATTATACCAGCAGAGAATTTGCCCCCACATGGTCAGTTCATTATAGAAATCAGTTAATCAATCCTCTATTCTATGAAATCAGTAGATGAGTATGTTTTAACTCCATTTTACAGATAGGGAAACTGAGGCATGGAGAGTTAAAGTAACTTGCCCAAAGCCACACAGCTGCTCAGTGGCAGAGACCACTGCAGCCTCCCTGGCCACTATTAGGAAAGCCACGGAGTGAAGCTGCTTTGTCTGTTATTTCCTCTGGTCCTGCCTCACTTTCCTCCCATACCCTAGGTACTTTTCCATCACTGGCCAGGGATAACCCAACTTGTCTATGCAAAACCATTCATAACAGAGTGCAGGCAACTGGACAGAGCACATGGCATCCCTATGGGTCTCTTTATTTAGTGTAGCTGGGGGCCTCTGATGACATTCATTTACAGTATTTATCGATCTATCCCCTTCTCAACACTTAGACTCGCAGCCCTATTCAGGTGACAGGACCCGCTCACATCTGGTAATCCTTCCCCACTCAGCGACGGAGATTAGAGCTGCCATCAATTTTAAAATTAGCCTAGAGCAGCTTGTTTCCTCCTGGTGTTTCCCATAATAACCGGCTAGACTCCATGACAAAACAGCCTGGGCTCTCTTGCTTTGTGAGACCTGAGTGAGAGCAGGCACTGCACCACATCTGGAAAATGCCATCCACAGGGCCTGACAGCAGGTTCTTTCTGTGACTGGACTGAAGAACCCATCGTAGCACCCAGTTCCCAGTCAAAGGGCACTAGAAAGTGCTGGTATCAAGATGTCGCCCTTCCCAACCTTGTGAGGAGAGAATGAGCCTGCTTTGCATTGCTTGGACCTCCCAGGTCTACATGACCACAGCTTCTCTGCTCTACAGCATCACACACTGAAGTCTCAGAACTGTACGATGCATGGGCATCTGATAAGAGGACAGCCCTGCCTATTCCAGCCTTGGTGATGCTTTCACAGCCTGGGATGCTGCCGCTGAGAAGCAGTCCTGGGGAGATGGCTAACTTGAGTCAGTCTGGAAAAGGTTCTGAAGTGGATCATGCTAAGGACAGATAACGTTAGGAACAATCACTGCCTGGGTTAGCTCTCAGTAAGCAATAAATCAGGTTGCAAAAATGTGAAGGTGGATTGATTCCAAATGGTGAGCTTCCAATTGGAGCAGAGTTCCGGAGCTGACATTATCTCGTGCCTGAAGCTGATGCAGCACCGAGTGTACGTGGTTTCAAAGAGGCTGCCCAAAGTGCTGACCCAACACCGACAGGAGATGGAGCCTTGTGGCACTCGCGGTGCCAATGAGGATCTGCACCCAGAGAGGGCACTCACAGTATTCCTAATGCCGAGAAGGGTTGATGATGTGACCAGCAGCCCTGATGCACTCCCAGTGCTGCTGAGGGTTAGACCTCAGTAAGCTGCCCCAGGAACACTCCCAGTGATCTCAGGCATGTAGGCTGAAAGCAGCCTTCCTGGAGCACTTCTGGGGGTTGTGTCTGGAGCAGTCACCCTAAAGCACTTTTGGCTCCACCCCAATGGCCATGTGAGAGACCACCCTGACGCAATGCTTCTTCTCCAGTGTGGCAGCACTAGACTAACTTGCTCTCCCAAGTGGGAAGTCTCTTTTCAGAGGGATCCTGGAGAGGCTGCCTGAGGAATCATTAGAGGATTCAAAAGCCTTCTCTCGTCTCAGCAAGGAGGGGGGAAGTGCATTGGCCGTATTAAATCTAGCCCTGTCCTCAGGCTCATCCCCATCCAAAGCATCTCAACCCTTTCTCAATGTTTGAAAGGACCTGAGCAGCTAAATTAGCAGGAGTCCAGCTACCTCCGCAGCCTCTCTGCTGGGCTCACACACTGATTCAAATGGCGATTTTGCACACTCCGGTGCACAAAGTATTTGGGGGCTGGAGGATGGACAGTTGCTTGCAGATTGTCTTGAGGGTGTGGGAATCTGATTGGCAGGAGGAAAATAGGAAAAGAGGAAGATCCAGAGCCAACAGGTGGAAGGTGGCAGTGTGCGGAGGTAGCTGGGGACTGCCAGAGGAGCTACAGAGAGGGATGCAGTAGGAACATCCAAAGGTTTGGATAAACACTGTACTTATCATGCTTCTCCGAAAAGAAGCAGCCAAACCCTTTGGACTTCAGCCCATTGCTAGTTATCAAAGGAGCAGGATGCCCAGGGGGCTATAAGGCAGCCCACGAACAGGACGGTGGCTCTGTGCCATTGGACCTCCCGGGAGCCAGCCAGTATTTTCCTCTCACAGCTGCGTGTTCCAGCAGCTCTGATTCCCTTCCCTTCCCTGATTGTCCCAGGTATTACAGCCAAATGGGTTCCCCAAAAAAGGGGCTTTGAGAGGCCAGGGAAAGGAGGAGGAAGTTGGCTACATACCACGCAGCTCTGTCATACTCCGCCCAGATCCGGACAAACTCATCTAAGTGATGAGGCCCCAGGATGGAGGAATCCCGAGTCAGGTATTCAAAATTGTCCATGATGACAGCCACAAACAGATTGAGCATCTAAGTGAAAAGGAAAGAGACACAGAGAAAGGGATGGAGAGATAGAGACAGAGCATAAAAGAGGGAGGGAAGATGGGAGAGTAATATATGGAAGAAGACAGAAGAAAAAGGAATCTATAAATAAATAGCATGGTAGTTTTGTGGCAGCTCCCCCATGCACAGAACTCCTATTGAAGTGCATGCATGGAGCAGCTACAGAATCAGACGCTTAATTGTCACACAGATCAATACTAATATTTTCAAACACAGCATCCGACTAGGTGCACAGTGTATTACAATGGAAATAGCCTCTCTTTGGTGTGTCAGTAGCACCAGGCAGAGGACTCCTCCCTGACACGTTACATGTCGACCTGTGCCCATTACGCTTGGGAGCTGTGGATTGTGCTTATCTGAACGTCCCACTAAACACCAGCATTTAACCTTCAGGCAGCCGAGAGCATGAATAAGGAACCACACCACACTGGGCAAGAGGCAAGCAGGCAGAAAGGGTTAGTACATCAGCATTACTCCCCTGGGCTGTGTCTAGCTAACCAGTGAGAATCTGAGCAGCATCTGGGCTCTCCTCACAACAGTGACTTGGCTGAGCCAGGGATCAAGGAGCACAGAAGTGAGGAGATCTAGCCAATGCCTTCCGAAGTGCCTTCCAAACCCCACAGCGTTCTTTAGCTGAGGGGTTCACAGTGGGGGCAATGACCTTTTGCCACCAGGATACTTCACCATTACATTTGGAGCATCACGTTTCATGCCCAGGGCTCTACTCTTTATTATTTCCACTCCCTTACATACCATGTCCCCTCTTGTCTCTCTGTCTGTCCCTCTCACCCGCAGTTTCTCTATACCACACCTTTGCCTTCCTTATGAAGGATGGGCAGAGTTAGACAGCCGACTGTAACTGGGGTTCTCCATCGCATTTCTGGCTTTGAGGCTTTACTGTACAGGGAAATTTACCAGCATTACTGTAACTGGTGCTATAGTTATTATGGCTATATACTCTCCATCTGGATATTCTTCTCTGGCACCACTATGGCCTTTTTCCAGTGTAGCTCATGTCTCCCTGGAGGCATAGTGCTTCCCAGCCTTGAGGACCTGGAGAGCTACTTTGAATGGATTACCAGTAAGCAACTGCGAACTGAGACCAGACAGTGTAAGTGGAGCTCTGATTGGATGCATGGACTGATACCACCCGCTCTGATCAGCTACATGTAGGGATGCCAAGAGCCACAGGCTGAGTGTCAACTGATTCAGTGCAAGCCCGAATGGTGCCTTTCCCACGCACCCTCCTGACTGCACCCCCTTTTTACAAAACAATTGAGATCACTTCCCCCCTCCATGAGTAGGCTCAAATGTGTGTGTGTGCATGCGCACACTGGTGGGGGGACAACTGTAACTCCCCACAGTTTCCTGCCTCAGAGAGCATACATTATCTTTTGCAACCACAACTTCTCTGTTAAATGAAAAAATAGGGATAGGAGGCAGATATAGATCACGTACATCACCTTGACCCAGAGAGCAGGTGGGCCTGCTCTCCATACTGACAGTCACATGGCAGATCATTTGAAATCCTAAATTAGGTGCAGGGCAAAATCCTGCTGAGTTGCATTTATGATGAAAGGGACAGGCCTCTGGGTCAGAACAGCCCCTCCTTACCACTGTCCCTGAAACCAGCTAGGCATGGCTCTTACAGTGATAAAACCCTTCTTGAACATTTCTTGCTGTCCCTGGTGTAAGAGTGCTAGCTTCTTTAGCAATCAGGGGTCACGCCAGGGTAACGGAACCTGGAGCAGAGAACAGAAGGCGAGATCTCTCCGAGTCTCTTTGCAGAGTGAATCCCACCCATCGTAGAGTAGTGGAGGGTAGGGTAGTGTAGAATGGGGTGGGGATGTCCCTGGGTTGGGAGCAGTCAGTGCTCAGTCCTCCTGAGAACTGAGAGATCAATGGGGTGGAAGGAGGTGAACTCACCAGGAAGGAGCAAAAGAAGATGAAGGAGACAAAGTACACGTAAGCCAGATCCGTGCCACAGTGCTCGTTCTCGTGCTGTCCGGACGTTGCTGTGGTGTCTGGCTCACAGCCTTTGCCTTGCAGGCATGACAGCATGATCTCCTGCCACGCCTCACCCGTGGCACTCCTGCATCCAAAACACACCCACCATTAACAGCTGCTCAAAGCAGAGCCCCTCACTGCTCCACAACTTTACTACATATGAGCGGGATGCTTGGAAATTCGCGCCACCTCCCCCTTTGGAAATAAAATCTGCTACCTCAGAACTTATGGTCTCTACCAATAACCAATGCCAGCGGCTTCTGAAGATGGCATAAAGCCCCCATAATGAACTAAAGTGTACAGCACTGTATCACAGTGGGAGGCAAGGTGGCTTCCTGACTCCAGCTAGTGATCATCTTATGCCCTAAAGCAAAAGGAGAAAGGACCCTTGAATTCCGACCTAGATGGCATGACTGCAGATGCTGTTCAGACACAGCTGTTTCATTTCTATCCTGCAGCAGCAAGTTCCACAAGTCAGAAATCCAACGCCTGAATGTCAGCAGCCCACATAGAACAGGGAGACTAACAGCTCCAAGTGTAAAGTTGAAAAGCCACTGTTGTGTGTGTGGAGCTAGAGTGACTTGTGATCCCCACCCGCTTTTCTAGCTGGGGCACCCCAGCTGATCTGCTGTGGCAGACACTCATGCAGCCAGGCAGGCCTTCAGCATTTTGACTTAGGTAGGAACGAAATGGGGAAAACCGAGATGTTTAGTTATGATTCAAAATGCACGTGTACCTAAAAAGGAGCATAAGGGAGGCCAGGAAGCTGCGGAAGTTGTTGTGACGGTTAATGTGGCTTTCTTCATCTAATTTGATATTCCCAAAAACCTAAGGGCAAAAAGGAAAGAAAACTCAACACACAAGAACTGCCAAGCCAGGAAGTGCACCGACCTGTGCAGCCAGGGACTGGAATCGGTTATGTTCCCTCCCACCTGCCCGTGGAGCAGACAGCTGGTCTGATCTCAGTGAGGATTACAAATCACAAAGGCTGCTCCTTCTGCTGGAGTGCACCCTTCAGGTCAGAGAGCAGTTCTGCTGGCTGCCACTAAGGGAGGGACTGCACTAACACAGACAGACACACATATGCGGGGATGGTGAGGAATCCATCTGGCCAGCAGCTGCCTCCTTCAGAAAAGCAGATCAGGAAAGCCGGCAAATGCTTTTCACGCTAAGCTATCAAGAGGTTCCCTTTGTAAAAGGGTAGTAACGCCTTGGGTTAAATTCTCCCCTCTCTCAAAGCACGTTGGTGCAACTGCACGAAGCCAACACATCGGTAATAAATGACGGGAGAATCCGGCTTATTGAATATATGTGCAGACATTTCTGGTACACATCAATACATGAAAGATTGTGAAGTGCTCAGATATTATGGCAATTGGAGCCGTGTAAGTATCTAAGACATCTAGATACGATTTTCGGTGCATCTTGTGTGTGTTTCAGTGTGTTTTGAGTACATGCCTCTTGAGAAAGAGGCATGGTCTGAACACAGAACTGGAGCCAGGAAGTCCTAAATTCTAAATTTGACTCTGACAGTGACACTTAACTTGTGCCTCAGTTTCCCATCTGTACAATGGGGAAAATAGTAGTGACCTACAACCCTGAGGTGTTGTAGGGCTGAATAAGTTTGTGTTTGGAAAGTACTTTGGAGAGGAAAAGTATTGTGTTAGTATCATTACATATCTATTCTACTTTCAGCATACCTAAAAATACACTAACCGCTGACTATTTTTTCCACAAAGGTTTTCAGAATGTGTAATTGTAGAATATTTTCTGCCTCCAGCTATTTTGCTCAAACACCGCCCACTCACCACTGCTTGGGGAATTTGTTCACAAAGGTGTTAAAACAAATCAAATACTATCGCACCACAAGGGGGATTAAATCTGATGGCAATTGTGAGGGGCTGAGAAAGCCTGGATGGGGGGTGGAGAGGCAGGGGAAAGTGGCCAAAAATAGATCAACAGAGCATAGTCAGTCAGATTTTGGGGGGAAAGCCCACTAAACAAATACATTTCCACTTAAACAAAGAAAACCAGATTCTCTATCCAGAGCAGGTGGCAATGACAGCCCTAGCAACAACCCCCCCACCCCCACCCAAAGCACTTCCCAGCTGTGACCATTAGGCAGTTTTAGTTGTCACAATGCCTCGATCACCGTAGAACGAAGCCCTGAGTATTAATAGCCAAAGCTGCCTTCCCAGAGATTGAGTGTGGGTCTTGGACAGTCTTCAGACCACAAGATCAATCCTGCAAACCACGTAATCATCTGCTTAACTTTAAATGCACGAGCGACCTCCTTGACTACAGTGGGGCTACTCCTGTGCTTACGCGCTTTGCTGGACTGGGGCCTAAAAGCCTGGTTCTGCAAAGCGCTGAGTACCCTCAATTCCCATTGTCTTCAACTGCAGGATCAGGCCCTAGCCCCGGTTTCTGCAACACGAGGCCTTCCCAAACCAATACAAGGATGTTGGGCAACAGAGGTTAGCGAGAGGAACCAAATCAACAAGGGCTCTCACAAGGACCCTCTCAGGCAGGACGTTAGTTGTGAACTGGATTCTGCAGGTTGGGGCCAGACATTAGTGGGACTTGAGTCATTCCTAAGGTTTTAGGCACTATAAAGTTCTGCTTGAAAAGAAAGGTAAACTGAGCTGTCCACATGGATTGCCCACCTGAGCATAACATGAGAGATCTCTGATGATGTAATCCACAGGAAGGGTTCCATCCATGTGTACTACATCACAGGAGTCATGGTGACATAATCCTGGAGAAGGCAGTCTGGATATGTACATTGCCAGAGGATTCTGGGGGACACACACTGCAACCTGTGGGTGTATTAAACACTGCAGCTCCTACTGCGCAAGCCTTCAAACCTCTTCAGCACCTGTCCTGGTCAACAGACTCCAACACAGTAAGCAGATGCTAGACTGGATAATGCTAAAGTGGGTGACAGAGTGGACCACTCTTCACTGTCTGCCCCAGAGAGAAGCAGCCTTGTAGGAGCATACGCACACCTGGACGCTTTTGCTTACCTGCATCCCAATGATTGCATATATGAAGAAAAGCATAGCGATCAAGAGACAGACATATGGGAGGGCCTGAAAGGGAAATACACAATAGTCTGGTTTAGCAAGGTAGAGGCTTCAGAATATTAGTAAAATGCAATAGCTTGTGAACTGTGCTAAGCCCCCTATGGCCTATTGCAATTAGTTGCAAAGAACCAGTCAGAATCACACTCCTTGCTGGAATGGTGCAACATCTTCTTGACTGTTGAATTCCAAAACAAATACAGGGACTAGAAATTAAAATGCCACGTAATTGTGATTTACAAAATACAGACAAAGAATTTAGCCAATGCAAAAGCACAACACCTGACAGTGCCGCGGTCAAACAGCTGGCAAACCATGCTGGGTACTGATATGCAAATGAGCACATCCAAAAAGACCTCCCAAGGACCCTCTTGAATGGTGCAGTCCCCTCCCCTCCATTTTTTGCAAGGAAGCTTTTACTGCTTCTCCCTTCTGCATTTAGAATTAGAGGTGGGTTAATTTTAAAAAGTTCAGAGGGTTGGTTCATATAAACTCTCCACAATTTGGATGCTGATCCAAAATTTTCTCATTCTTCCTGAACCCCAACAGTTCATAAATATCATAAGAATAATACTTTAGCCCTGCCAAGAGTGCAGGGGATTGGAGTAGATGGCCTCTCAAGGTCCCTCTCAGTCTTACAATTCTATGATTCTAAGAATGACACAAGTTGAGTAAATGTTCCACCACCACACCTGCCCCCCACAGGGGAGACTAATGTGTCCTTTACCTTGAAGGACTGCACAAAGGTCCACAGCAGGATACGGATGGTGTAGCCCTGGCGGAGCAGTTTGATGAGGCGAGCAGCCCGGAACAGCTTCAGGAAGCTCATGTTGAAGCTGCTGGTGTTCACCAGCTGCAAGAAGATCAAACAATCAGAAGAAGGCAAAAATCACCACGTCTATCCTCCACCCCCAAGGAGAGGAAAGGAGCAAGGCACCTCCCTCCCGCCTTTAATCGCTGGTACGAATGTCCAAGGTCAGAATATTCACCTTGGTGTCTGTCAAGATGATTTCTGTGATGCTGCCAATCACGGTGATGAAGTCAAAGATGTTCCAGGTGTCCCGGAAATAATTCTGCAAAGAGATCAAAAATATGTGGATGGGGAGCACAATGATCTCAGATTCAGGCAACGCTGAAACACATGCCAAGTCTTCACACATCATCACCACCACAGATATCATCCTCTTTCTATGCAACCAGCCTCTGGAATACTGTCTTGTGTCTCAGGGGGTTGTCGCCCAGAACATATATATGGTGAGGCAGATTTTCTATAAGGTAACTCTTGCGTTGAATAGGCCAAACTGCTAAAAGAAGGCACAGAATTCTCTTGCATTGTCAAAAGGGGACTATAAGAACAAAGAAACTACTGCAATCCTGCCTGAAGGCACAATTACAAGTGGATGAGCCCAGAGACACAGTTGTCTATTTAAACTATGCAGCAGAATATGTATGCAACTGAATATTTAATACAATCAGGTGCCTAAATGGCTATCTACAGCTTCTGAAGTCAATGGAAGTTTTGCCTGAATAAGAACTTCAGGAACTGGCCTACCAATAACACTTTGCCTTTAACACATAGCACCTTCCATTTGAGGAAATCAAAGTGTTTTAAAGGGGTGTATAAGTATCATTGTTCCCATCTGATAGATAGAGAAAGCGAGACAGAGAGAGATTGAGAGCCCAGGAAGTCAGACATGCAGCCAGGATCAGAATCCAGGTCTTTTGATTCCCAGTCCTTTGCTCTAAACACTAGACCATGCTGCCTCCTAGATAGATAGATCCATGATTCAGAAAAGGGTTGCTGGTGAGCTGTGCACCACAAGCACACATGCTGCTGGGATAGAGGAGGGCTCTTTGCACTCACAGAACTGTCCATTGACTGGCTCAATATTCTGTCTCCATGTCTCGGAGGTTGGTTATTCACTATTAATTATTATTTATCAAGTGCAATAGGTGTACATGGCCCCTCATAAGCTTGCAACAAAAAAGTCACTGCCCCGTGCATCTTGCAATCTAACAGAAATAGTTTAATGTAAGTGTGACATATGCTGGACTGCCATAGTGGAGAGCAACCAGATGTCATCCAGCAGGACAGGTGAGAAACAAAAGGAAAAAGAAATAAAGAAAAAACAGAATCAGCTTTTCCTAAGAGTAGCTGAAGACAAGAAAAAGTGTTATGTTCACAAACAACACATTCCTTGGTCTGAATAATGAGATAATTAGTGGTGAATGGCTGAGATTCAAGGGAATGCTAATTAAATATGAAGCCTTTCACCACTATATCACCAGTTCCAATCTGGGATCAACAGTTATCAATGAATGGGTACTTCATGGCCTGGTTGAAAGGAATTAGTGGACTCAATCCAGTTCCTAGTGCACAGGCATCAACATAATATCAGTCACCAACACAACTGGTAATAAACTGGCACCCTGGTTAGCAGCCTCAGCAGAAAGGCCAAAGGCTGAACAGGTCTAGACACTGAATTGTCCAGGTGGGGAGTGGTGACAATCTGAAAGCTGTCACCAGCAGTAAATGCACAGAAAATATAAAAGTCCATTAAAAATAACATCACCATTTGGGTTCAGCAGTGGGGGTGACTCTCAGTTGCTCAGATTAAATGAAAACCCCAGAGATTTCACTCTAAGATATTAACTCAGGAATCTGGAAAGCTCCAGATGTTGGGCTGGGAATCTGGAAAGCTCTGGACTGACCAAGAAAGCTGGTAGACATCCAGTGTCATGGTGCTTAACAAGAATCCAAAGCAAGACTCCAACACCCAGAATAAGTACAGCACTCAAGAAGATGCCAGAACTCAATACCAGTTACATACCAGGAAGCTAAATCCCATTACTAATGCCAAAAGAACAGAGTTTTAGCTACACACTAGGAAGCCAAAGTCCACTACCACTGCCAGTTGAACTGAGTACCCAAAGCTAGTATGAAGCACTAGTACCAATCACTTACCAGGAAGCCAAAAGCTATGATCTTCAGGACGCATTCCAATGAGAACACCATGGTAAATGCGATGTTCAAGTACTTAAGAGCCAGCTCATATGTGTAGGGCGCGGAATAGTACTGCCAGAAAGAGAGAGAGTCAGAACCATCTACAGTCAGCTACCAAAATTGGATCTTACAAGGAATCTTTAGTTCCATGATGGGATTAGACTTTGCCCAAGCTCCTGAGATTTATCCCATGTGTTTTACTATTGACTGGCTAGTGACAAGCTCCCCACACTTTTTTTAAGCCCGCTACATATCCAGTAATATTCATTCTGCCCTTCTGCTTTGTTTCTGCTGAGGTTAAGGAAAGAGGATGGAGCTGAGGGGAAGAAGGGTCATCCAGGTGGCAACCACTCCTAGGTGTTGATCACAGAATCAGCCCAGATAACATTACAATTGCCAGTGTCCCACTAATTCATGAGGTCCTCCTGTTGAAGGCAATTGTTGTTGCAGCATCACTGTTTGTTACCTACACTGTTCACAATGTAAGGGTGTACTGAACTTTCAAGTATGTGTTTGTGCTCTTGAAAGAATTTCCTACAGGCTATGGGGAAAGCAACATCAGAGATGGTCCATATTAAAACAGGAGAGTATTAGTCATCTTCCTCAAGATTTGAGGAGATGGAAGTTGGCACCTCAGTGTAGAACATGCAAGTGTCTGCACAAGAAAGACAAAAAAAATTATCCTTAGGTGGAAGAATTGCATTTGGGCAAGCAAATCATTTAGTCAGATTCCTAACGTGGGTGTGAAAAATGCAGGTGCAGTTTCAGAGGCTGGGGTGAGGTCCCTTTGAAAATCTGGCCTTGTGTGCCATCGGGATTAATTGCCTTTCAGGTTTCACAGCAAGCACTGTGCTCAATGGATTGAGTGCAAACTGGAAATATTTGCTTGAATAATGAAGACACCGGTGTAAGAGCTGAGGCTGTGACCCCATCAGCTTTCCTAGTCATCTATGCCAAGAGACATGATATGAGATGCGACCTGGGTGCCAAGACCCCAGCATCTTCTTAAAACAAATAACATAGTTTCTAAATCCCCCCCTGTCTATTTCACCTCCTCTCCAATTCCCTACACAGAGGCATGCCATCCTGGGCCTCTGGTACACCCGGTCAGCTCACCTTCATCATCAGCACCACGGTATTCAGTGCTATCATGGCCATGATGGTGTACTCAAAGGATGGGGAAACCACAAAGTGCCAGACGCGGTACTGGAAGGTGTGTCGGTTTTGAGGCATGTAGCGCGTAAGAGGTTTGGCACTAATGGCAAAGTCAATGCATGCCCTCTGAAACAAAACAAGGTCTGTTAGCTTGCACTCAGCTTCTCGTCTTTCCTCCCACTACCCATGATGCCCTGCTACTGGTTCTCTGCTACAGGTGAATGGAAGAGAGTGAATATTGTCCTCCTGAGCTGTGCGAATCCCAAGTCCCTGGGGGTTCCCTGTACGTCATTATGCAGAAGTGTGTTGACAGCCAGATAGATGGGCTGAGGAGAGATTGGGCAGAGTATCTGCCGCTATCAGGATCCTCAGGTCCTTCCTCCCCTCGAGTTAGGTGGGTTGCCTGGGGCCATGGAGGCTACTCCAGTCATTATGCTGGAGACGCAGCCCTACAAAAACTCTTCTGCCTTCGGAGATCTTCGGGGATGATGAGTTCCCCAGCACCCAGCTGAGCTAATCAAGCTGAACGTGGGGAACGGATCTGTCCCAAGAAGCAGAAGGTCACTATAATCTGCAGCAAAATGTATACCCTGTGATGTAGTGAAACAATGCAGGATTTTCCCATGACTGCATTGTAATCAATTTCACTCCATTCACATTCAGCATAAAATAACGGCATGAGTTAATGACGTTACTACTGTGGTTTAGACTCAGATGGAATAAACTTAGACAATCAGAGCACAGGGACCTTGTACAGTTACTGAGCTGTTATGCGACAGTTGTTTTCAGAAACTGTCTCCTATACAGATCCCCGTGTCCTATACTGCTCTCCACATGCTCGCTACAAACCACATGATCACACCAAACCTGGCGGCCCCAATTACTTATTTTATCCAGCTGACAGAACATAAAAAAATCAAACTTAACTGAATTATGTCTCAAAATTGTTTCTTCACTAGATGTTCTAGGCGAATCAGACTAGGGTTCTTCCTGTGAACTCAGTAATAGCCATACCCTGGAATAATGAACACGTGTGTCCTTCCACCTTGGCATTTCTTTAGGCCAGGATATGGTTATTGCCACATGGACAGGAAATGGCCTCAAGTTACCATCTGAAAATCACCCACTATTTGGGAGCATTTGGGCAGTAACAGCACAGGAAATCCAGGCAGTTACATGTACGCCCACACCTTGAATACTGCGTACAGTTCTGGTTGCCTCATTTCAAAAAATATATATTAGAATTGGAAAAGGTACAGAGAAAGGCAACAAAAATGATTAGTGGGATGGAACAGCTTTCATGTGAGGAGAGATTAAAAAGACTGGACTGTTTAACTTGGAAAAGAGACGACTAGGGGAGATATGAAAGAGGTCTATAAAATCATGACTGGTGTGGAGAAAGTGAATAGGGAAGTGTTATTTACCCCTCCATATAACACAAGAACCAGGAGGTCACCCAACCAGGCAGCTGGTTTAAAATAAACAAAAGGAAGTATTTCTTCACACAATGGCAGTCAATCTGTGGAATTCTTTGCCCAGGGATGCTGTGAAGGCCAAAAGTATAACAGAGTTCAAAAAAGAACTAGGTAAGTTCATGGAAGATAGGTCCATCAATGGCTATTAGCCAAGATGGTCAGGGATTCAACCCCATGCTCTGGGTGTCCCTAAGCCTCTGACTGCCAGATGGCAGGACTGGATGACAGGTGATGGATCACTTGATAGTTGCCCTGTTCTGTTTATTCCCTTTGAAGCACCTGGCGTTGGCCATTGTCGGAAGACAGGATACTGGGCTAGATGGACCAATAATGCCGGATAAAATGCAGATGAGGAAAATCATTTTCCTCTTCCAGTCTAGGGCAAAGCCTCTCTGGCAAGGAAGCAGGTGGGGGAGGGAACATGGCTCCCTAGCTCTTCTGTTTGAGTGCCAATAGGGGTGATTCACAGCTGCCACAGATGGGTTTTCTTTATAACGATAGCCTCCTTTTCAAATAGCTGGGAAGCCTGGTGAACTATTGCTGGCTGGATGGTCAGGACAAAAATGTAATCAGTGAGAATGACTCAGGTGTGATTAAAACATCCTACGTTCCAGAAGCAAATGCAAAGGGAAGGCAGATGTCGCATAAGCTGGAGTCTAGGCTGAAGAGAACTTTACTGGATTCCAGCCAGGCTTTCACATCATATGCCTTAGCCCTCAGCTCCACCACTCCATGGTCTATACCTGAAGCTGTCTGTTGCCACAATACATGCAAAACAAAATCATCCTGCCCTCTGCTCTCCTGTTTTTATGTGTTACCTCGTTCTTCTCCAGACTGCACTCCTCCATCATTTTGTCTCCTTGCTCCTGGAAAGTGATGATGATGAGAGCCACAAAGATGTTGACAAAGAAGAAAGGGAAGACCACAAAATATACCACGTAAAAAATGGACATCTCCATGCGGTTACTGCGGCTGGGCCCCCGGTCCTCCTCAGTCACATCCACTGAATGCTGCAGCACCCTGGATATACAGGGAAAAAGAAAGGCACAAAGGGTCACATAGATGCCAATGGCTGGTCCATTCTGGATGCCTCTTGTGACAGAGTTCCTCCTCTACCTTGGTGGGTCCTGCGCTTATTGGCGGATTTTCTTCCTCAGAGATTCACCATGTGGGTTGGGGAAGAGCCCAGAGGCCTTCCCCTCTGGAAGAACCCACAGTCCAGGTCAATTGGGAGGTTTGGGGGGAACCCGGACCCGCCCTCTACTCTGGGTTCCAGCCCAGGGCCCTGTGAACTGCAGCTGTCTATAGTGCCTCCTGTAACAGCTGCATGACAGCTAGAACTCCCTGGGCTACTTCCCCATGGCCTCCTCCAAACACCTTCCTTATTCTCACCACAGCACCTTCCTCCTGGTGTCTGATAATGCTGGTGCTCCTCGGTCCTCCAGCAGCACACCCTCTCACTCTCAGCTCCTTGCGCCTCTTGCTCCCAGCTCCTCACACTCACACCACAAACTGAAGTGAGCTCCTTTTTAAAACCCAGGTGCCCTGATTAGCCTGCCTTAATTGATTCTAGAAGCTTCTTCTTAATTGGCTCCAGGTATCCTAATTAGCCTGCCTGCCTTAACTGGTTCTAGCAGGTTCCTGATTACTCTAGTACAGCCCCTGCTCTGGTCACTCAAGGAACAGAAAACTACTCATCCAGTGACCAGTATATTTGCCCTCTACCAGACTCCTGTACCCCACTGGTCTGGGTCTGTCACACTCTCCACATTGTACTTGACTAGGAGAACATCATGTACCGAATGGTACCACCTTTAATATTCACCTCCATCTGTCCCCACTGTGCATACTGGTTATGGTGATAAAGCAAACCTTCTACCTAACCTGCTCAGTCATGGACATACTCTGACAATTCTGGCTACCTGTTTCATGACAAGATATTCCCCTCTCCTACATTACAAGAGTCCCAGAGCTCTTCCCATTGTCTACCCTGGACGGTGGGCTTTGCCAGAGTTAAACATACGTCCCTCATAAAAAGGGGTATCCCAGAACACCCCCTTGTTCAACACATGGTAGGGGATTGTCCGAGTTCTGCCAACATGGTGAGTGGACTAGCCCACAGACTTCCCCTCTGACTTATGCTGGGAGATGGACTGGCCTCAAATTCCCCTCAGGCCCACTCAGGGCAGTGGACTGTCCCAGCATTCACCTCCCAAGAAGGGAGTTGGTTCCACCAGGCTCCTATACCCATTAACTGGTGAGAGTTCTCACATACTGATATAATTTCTTGACCTATCTCCTTCCCCCCAACTCTTCTCTCAGTGCCTTCTACCCCTTTCCCACCTGGAGAAACCCAGTTACTAGCCCTACCATTTAAACAGCTGTTCAAACGGGGAACGTGAGGTTTCTTCGTGAATCCTGTGCCCACAGACACCTGGAAGCAGACAGGACCAAGCACAATACTCACTGTGGCCACCCCTCTCCAGTGGAGACAGTGAAGAGCGTAAGCAAAGCCCAAATGATGTTGTCATAGTGAAATTCATGGCGCTTCCATTCACGACACTTCAACTCCATCTTGTTTTTCTCATGGTCCACGTAGTTGCCTCTGTAAGGTTAGGAGAGAATCATAGAATATCAGGGTTGGAAGGGACCTCAGGAGGTCATCTAGTCCAACCCCCTGCTCAAAGCAGGACCAATCCCCAGACAGATTTTTGCCCCAGACTTTTTTTTTTTGCCCCGATCCATAAATGGCCCCCTCAAGGATTGAACTCACAACCCTGGGTTTATGCAGGCCAATGCTCAAATCACTGAGCTATCCCTAACATCAGGACCTCTTTATACTGCCAGGACTGAAGAGGATTTAACTTTGCAGGGCAGCAGGGACACTTTTCTCCCCTTGTAAGGATGGAGAAGTCTTGATGGGGAGAGAAAATTAAGGAAATTGGAGGTGGGGAGAAACATGATGAACAGGTTGAAGGAGACAGAGAGAAGGGGAGAGAAAAAGCAATCAAAAAGAGAAGGAAAGAAGAAAACAGACTGGGAGAAGAGTGGGGAGAAAGAGTCAGGGAAAGATTGAGAGACAAATGAAAGAGAGAAGGAAAAAAGGAGAGCTGGTAGGCTGAGCTTGTAACAGAGAATGTGTCAGAAGGAGAGTTCAGAGCTCATGTAATTCTTCAGGCAGCAGCACCTCCAGATTCTTAGCCCATCACAGGAGTTAATGTGAACATTTTGAACAGGGCAGCAATTCAGAATCAGTTTTTTCCCCATAGAATTTTTAATTGAAAAATGTGCTAGAAAGCAGCAGTGATAGTGCAGGAGATGCTCTTGGAGCAAAGGAAGCACAGCTCTGGCTTGAGGAGACCAGTCTGTCTTTAAGTGAGACGGGAAGCTCACTGTTCATTTAAAGACAGGCCTTCCCGTACTGATCCCACAGTGGACTTCTCCCCAGAATGGCAAGGACAATGCTCTGAAACGCAGCAAAATTTCACTTAAAGGATGAGAAAGGAGTTCATTCCTCACGGAGTCCAGACATCTGTACTAGTCCTTTAAACAATGCTTTGTGGCTTTGATTCCCTAGGAAATGAGGAGTGGCTCCAACCCATGACCAAGGACTTCACAACCCAAACTGGATATTAACCAGCATCTG
This sequence comes from Terrapene triunguis, assembly GCF_002925995.2. Classification (NCBI taxonomy): domain Eukaryota; kingdom Metazoa; phylum Chordata; order Testudines; family Emydidae; genus Terrapene; species Terrapene triunguis. Next base: position 13,655,657 of record NW_020664561.1, on the reverse strand, counting down.
AGGGGGTGAAAGACCAGAGTTTTCACTACTGGTCCTTCATGTATCTACTTCTCTCCACACCCCGGGCAGGAGTGGATGCCTTTGCCAGGGAAGCAGACTGGATCATGCATGCTGCACGGTGTACCTACATGCAATCCTTCTCTGTGTCCTTAGAGCTGTCCGTACAGTAGAAAAATTTGCCCTTGAAGAGCTGGACAGCAATGACTGCGAAGATGAACATGAAGAGCTTGTAGACGATAAGTATGTTGAAGACATTCTTCAGGGAAGTCACTACACAGTCAAAGACAGCCTGCAGGAGAAGGCAAACCCAAGGGCATGATTCACCATGCAGAACCTATGTATTTTGTCAGAGGGTGGGACCAAAGCTACCTAAAAAAGGACATCTGAGGAGATGTGTCTCATTCCTGGTAGGAAAAGGGTGCCAGAAGCAGACACTGTCCCAGGCAGAATAAGCTATTTTATAAATGACCAGAACATCCCAAAATCACTTATGGGAAAGCATTGCCCCAACAGGCACAAAGGATATTAATACCATATAAAGGTTCTTCACAACCATGTCTCAGGGCAGGATACAAGACACCATAGTACAATTAGCACTACTTAAGAACAGTTAGTGAACACTTATTTATTTAGCCTCACCTCCAACAACAAGACAGACTGGATATCTCTAATTACAATCGAAAGACACTGTCCTGTATGGCAGGTAGGCCTGAGGAATAAAGAACTGTAGATAGGTGCCCCAGACAGATATGAGATCCATAACCTTACTTGCACTAGATGATTATTCTTTCAGCGCGATCATTCTTACCAGGGATTTCAGATAAAAGAACGCTGCTGTTTTATAAAATATGCTTTTCAAAAAGAACCTCTAGAAGGCTTACTCTCAACGGAGTGCACTTTTTAAATGAGTCATTAATTTAAAAGCATTCAGCTGCTTTTAGTATACTATAAGCCTGGGTTTTTTTAAAACTCAAGTTTCCATTTATGTGTTCTCTGATCAACCCAGGGTGTGAAAATGCCAGTGCAGTTGGGATTGTCTTTTTGTTCTGTTTGTGCAGCACCTAGCACAACAGGGTCCTAGTCCATGACTGTACCAGACACTACGGTAATACAAATGATAACAGTAGTAATAATTGCAAAAACGAATGAATCCTTTGGACATCTACCTTCCTACCTATACTGGCAAATGAGATAGTTAGACCTCTGCGCTATCATTTGCGGCAGTTGAAGGCTGATTTTAAAAATCAGGCCCTGTGAGTTTACTCTTGCAATGGAGTATTTTGTTTTATTTTGTCTACACTTCATGCAGGCTCCATTGCAGTATTCTGGACTCTATTCTGGACTCCGCCAGCCTAATTAAGTCAGAACTGCAGGGGGTATGATAGATACTTCAGCCAGCCTTGTGGAAGCATCAGAACTACCTGCAATGCTGAAAAAGGATCAGTTCTCAGTGCAAAAGGAGCTCAGGCAGCCTTGGTGGGATCTAAAGACAGACACTTAGATCAAGAGCTGAGCTTTCCCGAAGTTTGTTGGTGGAGGGATCCAGGTCTGGGGGTTCGATCAGCCTATCGGAATCAGCACCCAGGATCTGGGGGCTCGTGTTGAGGCTATTTTTCATTGCAGTGGCAGGTTAAATGATTCCTGTATGTTGTGGGTGCTGAAACAGGGTTCCCCAGTCCCACATCAAATGGGCATTTAAGAATCCACACCTACTTTACATGACTGAGTATCCATATATGAAATTTAAGCCGTCTATTATTAGTAAGGTGCCATGACTGAAGACTGAGTTTGTAGGAGACCTGTAAACCAATCTGTAAGGTTTGTTGATTTCTTTGAGGTTTGGGAATGAAAGGTAATTGATATAAAGCGCAAGCACTACTCTATCTCTTCCTAACCAGGGAATTGGTCCTAATTCCGTAGGCTGGAATTCAAATTCAATGAGAGAGGAACGAGGAAGGATCTCTCTTCTACGTTGGGGGATACTCTGATTGTTACCTCACCAGGATTCTGTCTGAACCTGGGAAGAAACGGAACCGAGGACAGAGAATTTTAAGCATTACCTTGAGTTTGGGCAATCGTTTAATGGTCTTCAGAGGCCTCAAGACCCGGAGCACACGCAGAGACTTAATGGTTTTGATATCCCGGCCTTTGTTGGTCCTACAGAGTTGGAAGGAGGCACACACATCCAAAAACAAAACAAAGAGGCAATAAACTTCCTGAGTTTGGGAGGAACTCATTGGAGATTTTCAACAGCATTCACTACTTCCCAAAACATGCACATATGAGAAATCTAGGGCCACAGGCAGCCTAGGTGAAAGCCGGTGTCAATCCATTAGCGTCCAGGGGGCTGTACCTGCCTCCAGAAGCAATGGGTGTTCAAAACACATACTGAAAACGTTTGCAAATGAAAAATTAGGACTCTCTGGATCAGAGGACGGAAAGCAGAGCACTAAGCTCAACATCAGCTTTAGTGCATTCCCCCTTCAACGAGGATCAAGTGCAGTAGCAGATCTTGTTATTGTGAGAAAGAGTGAGGTAACAAGGTTAAAGCGGGTGATCCGACACTCTCGCTGTGCTGGGCCATCTGTTTCAAAGGCGCCACGCCACGCAGCATTCCTGCAATGTCATAAACTCATGCTGCCTGGCATGTCTGAGTTTGTTTTCCTAATGTAAACGCTTTTTCCGCTCTGTGCAATTTACAAACGCGAAGAACAAAATGCCACCAATATTGCAATTTTTAAACAATTGCTTCTGCTGTAAGCAAATTACATTGCTATAACAACAATAATGTACAAAATAGAAGAATGCAAATTTCCTTTGTTGGCAAAGTGCTCTATCTACTGCTATCTAGCACAAATTTTTCCATTGCACTCATCTCTAGTATCTGCCCTCTCTATTCTAGATAAGCTTAGGCCATGTCCTCAGTTGTTTCGTGGCTGAAAAACCTGGGCTCACTCACCATTAACTAGCCTGCTATTAGCTGTGGCTTGCTGGGCTGAGGAATGCTTTCCCTAATCAGTCTGACGGGTAATCTATAGTATAACTTTATACTATGGTTATAAGGAAAAAAACAGATTTTTGTCAAGGGAAATGTTGTTAAAACCCTGATTTAAACTGTGATTTAAAAAAAAATCCAAACCCAAAAACCTAGGTGGGTAGCTACCAATATTCTGATCTGAGAACAATCAGAATCTTATTTTGTATTAGTAAAATAGACAAGGCTTTCAGTACATTTTGCATCCATCTGCTGTACTTGAAAACCTCTAGAAGGAGACTTATGACAAAGGGTACTTCTAATTGCACGGCTCCTTTTGTAAGGGTTAATACAATAGAAAGCACAATAACAGACCTAACCATAAACAGATGCAAAGAAAAACACTAATTAAAACTCCTTAACAACAGTACAACCCCACAAACACCACATTTAACGCGATTGCACAAACATTGGAATTAACCCACTTCATGCTTTGGCACTGTTACTCTGTAGGAGATTTTTCAACACATCGAGACCTCTCACAGAAGCATTTATCAGACTCTCCTGGCCTGTGGCGCTGCCTGTGCAATTTTCACCTCCTATTTTTTTAAAAGCCTTTGGGAGACAGACTATTTTTTATTTGGAAGGCAAATTGCAGCCCATTTTCTCAGCCCAGCAGCGTGAGGGCCCCCCGGTGAGATGTTCTCACAAGGAATATGCTGTGAAAGGGATTGGGAGGGAACATCTAGCTGTCAGTGGCTGACATGTGACACTAGGACTGTGTGAGCTTTTTCTAATGAAACCAAGAGTTCACGAGGGGTTTCAACAAAGCTTGGGGAGTTTAGGGTTATGCCCAAAATGCGAAACCAGGAAGATTTTGCCTTGTCTCAGGTTTCTTTTGGCTTGGCAGGTCCTGGGTCACCATCTCCAAACAGGCTTCCTCCTGATCTTTTGGTATCTGCTGGGGGGAGGAGTGGGGAAACCTTGGTGGCACTCAGGAGCTTTTCAGGGGCAGCAGTCAGATCCTGCCCCTAACTCTTCTTCTTCAGGGAGGTGGAGCAATGGCAAGACAAGCCAGCTCTTGCCAAATGCTCAGTAAGACAGGCATCTCACAGTGGGACCAGAAAATGGTCCTCAGACCCTATTGCTGTGCACCGCCCTTTGCTTTATTCTGGGACTGAAACGCCAATAGCCGAGTGCACCCTGGGGGTCTCAGCCCCAGACCAAGGTAAAGGGCAGTGTGAAGCAGCATAAGGGGGACCGGAGGATCATTTCTCATTCCTATTGCTGCAGGATGGAAGAGGACAGGGCAAAGCACCTATTTCCTGAATTTACCTGCTAAGGATTTGCAAGGAGTGGGAAAGGAAAAGTGTTTGACTTGTTCCTCTCTCTGAAGCAGAATGGGGAGGGGGACAGGTCATACAGCCATCCCTGAAAAGTCAGTGGGAGAAGAGGGAGCTAGCTAGCCACAAGATTTACACAGGAGATGGCAAAGTGTAGGTGGAAAGCCCAGGTCTGGGGGCTTGTGATCCTCGTCTGAGGTGTGGGAGAGTTAAGGGATGTCAGGGATCTTCTCCCTCTGTCCCTGCTGAGCCCAAGGAAAGGGGCTGCCAGAGAGGGAGAGTGATTTATGGTGCCTGGTGAAAAGTATGTAGAGTTTTAACCTGGTCATTGGCAAGACTCAGTAATTTCATGCAGAGTTGTCTCGTGTGTCTAAAACACAAGGGGTGCACATACACACAGCGACCCTTTAAAAGGGCCAATGGAACTAAAACCATTATGTGTCACCAGCGGCGGCTCCAGGCACCAGCGCTCCAAGCGCGTGCCTGGGGCAGCAAGCCGCGGGGGGCGCCCTGCCAGTCCCTGCAAGGGCGGCAGTCAGGCTGCCTTCGGTGGCATGCCTGCGGGAGGTCCGCCGGTCCCGCGGATTCGGCAGCAATTCGGCGGTGGGTACACCGAAGTCGCAGGACCGGGGACCTCCTGCAGGCAGGCCGCCAAAGGCAGCCTGCCTGCCGTGCTTGGGGCGGCAAAAAAGCTAGAGCCACCCCTGTGTGTCACACTACTCTAACACAAACACCCATGACTGAACAGTGCTATGTCTTCAGTGAGAACTAGGGTGACCAGATAGCAAGTGTGAAAAATCGGGACAGAGGGTGGGAGATAATAGGTGCCTATGTAAGAAAAAGCTCAAAAAATCAGGACTGTCCCTATAAAATGGGACATCTGGTTATCCTAGTGAGAACACGGGGGTCTCTTCCACAAGACACTCTATTATCACATGGTCCCCAGAGAATACTTCTAGGAAAGTCACAGGCTGGCTCACAAGCATTTTGACTAGCTATTAAAGTGGCCCCTGGGAATAATGTTATCAATCACTTTTTCCAAAGAAAAGGAACTCAAATACTTTTTGGAGATCTTCAGGTTTCTTTTCATTTTGGGGTCCAAAATTAAACATACAGGACCTGATCTTGGAGCTGTGCTCCTCTATGCCACCCAGCTGAAGATGATAATTCACTCCGCCTTCTACCACTTGAACATGGAATAGTCCAAACAGCAGAATGCAAGGTTTGGAAAGCTCAGCCAATTGATCCCTCTGATTGGGGTAGAATCTGCTATTGCTTTATGAAAAAAGGACAGGGCATATAACCATGGCTTCCCATTGTACCATGGACATGGTACTCTTCATCGATCTCCACTGTGTGTTTATTTCCAACACACACACACACACACACACACACACACACACACACACACACACA
>NW_020664561.1:13610217-13649914 GCF_002925995.2 Terrapene triunguis | reverse complement strand
ACACACACACACACACACACACACACACACACACACACACACACACAGAGACTGCTGTGTGTTCTTCTATCTATCTTGGAATACAAACCCCTCTCTCTCTCTCCTTGTGAGGATCTCCCATATACACCTGGTGATATTCCATCTGAGGCCCAGTTCATTGGGCCCAGATAGTCACAGCTGGAAGGATTGAGTATGGGGCACAGAACTTGCATTCTTTACAATGTTCTGATGTGTGCACCCACATGATTTTGATATCCCCACCCCACTCAAATTCTCTCCACCTTTACCTCCTTGGCATGAAGTGCTGATGACTTTGCAAGGTGGAAAGGACAAATGCAGGCAGGAAGTCATATGGGATAAGAAAACTTCAGTTACAGAGTCAGACAAACCACCTTTCCCAAAAGCCCATTTTCCCTGGCTCATAACCCCCAAAAGAATCAAACAGTATAATTACCCCAATGTATTCCTGTGGGTGATCCAGTCAGGCAGCCGCAAAACAAAAACAAACAACAGGTGGGGAGAAAACAGAGAAGATAAGAAAATCCAAGAGAGAGAGCCAAGGATGACAAGGAACGAGATTTGCATTAGAGTGGAATCACAAGCCTGTCTCACAGCCTTGGCATTCTGATATTCTACACATTTCAGCACTACAAGGCCTTTTTTTTGCTTCTCCCCCTCCTCCCAACCCAACCCAACCTGAATTTAAAAGGCAATCTGTATATCCACTGTACCACTAAGAAGATTCCCTTTACCAGGAACCACAATTCCAGACATTAACCTCTTCTCCATGGAAAATCAGGAATGACTAATCTACATGTCACCTGGAGCCACCCACCTCTCTTGATCCTGATTAACATACTCTAAATTCAGATGAGAAGAGGAAGTTGATTTGTAGCTGGGGTGTGGTCACTAATACAAGAGAAGCCAGGGGAGCGAGGTATTCTGGATGACACAATGGGCACAAGCCCTACCCCTCTCCTATCTGAATAAAATAGACAGAACGTGGAATGAATGTGGTGGTCATCCCAGTCTAGTCCCTGAAGGGGATAGCAGTTCCAGAGAGACCACAGCTCCAGTGAATCCTCACAGTCAAACTTTTAGCTTAGTTATTTTATATATATAGCCTCCAAAGCTAAAGGTTTGACTGTGGGGATTCACTGGAGCTGTGGTCTCTCTGCAACTGCTGTTGCGCCAGGCTTCTCCCGTTGGTTCGAAAATTGGTCTTTATTTATTTATTATTTATTAAATAGAGACCTTTGTAGGCATGTTGGGGGGTTTATGTAGGCTGCATTTAGCTAGATACATTAGCTCTCCAGGCAGAGTTTGAGTAAGAGGAGTTAAGTTGGCTGCTCTCTTTGATGGCATACCAGAGTTTTAGGTGACATAGTGAAGTAGCAGGTGATCTATGGATTTGTGGCTTTACAGATCTGGGTTTGTCTGGATTAGTTTTTAATAACAACCGGGCTGTGGTTATTTCTCTGGAAACCTCACAAGAACACACAAGGATTGCATGGCTGTTTTGTGACAACAGTGTGCCATCAAACAATAGACCGAATGCTGTGTATCTAGAGAACCCATTCTTCCAAATTCTGGCCTTGTGCCATTGGATTGCATCAGATACATGTTGCTGATTCCACAACCATAGGGGAGCGTCCTGGGGCAAACCTTCTTGAATGAAGAGAAGGTGTCAAAGCTTGCACAAATTTACAGAACATTCAAATACTCCGTGAGTGTTCTAGCATTTCTTCCCATGAGAAATGCTGAAGGTGATGACATACCTTTGTAAGGATATTCTATACATGACAACCTCCGCTCCCTGCCTCCCCCCGCACCTGGATCCAGTGTTCCATCTCTGACTCACTAAGCTCAAGTCTCCCGATTTCAGGACTCTACCACATTGAGATTGATAATAAACATAATAGACTGACATCACCCGGAGACTTGGTGTTATGGGTCGCCACAAATATACAGCAAGGCCGTAAAACAGCCCCTCCTTCACAAATGGCATTGCAGTAACCCAGCTAGATGTGCAAATACCCAGAAAGTCCAAGGCTGTGTGCCTTTGTTTTGCTCCCCCAAAAAGCAAAGGTGGACGAGGGAGAGGGGTGCATAGCCCCTGTGTGAAAACCAAATTCCGTACAAAGAAGATCATCCAGGGAAAAGAAAAGTGAATTCAAGAGCAATCCAGAAGACGCTTCCCCTTGAAACCACAATGGAGCAAGGCGGGCAGCTATGGACATTTATAGTTGGTGAACATTCTGCATCTCCGCAGGAACAGGATGGCAGCAGATGTGCCAATGCCTGGCAGTGCCCAGTGCCAGAGAAAAAGCTCCACCCACCAGGCTGAGGAGGTGACAGGCAATCCAAAGGAGAGACAGGTGTTCTTATAAATGCTTTATAATGTAAAAGCCGATTGGAAATCACAAAGGAGCAGCCGTCATTATGCTGAGGCAATTCTTGTCTTCTTTCCCTACCCAAGGTTATGAGCATCAGATCATTTCTCAAAAACAGGAGACAACTGCCCAGGGAAAAATTTGCAGGTTTACATTATAAAGAGCTCTTGTACATGGTGTAAGCAGCTACTGATCTATATATCTAGCACTACTACGTAGGGCAACATATATGTTTCCTGCAAACATACATGAAGGCATGTGGGCCTTCTCTGTGTTGGAATTTTGAGTGTCTAAACCAATGGACAGAGTGCTTTCCATTGAGAATTCAGCTGCTCTCCAGTGCCAAAAGATAGATTCCCCTTCTTAGAGATGGCCATAGTTGTAAAGGAGCCAGTTGCCAGTCACTGAGGAAGCCAGCTGGGCCTGCAAAACACTGGGGACAGAACCTGGGCATTGTCTGGGTTGGTGGGAGGGAGAGGATGTGGTGGTGACAGTGTCAGGCTGACAGCTCTGCAGACTGAAGTTCTGTTTATCCACAGAACAAGCACAGCCCACGTGGTGACAATGCAAGTTCCCCCACATTGCAGAGCCGATGGGCCCCAACACTGACCAAGAAGGACCACCAATGTGGGTGAGAGCAGCGTAGTCACCACGTGCCATTCAATCCATCGTTGTCCTTTCTGTTGAGGCTGAAAAATAGGGGATTGGTTAGTGCTAATTGTGGCGGTGGTTTTTGTGATGCAGACACTTGTCCACTGGGAAATGGACTGAGAAGCCACCAACAGCCAGCAGATGGTAAGAACTTTCAGTAACTACTAGCTGGGCTGGATCTGAATGGCGACCGAGACGTGAAAGGCTCCATTACCCTACTACCTATCCCTTGAGCTGCGCAGCCTATCCTTCATTGCTGGTATCCCCAGTACAAGCAGCTGTCCTTAAGGGCGGAGCCACAGCCAGAACAGTAGCTCAAATGGGGATGAGTTCAATCTCCACGAGAGAGAGAGAGAACCTGGACAGGAGGCAGGAAGACCTGTATTTTCTACCCAGCTGGTAGAGCCGCTAGACAGCTCCTGTGGCATGGCTGACTCTAAATCACCTGAAGACTATCCAAGGAGTCAGAGTCATATCCCCACCTAGCAGAGTACCTGCTCAGTCACCTGGCAGCCTGGCTCAATCCCCAAGATATGGCATCAGGTAGGTCCAGAGGGCTGACCTCATTCCCCCACTTCACTTTCTGGTTGGGTCCCCAGTGCATGAGCTAACCTGGCCAGATGCAGAGCCAGCTGAATTCTCCAGGGCTCTTCACGAAGAGAGAGCTGTGACTGAAAGGACCAGAGAGTGTGAGAGAGAGAGCGAGAGCAAGTGAATGAGCCAGTGAGAGAGAGGGAGTGAGAATGAGCAGGTGTATGTGCTGGGGGGAGCGGGAAAAGTGACACACAGAAAGGGGAGTGATGGATTATGGCCCATAATCCATCGAGTGACCTCAGGCCTCAGGATCCCTGAGGCCCCCTGCACAGTACCTGAACTGTGGACAAACAGAGGGCTTCGCTCTCCACGACTGTCAGTCCCTCCCCTTCCACCAGCACTAAAGCCACGAGTGCACGTTTCAAAGGCACAAAAAAAGAACAACAACATGACAAACTCACAGCATGCTGGCACACAGGACCCTGCTCTCCGCTCCTTCCCTTCTCAGGGAAGTACCCTGCTTAAAGCACTGCTGTGGCAGTGCTTTAACGTCGCTGCTGCTTTTGTGCCCCCTGTCGGCGGCCCTGCCGGGTCCCTAGCAGCAGGGACGCCGATGGAGGAGTGCAAAAGGGGCAGCGACATTAAAGCACTGCCGCGGCAAAGACCCTGCTTAAAGCGCTGTCGCGGCAGCGCTTTATCGTCCCTGCCCCTTTTGCCCCCCCCCCCAAGGCTGCCAATGGGGGATGCTGACCCCCAGCCCCGCCCCTTCCAGGGCAGGGGGGGAGCTGGCCCCCGTACCGGTAAGTTTTCAATTTTACTTTCACCCCTGCGCATGTACTCACTCAATGGGAGGGAGGGGGCTGGGCAAACCGGCAGAAATTAATTCCAACCCCCAATATCTCCCTTGGAAACTGAAGGAAAAAAGGCAGATCCTCACTGACTGGGGTGAGGCCCCGATGAGGTCAGCATGAGGAGCAGATATGCTCCTTTTCTCTGTCCCCATCACAGCGCACAGAATAAGCAGGGCAGTGCCATCCTGGTGTTGTAGTGCCATCGCCTTGGTAGCAGTCTAGGTTGAAACCACTTGGCTTCTGAGCTTTCAGGAAGGTCAGCATGTCAGGTTCTTCCCCACCCGTCCTGTGTGCTAAGTGCAAAGCATCTCTCCTGCTCCGAATGGCTTTGAAACGGCAAGCCAGTCCTCACACCATACCCCTCTGAGATTGAGAAACTGCATGCCACAAGCCTGCGCCTCAAAATGGAGAATGCCGATCAAGGCGAAGCTAAGGAACGGCAGAATTTTTTGCCCCTTGGGACTGGCCTGTCCCTGCTGGCTAATGTACCGCTCCCAGGATGTCCCTGATAATGCAGCTGGTGGAACAGAGGACAAAGGGGTTAAAACAGCCAGTTGTGCTGCTATCTTTAATGAGGAGTACAGGCCTGTAGCATATCCTGAGGGAAATGCCCTCCGCTCCACCAGGAGGCATGTGATGGGAACTGGCCAGCGGATGTCATCACTGCATGGGAATAAGTGTTTGTTTGCCAGTACCAGCTCTGCCTCACACCGTACTTGTGTCACCTCCGTCCACCCTAGGTATAATTAGCAGATGCCTAACTCCATCTCTGCCACCCCTGCTCTCCTTCCCCCCTCTGTCTCCTCCTTTCTTCCATGTCGGAGTCTGATGTCCCTGGCTGACGTCCCCACCAACGCCAACAGGGAGAAGCCAGCAGCTGTGTTGCTGGGCGGCCAGGCCAACCTGGTAGGACTCTGTCTCTGCAGTGTGACTGTGGACTGCCAAAGGAATGGGAGGTATTCAGAAAGTAAAGGAGACCGAAGAAGGAATGGATTCACAAGAGAAACCCAGCTGGCTCTCGCTGCCATCCTAAGCTCGCCCTGCCGAGAGCGGCTCGACACACCACGCTGGGAAAGCAGGGTAAAATGGGAGACAGCCACTTACGCCAAGGCGAAAGCCACCAGTGCCCCGACTACCACGATGAAATCCAGGATATTCCAGAGGTCTCGGAAATAAGAGCCGTCCTGCAGGATCAAGCCCTGGTCTATCATCTGCAGGGAAGGGATGAAAACACAGGCAGTAAATACCTCACGTAGCATCATCAAGTAAAAACCACCCCACAAGGGGCCTGATTTGCAGGGTTGCTGAGTGCCCCACTGGCCCCATTGACTTCAGGGAGCGTCATGGTTGACCAGCCCTTGGACTCTGCTGCCTCTGTCTTGTTGGGATGCAATCAGGTCAGGATGTGCAGGAGGTTCCATAAAGGGTTTTTTTTAATCCAAATTTAAGACAGAACTAACCCCAAGCTGTGATTTCACATTCTGCTAGCAGCAATGCTCAGACAATTTCCACCCACAAGGAAGTCACAGTAAATTGAGATTGTGCCAACAGCCGCCCTTCTCCCCCCCACTCCGCCTGACCTTTCCAGGCTCACTCGGCACTAAGGGAGAGATAGTTCAGGGCTAAGCTCTGCTGCCTTGAGTACCCTCATCTTCAACGGTGGTGCACAGCCTGCAGTTCAGCACGCCAGGCAGTGATAGGGCAAGGCATAGCAATGGATCTGGGCAGCTCCAGGGGTTAAAGTGACAGCCACCCTCATTTACTTTCTTCTGACCAAATATGTTGTGCAGAATTTTGTGCAGGTAGAGCAGCGGCCCGTGGGACAGCCCTGACAGCCTCTTTGCTAGCCAGCAGATGGCAGCACTAAGGAAACAGCTGTAATTTAAGGGGACCCTGTTGGGAAAGCAATGCACACCCGTCCCCCCGCTCCCCTCTCCAGCACACTACACTGGCTTTCGGGAGCTCCTCCGAGTGATTCTCTTACCTTTATAATCATCTCAAAGGTGAAGACACCCGTGAAAACGTAGTCAAAATACCTCAGGACCTGCGAAGACAGAGCAGAGGCAGTGGGTGTTTGGGAGGAACACCCCCGCAGCTGACAGCTGTACAGCACTCACGCGCCCGGGGCTGCATGCTGGGACGCTCACTCGTGCACCCTCCTATGGACCCACACTAACTCCTCCACCGCTGAAGATCAAAAGCAGGGTCTACATTCTTGTCCTGGAGCCACGCTAGGAAAGAGCCTATTACCCGGGAGCATGGCACAGCCGGAAACTTAATCCAGGTATCCCATGAAAACTTCCTGGCCATTCATCAAGCCACTACCTATGCTATAAAATCTTGGGTGCCTTTGTGTCTCAGCCAGGAGGAGCTGAAGGCCTCTCTGCAGAGACTTGTGGCTGGGACACCCAATTCCCACCCCTGCTTAGGTAAAGTCCTCTGCTCCACTAGCATTGTCACCTCCCCTCCAGCTAATGTACCCCGCCAGAGCTAACCAATCACGGCCATTGGGTCTAGAAATCATTCAGTGCTGGGGGCAGCTGAGGAGGATTTTCAGCGGCCTGTGCAGTAGCGAACGCTGGTTTGATTTTTAACTCAGACTAGTGTGACAGGAATTCAAATCCTCCCTGTCCATGCAGCGCAGAGAGAAATAACTGGAGGCACGCTCATCCTTCCCCTTCCCTGCTTCCATTCCCTTCTGACCCTGCTCTGCTCCCCCACTTCACTCTGCCTCCCATTAATCTTCCCTCGCTGCCTGCTCCATGGCTCCCTGCTGCTCCTGGTGCTGCACTGACTTCAGACTCCTTCCTCCTCTCTGCCATGGAGTCTTCTGCAGACAGTCCCTTCTCCTGTTAAAGGGGCAGCGATCCCCGCCACTCTGCTAGCTGGGGGTGAAATTCACTGCTGTGCTGGGCCAGCACCAGGCGTGCGTCCTCTTACATCCAACTGAGGCCCCCCAAAAACAACTTAGATCCTGCACAGCCTTTGGGCTGCCACTCTGCACAGGGATGAATTTCTGCCTGCATGAACATCAGTAGAAAGGGGATGGTTTGACTACTGTGACATGGTATCCTGGGGGCAGTGACTGACCGGCCCACCTGAGCTGAGTCTCGCTAATGCCAGCTTCCTGACTCAATTTCCTTGTGCAGTCTCTGTCACCAACAACAGAGACAAGTAAGGATTTGCCATCCCAGCTTGCTAAATTCCAACTCTGGTTCTGCCCCATGCAGCACAAACGGCTGGTTTCAGGTAGGCTCTCGTAGAAGGGCCCCTCCAGGCATGATGGCCATTCTAAGCGGCTTACAAAGTAACAGAGGCTGGTCTGTGCTTTCATCCCCTGCTCAGTCTGTCAATGCACCCAGGCTGCTTAAGTGCAGGTGAGATCTGATCAACAGCTTGTCCTCCAGGGACTGACGGATGTAACACACCCATTACATTGCGACAAAGTAACGACTACAATAACACTGGAACAAACTGTGATTTCTCATTCGACAACTGAGCCCCAGATTCAATTTTCCTTGGACAAAACAACACAAAACCTTTTTCCTAGCCTCACTCCTGCTGGGTGACGTGATGTGATAAGATGAGACCCACATCACAGCAATGGCCGTCTCTGTCCTGCTCCCTCTCTTTCTTGTGAGCCCTGTCAAACCACCGGCCTCTGCTCATGCTGTTCCTGTGACCATCTTGCTGCACGCCCCCTCATTCAGTCTCCTTTCCTTTAACCTTGACATCCCCCAGCCTAACTCAGGTTATGTCTTCACTGCTAAGAAAAGGTGCAGTTTACTGCGGGAAAGTCATGTGCACTAGCTATCTCACTGTGCTTCCTACTAGAGGCCAGGTTCTGCACTTTTACGAGATACACTAGGCGAGGTCAGTTACAGGCAAAGGTATAGCACCAACCTTACCTTGCTATGTCATGGGGAAAACTACAGGTGCTTTGTCTCCCCCAGGATTTCACAATGGGATAACGATCACGCGTTCATTATCTCGCTATATAAAACCCCACCTCTTGGGCACTCTCAGTTCACCTATCCATCACATCGGACAAGTACCACCAACCTGCCTCAACCACCCTATTTCCTTCTCTGGCCTGACACCATATCCTCTCCCATCAAACACACACCCTTCCTGACCCTTGGTACCCAGATGTATCTTTCCCTCCCAGCTAACTCTGGGGCCCCCACACATATTCCTAGACTTCAGATCTCCCTCTCACTAACTGCACACTAAAGAATGCCAGGGTTTGGAAATGATACGTGAGCATCTGGTTGCTCTGAGGGTTTGTAGTTCTGTGCTTGACGCTGAGGCAGGATCGAGGGTGTCATGTGGATGGGCACATGCAGTAGCAAAGAGGATGCTGGGGAATATATCCCAGCATGCCATCTGCTACCACTCTGCAAAGGAGCAAGACAAGTTAGCAAGTACAATTGTTCTTCCTCCTCTCCCCACTTTGGTCTATGCACAGCTGATGTACTGGGCAGGAGGGGGTGGGGAGATCAGTAAGAAAGTGCGCAATTACTTTATTCCTGTCCGAGTTGGTCAGGACAGGGTCCTCTGCTGCCAGGGCAATGCTGCTCGCGGCAATCACCAGGAGGATGCACATCTCGAAGTAGCGCAGGTTCACGATGTAATGGCAGGCCCTCCGCACTCTGCAGGAGATATAGTTCAGAGCAATCACTAGCTGTGCGTCTACATTACCCAGGCCTTAGACAAGGCTACACACAAAAAATTGCATTAAACGGTTGTTGGTTCGGTTGCACTCAGAATTAGGAAATGCCAGATTTGTGGTTGCCTGTGCAACCTTAATTTGGCCCCCTGTGCATAGAATCAGGCAGGGATCTTGTGGGGGAAAAACTGTCAATGAAAATGTAATTAAAGATCACAATGCACACGCCCAAGGGGGCTGAATGGCGAACGAATGGAATGGAGCCAGGCATTGTAGGAGCTGGGCAGCTGGAGTCACAAGGAGTCCATGCACCTGTAGGAGCTGAGCTCTACCCCTGTATGGCTTCAGGGGTAGCAAGCATGAGGCTGCTCATGCATCTCCCAGCCCTGTTGTGTTGCTGAAGCCAGCTGGGCATCTGGGGGTGCTGCGGTAGCTGAGCAGGTGGGTGGGGAAGCCTGGGCCAGTATTGCTCCTGCCCCCCTGGAGCTGAGAAAGCAGCAGCAAATACAGGAAGTTGGTGGGGTGCAAGTAGGAGGCCCCGATGCTGGCTCAGGTTTCCCCAGCTCCTCCAGAGACCCAACTGGCTGAAACCTACAAGGCCCTGCCCCATCAGATCCTTCCCTTCTCCAGGGCTCAGCTATTCCAGTACAAAGACCAAAGAATATCTCACGGGTTTGTCGTGCTGAAGATAAACATGGAGCTATGAGGCACCATCGCTTTGCCCGTCTCTGAGCTTTTCTCCTTTTTCCGTTTCTTCTTCTCTTTCTCCTCATCCTCTTTTGTCTCTGCCTCCTTTAAGGGGCTGGCTTCTCCATCCGTCTTGTTGCTAACTGCAAAGAAATCAGTCCTTTTACTGACCCAGCAGGTTAACAGCTGCATGGGACATTTACCCTGGATGAAAGTACAGGACATTTTCCCGGGAGATGGGCTGACCACATCAACAGCTACTATGAGCTTTGACTGAAGAGCCTAGTGGTGGGTTATCCACAAGGAACTGGCAACTGGTTGATGGCTTCCCTGCCTGGAATACACTGTCATTCCCAAAATTAGCTCCCTTGCATGAGCACTTTCAAGAGAGTATTGCACACCGAGGCTGCTGTAAAACTTCACGCTCCTCAGTGATTGCTCTGGCTGCTGCCTTGTGAGTGCAACAACAAAAAGAATGATGCACACTACTCAGCCACCTAAGAATATCATTTCTCCACAGCGAGAGGGACTGTGAATGGCAAGATTGCTGTTTTACATTCCCACATCCAAGTTCTGCTGTTAGCGAGAGACAGATGAAAAGGAAAGGACAGACACAGACTGTCAAGCAGAGACACATTTTTGTGGTGATGTTTAATTAATAACCCAATTTAAAATCTCTCACCTTGAAGGTGAGGGGAAATGTTCCTCTTGTTTTTAGGGTTTGATTGACAGACAATCAGAGTGGGATGGGTTCACTGTACATAAAGTTTAATTTAGTGTTTCGCATAGGCCTTGGCAATAGGGAAGGAGACGGAAGGGGAGGAGGGAAAGGGGGAGGGAGACAGGGAATGAGGGAGTAGGGAGAAGGAGACAGGATGGAGATGAGAAAGGGGGAAGGAGAGAAAAGGAAAAAGAGAAGGGGAAAGAAGTCATATGAGCGAAGATGGATGGGAAAGAGGGGAGGGAATGAAAGAGACAGTAGGAAGGAGAAATGGAGAGGGAGAAAAAGACAAGGCACAGCACAAGAGAAACTGGGCAACTAACAACCCCTGTACAGTAAGCCACGAGCGCACAGTGCAGGAGTCAAGGGCAGAATCAGGGGCCGAGTTACACATTTGAGCACAGCACATGCCCAAAGGGGAGATGCTATGTTTTGCTGGAGGGTTTGTCCTGAGCAATATGCATCAGGCTGTTCCGCCCTCGTGGCACAGGCCTGGCTTTTATTCTAGCACAGCTCTTGCGGGGAGAGTTTCCCTGTGGGCTCAAAGCATGGCTGAGAGACTCCTCCTGCATTTCCGTAGTTAGTGGAAAGAAGGCCTTGCCCACCCTGGGGACCTGCCCCAGTTACAACCTCCAGGGTAGCTGTACTAATGCAAACCCCTCATGTAGAAAGGAAAAATCGTGTTTCACTCCAGTGCCGCTTTTCTTCGTCTGCTTAGTTGTGTCTATTACAGCAGTGCCTGAGGCCCCATTGTGCTAGGCCAGGGGTGGGCAAACTTTTTGGCCTGAGGGCCACATCTGGGAATAGAAATTGTATGGCGGGCCCTGAATGCTCAAAAAATTGGGGTTGGGGTGTGGAAAGGGGTGAGGGCTCTGGCTGGGTGTGCGGGATCTGGGGTGGGGCCAGAAATGAGGAGTTCAGGCTGTGGGAGGGGGCTCCGGGTTGGGGCATGGGGGAGAGGGTGAGGGCTCCGGCTGGGGATGTGGGCTCTGGGGTGGGGCTGGGGATGAGTGGTTTGGGACGCAGGAGGGTGCTCTGGGCTGGGACCAAGGGGTTCGGAGTGTGGGAGGGGGATCAGCTTTGGGGCAGGGGTTTGGGGCATGGGGGAAGTGAGGGCTCCCGCTGGGGGTGTGGGCTCTGGGGTGGGGCTGGGGATGAAGGGTTTGGGGTGCAGGAAGGTGCTCCGGGCTGGGATTGAGGGGTTTGGAGGGTGGGAGGGGGATCAGGGCTGGGCCAGGGGGTTGGAGCGCGGCAGGAGGCTCAGGGGTGCAGGCTCTGGGCGGCGCTTACCTCAAGCAGCTCCTGGAAGCAGTGGCATGTCCCTTCTCCGGCTCCTACGCAGAGGCGTGGCCAGGTGGCTCTGCACGCTGCCCCATCTGCAGGCACCGCCCCTTCAGCTCCCATTGGCCGCGGCCAATGGGAGATGCAGGGGCAGCACTTGGGGCAGGGGCAGCGTGTGGAGCGCCAGAGTGGGGCAAGCCCCAGACCCCACTCCCCAGCGGGAGCTTGAGGGCTGGATTAAACCAGCTGGCAGGCCGGATCCAGCCCATGGGCCGTAGTTTGCCCACCCCTGTGCTAAGCACTGTACAAACATAGAGTGGTAGACAGCCCCACCAGGAAGAGCTAGCAGTTGAACTAGACCAGACCCAGGGTGGGAGAAGGGCTCTAACACACAAGCAGAGTGAACAATGGGATGGTAGCAAGTGTCATGTTAGTTCCATAATTTTTTTTTACGGGTGGTGTGTTTCAGTAGGAGGGGAATCAGCTAACTGGCAAGAAAAGGGAAAGGGTTGAGAGGGACGGAGCATGGGAGAAGATATGAAGGGCAGGTGTGGAGTGAAGCTCAGGTGACTAGATGTGGGATGTCTATGCTCCAGGAGACATACCCACACTAGCGCTGAGCCAGCTAGCATGCTAAAAACAGAAGCGCAGCTGTGGTGGCCCAAGCAGCAGGACAGATGATCCTGTCCGAGATACTAGCTATGTACTTGGGTTGACTAGCCCCGTCCCGCCATTCAGGCCACTCCCAGCTGCGCTTCTCTTCTAGCGCACTAACTCAATGGGCGCTAGTCCGGGTACATCTCCTCGAGCAGGAGCAGTCACCTCCCAGCTCCAGCGCAGACATACTTGGTGAGGGAGGCAGGGTGGAAGCACACAGCTGTTCAGCAGGGCAGGGGAAGGGAGAGAACAGGTTTGAGTCTTTTGACTGGAACCGCTGAAGGTCTCTGCTTTGGCTGCTCCTGCCCCTGACGGCTAGAGTCTCTGGCTGGCTGCTCTCTGCAATTTTCCCCCAAGGCCACAATGGAGTGTAGGGGGGGGGGGGGGGAGAGACACGCCCTGCATGTTTCCTATTGTGTGTGTGGGGACCGGGTTCAAGCAGGGATAAACTGCCCTGGATCAAATGACAGTTTAAAGTGTTTTTGGCTGTCTACACTAGGGAGGTGCGTTAGTGCCCCTGTACTGGGCCCTGGCTACTAATGGCTGAGATCCTCAGTGGAGACGTGGCCTAACCACGAAGCAATGGATGTGAACATGGTGAATCAGAGCTGCAAGTGCCGTTATTCTGTGAGGCAGCCTGGTAACCACCCTGCCACAGAAAAACCCTGGCGTTGGCTTTCCACATGTGGTAGCAACAGTGGGGGTGCTAGTGTCATCTAAGCCCATCCAGAGCATCTTTCGGGACTTAGGTCCAACTTGCCACACAGGACATGGGGCCTTGGCTATGAATTCAGGGTCTGAGGGACGATGGGATGGGGGTGGAGGGTTGACAGTGCTGGGGCTGCATGAATGCTGGAGGATCCTCTGGGGAATCCACAGTGTTCCCAGCAGCCCTCTGGGGCCACTGTGAAGGAAGGCAGATCAGAGAGAGGCAAACAGCAAAAGAGACAGGTCCTCACTCTGTACCACAGTGGAGTCTTGGACATCAATCATGATGGTGGTGCTCTCGGTGGCTTTCTCCGTGTTGGCCGTGACGGAGGACAGCTCGGGTTCGCTCCTGCTGACGGCTCTGCTCATCTCCATCTGCAAGCTGCCCAGCAGGGCTTGGTCACTGGTGTCCAGGCCGCTGCAGTCCTGCTCTGTCAAGCTAGTGTTCTTCTCCTCGTTGAGCTCATGGGGGACTTTGAGGGGGCTCATTTCCTGCATAGCCCCAGCAAAGGCAGCATCACCGGCTGGGATTTCATTGGTTCTACAGGAAGAAAGGAGGAAGGCAAGGGGAGAGAGAAGGACAGATGGGATGGGGTGGGAAGAGGTGGGATGTGGGGACAACAGAAGTGAAGATGACAGAGGGGAGTAGGGAGAGCAAGTGGGGAGGAAATGGAGAAGACAGAAAGGAGAGAATAAAGAGGGAGAAATGGAGGTTGGGAAGTAAAGATAAAACGGGGAGAAAGAGAGAGAGAAATGAAACCATGTGTGCTTTTGGAATGATTGTTTTTGCAACGTTAGAAAGGCTTCAGTTGGAATATAGTGAACACTGGATACAGTGCCCAACCTCCAAAAAGCAAACCCCTGTCTTAAACAACCCTTTTAATGTATTCCAAAAATTTTCTGTGCAATACTCTTTGGTTAAAGATCAGCCTCTGCTAAGCAACCAAGTTTTCACTGGTCCCTTGCATGGCTGGTTAAAATGGATTTCCTAGTATTTCATCAGTAAAGGGGGATCTGAGGCACTCCTGGAAATAATGACAATTATATTATTTTTATATTCATATTTATTGGCAGCTGTTGGATTTGTCTCTTGTGTGCATTGAACTTTTCTCAGCAAGTTCCTCTGGCTACAGTGACACCAGTTGATGAAGGCAGAAATAACAACAACAATTCTATAGCGTTTTTCATCCACCACTGCTCTTCAAGTTCTTTAATGTCCTACTGCTGGAGTCTCCTCTGTCTTAAGGCAAGGACTGCCCTGTGTCCCTGAAACCCCATGCTAGCACAGCTGGGATTGCAACAAGCTGCTGGGGGGTTGGGAGGGACCAGCAGATCCTTTCCTGCCTTTGCTGATCTCCAGTCTCGAGGATGAGGAGAGAAACGATCTCCCTGCGGGATATCCAGGAGGCCCTGGAGAGCATAGGTGGGAACATCTGAATAGGCTGTTGTATTCGATTAGATTTAATGGATTGGGCATAGCAGCCATAACACAAACGTTACATTTCATGTTGGACCTTGTAGGGAGATGGAGGGAGGGGTCCCAATTAAATCAGGAGCCACGAGATTTGCTGTCCCTGATCCCTATCTGAAAACATTTCTCTTATGCCAGAAACTAGACACAGACCTGGTCAGAGCTTTATCACCTTGGGAGGAGACAGGGAGACTTCCCAGACCCTGGAGAAATGAGGTTTACAGACCAAATCAGTGCCTTTTTTAAAAGCCAGCAGATGATGGTATTCTACATGACGGCTTACAGAAAGTTTACTACTGCACCTCGGGTGATTACTGGGGCACTGTCTGGAACATTGTTCTGAGCACCGCTTCCTGTCTTGGGGAGGGCGCTATTGACCAGGATCAAGGAACAGCCCGGCTCCTCAGGACAGACTGGGTGGGGAAAGAGAAGCAAAGCAAAAATGGACTAGAGGCTGCCCAAGGCTGGATGACAGATGAAAGGAAGGGCTCATGCCTGGAGATGCAGAACCATCGAGAGATCGGCCCACCCACACTGCCCTCCCACCCCCAGGCGCCAGGCTTGCCATCTCTCCACAAGAAGGAGCCGCGGATCATAGCCATCAGGGATGGTGCGCCCTTTACCTGTTCAGCTCCTCGCCCGCCAGTGGCTCCTCCTGATTCGTGTCCTCCTTCCCCCCTTCATTTCTGGCCTGCTCTCCTTCCGTGGGATTGGCTTCCTCCAGGCCGGCCTCTTGGCTGGCTGACCTGCTCTCCAGGGCCCCAGCCGGCTCCTTCCCCTCAGTTCTCACTCTCCGGTGCCGACTGCGCCTCTGGCTCTGCCTCAACCGTGCTCGGTCTTCGATCCCTGCGCCTCCCCCTCCGCCTCCTCTCCCTCCCCCCTCCTGCTCAGTCAGATCACAGTTCCCATGGCATGATTTCTGATGCCATTGTTCCCTGTCTCTCTTGGCTCGAGGGGATGGGCTTTTCTGGTCCTCTTTGGTGCTTGGGCATGAGTTGGTGCCTGCGATGGGTTGGTCCAGGCATTCCGCCTGCGGGTGCTCTGCGCTGCCTCCATGATCCTCTTCACTCTTCTCCAGGGTTACATTTTCCCCAGGCATTTTCCTCCTGAATATGCTGGCGTGAGGGTTGATCAAGGGAGGGGCGTCCTTGTTGAGGCCCTCCTGGCTGGACATCTGCATGTGCCTGCGGAGCTGACTGGTACGCTGCTCCCACACCGACATGTGATGTCGCCTTCTCCTGTCCCTCCTGGGAAAGGAAAACAAAGGGGTTCAGGCCACCTCTGTGCTGTCAGAAACCCGAGAACCCACCCCTAGACATACAGCATGCACCTGGGCCCAGACGGACCCACACGGAGACCCTCATCACCCTGCTCCTTGGGCAGTCGCTTCCCGCGCAGCGGGCGTGCAATGCTACCACTCTGACTTGGGAGCGTTCTACACCCACTCGGCACTGGTGTCAACGCCTACACAAGACGCAGGGCTCTGGGAAATCAGGACCAACGTATGGGAGAGCTCAGACATGCAGACACATAGGCTCCGTACATCAAAAGACAGAACCCCACTGCTGGGCAGGCCCATACACACAAGCATGTGTGAGCCTACATATGCAAACACAAGACCATACACCTACAGACACAAGGGAACATGGGCGTGCATGAGCCCACACACGCAACTACATGAACACTTGAACCCATGGGGCCAGTATGTGTGGAACAATGTACACAAAAATATGGATGTTACAATTGCAGATCTACCGAGGTAAACACAACGGTACATACAATTCGCCTAATGTACAAACGCACATGGCCACATATGCATGGGCTATTCTACGCAAAATCCAGAGGCCGCTACATGCAAAATCGTGGGCAGACATGCACAAATGTTTGTTAGCAGTCTGCAGGTCTCATCTGGAGAACGCAGTGCATCCGCTGACGGGGACTGTGCTGTTTGGTTCATGCTGTTCAGGGTGACGTTGGTGGATAATAAGATCATTGCTATCCCAGATTAGTCCTAGCAAAGCGCTCAGGTTTGTGTGTATCACCAAGACATGGCTGGCTGACTCAGATGCCCCTGCACTGACCCAGATTTCCCCCAGTTCGAGCTGAGCTGAGAGAAGTCAGGGCAATAGTAGAGTCATGTTATTTGCATCTGATCCAGAGGTAGGAGGTGCCCTGTTCAGAAATAGATTCGTCTTAGGCTATGTCTACACAAGAGACCTTACAGCGGCACAGCTGTACTACTGCAACTGCACCACTGTAAGATCTATTGTGTAGTTGCTCTGTGCCGGCGGGAGAGAGCTCTCCCCTTGACATACTAAAACCACCTCCAGCAAGCGGCGGTAGCTAGGTCAGCAGGAGAAGCTCTCCCACCGACATAGCTCTGTGCGCACCACCACCGGTGCTGGAGAAACTTTTGTCGCTCAGGGGGATGTTTTTTTCACACCCCTGAGCGACCTACATTTTGCAGACATAAGTGGTGGTGTAGACGTGGCCTCAATGGCATACATGTCCCAGGAGAGAATGAAATTGGATCACAATGTACAGGCTGCCATCGCAGATTTCCCATGCCTGCTGCCTGGGTATTTGTCTAGGTCAGTGTTGGAGTCACTGAGGCTTTGGAATTACACTACAGCCCCTTAATCAGCGCTCTGGCATTTACACTGACACCCACATCAGGGCCTCTCTTCCCTGTCAGAATGGTGCTGAGGGGCCTTAATGTAAATAAGAATCAGGCCTGTACTCGGGGCTCCTGTGGGATCTCAGAGCTGCTATGAGTACTATCGGACTGGCCCCACTGACTTCTGGCTCTGCACAGATAACTGGAGGTGAGGAGGATGAACTCCTGTGTCATGTTCTCATTATTGCTCCTTCCAGTTTGAAGTCAGAACCCTCCATGACTCCCACCGGGTCAGGGGATTTCTTTTACTGGACTGACGGACTTGGTTGGGTTTCAGATCTCTCTAAGCAGAATACTGTGCAGCCAATGGCCCACTCTAGCAATGACCTGATAGGAAAGTATGATTATGTTTTGTCTATTAAACGTCCTCTTTCCATAGATCTTCCTCGCAGACCACAGCGTTATCCAGGTGGCTTGTGATGGATTAAATGTCAGAAGGAGCCATCATCCCATTAACAGGATTCAAAAAAGAACTTGATAAATTCATGGAGGATAGGTCCACCAATGGCTATCAGCCAGAACGGGCAGGGATGGTGTCCTTAGCCTCTGTTTGCCAGAAGCTGGGAATGGGCGACAGGGAATGGATCACTTGATGATTATTGGTTCTGTTCATTCCCTCTGGGGCACCTGGCATTGGCCACTGTTGGAAGACAGGACACTGGGCTAGATGGACCTTTGGTCTGACCCAATATGGCCGTTCTTATGATCTGTTCATTCTAAGGTGGACTGAGTCAAGTATTTTTTGCTGCAAGGATTTCTTCATTTACTTTCTAGGGAGTGTAGATCAGATCTGGACTGAAACGGACTCCCTCCACACCAGCAGGGCAGCATCTGGAGAGGACAAATGCAGTATCTTCTCTGGCTGAATTTCAGCCTGTTTTGCTAGGAGAGCTCTAATTGAGCCAACGGCCCTTGAGACGGATAAAATCTAGCCCGGGAATTCTGGGCCTACTAGTGGATAAACACCTCCCTTGGGGAGGGCAGGATGTCAACCTCCTCCAAGTGAATACTCTCAGGATCCAGCTCAGAAAACCATCTTTTAATGTTGCCTGTCTCTAACCTTCCCCTGGTGGGGAAGGTCACTGGAAAGGCGTTCCATGGCAGGTGTGGGGTCATTTGGAATCCTCAGATTTCCTTGACTCCTTTGAGTCTGGCTTTCTACTGTGTGGCTGAGATACTGGTAGTCTTCCTGGTAGTTGACCTGCCTCTAGCAAAGGCTGACGGGCAGATATCCATGTTGATTCTTTCAGAGCTATCTTTCCCCACCCTTTTTTTTTAAAAAAAATTGAATTTTTTCCCCCCAAAAATAAGGGGAGAATAGGAAAAAAAAAAAAGACAAAAGAACAAAAGAGTAAAGGAATGGGAGCAGAAGGAAAGGAAAGGAAAGGAAAGGAAAGGAGAGACCAGGAGGGGAAAGGAGAGCAACATCTCAGTTTCCACCTGCCAGGAATTAAACAACGGTTGCTAATTAGATGTGCCTTCGTCACCTTGCAAACTCTGGTTCAGTGGTTCCAGTCTTCCTTGATGAAGAGATTCCAGAGGATAGTGCTGGGCAACTGCTCACTTACCCTCATTCACAGGATTCAGTTTTGTCACCCCTCCTCTTCAGCGTGGACGTAAAGCCAGTGGGAGAGAGAGGGAGTGTGTTTGGGCTCCATTGCCATCGACATGCAAATGATAAAGAGACTGAGGTCTTTGGCATCAGACCCAGACTGCACAGTCTCCTTGCTGACTCGGTGTGTAGCTGAAACAGGAGGAGTTTGGATGAGAGTCCAGCCAAGATGTAGGGTGGTCGGGTAACGGACATCAGGTAAACGGTCTGCCTCTCTTGTGGAAAGGCAGCTCTTACAGAACTGGGAGCATGGTGCGATTTTATCCCATCCGCTTCTGGCTGAAACAATGGCAAACGTTTATCTTGGACATGAACTGCATCCCGGCGATCCAGACCTGTCACCTTCAGCTTGGATTGCTGCAATGTGGCCTACCTGAGGCTATCTTCAAAGCTAGCGTAGAACCCAGCTGCCCGCTCACTGAGCAGTACAGGGAGCGATAGCCATAGGGAGCGTGCTACAGCTGTTCTGCAACATCTGCACGAGCTGCCGCTTCCCTGCCAGGTGAAAAGGGGGCTGATTTTACTGATCTACAATGCCCCGTGTTGTCGGGGACTTTACCCCTGAGTGCCCCCCCACACACACACACAGACACCACTGCACCAGCTGAGATCAGCTTTTACTCACAGTCTTTCCATCTGAATGGCTGGTGGCAGGGCATTCTGAGTGGAGGGCTCTCACCTCTTGTGCTTGCTTCTCTCCTGGTCTGACAGAGCCAAAGTCTCTTGGCCAACCGGGTGGCAGTAATGTTCATCTGCCTGCTCGGCCTAGTGCCTTGGCAGGGGAGGGCTAAATTCTGGGGGAGGAGGCTTGTACATGTACATTCTCATAGACGCGCTCAGAGGGTGGGCTGATGGGTGCATTTTAAGGGATCAAATAAAACCTTTAAAATATCACAAATGTGCACACAAACAGGCTTCAAAGGACAGACACCCCTACACAGGCACACAGATGCACACCAATAAACGCACGTACAAGCAAGCACACTCATACGGCACAAACATATGCATGGGTAGACACACACCGGCACACACAAATAAACAGACACCAGCTCACATGTACCTACAGTATCCGCACACACACTGAAGTGCTAACCTACACAAGTACACACAGACACAAGCAAACGGCAGCACAAGAGAGCACACTTAGTTTAGACACACACAAACCCCCACACACGCACTAACAGATGTGCAGAAGCAGGAGCACACACAAATCATATGCCCAGAGGAGCAAACATACGCTCTGAAATAGGCTATGTAGAGGCCTAAATTTAGCACGCACAAAAATACATGTAACCACATATGCACATAGCCACACACAACACGCAACCATATGGCACACATACAGTTGGCTGCTGCGTGGCTCCCACATCGACATGTGGTGTCTCCTCCTTCTGTCCCTTCTGGGAAAGAAAAATGAATGGGTTCAGTCCACCTCAACCCTGCACGGACTTGCACACCAACAGCCACAAGCAGAGAAACTCACACACACCTACGTATGTGCATAAAGTGATTTCAGGCATCCATCACTAGCATGCACGCGCACGTAACTGCACAGCATGCGTATATATGTACAAATGGAAAGGGGTTCATCACACCCACAAACTTCTACATAAACATGTAGAGATCATGGAGCAAATACTTTTGCAAACAAATTCATCCATCCACACACACGCAAACAGATTTATACAGAGATAGGCACACACTGATATAGGCATTTCAAAGGTGTTGGGCCGCCAACACAACAGGGGCATATGACATTATATATATACAGAGACATGCACTCACTGAGCCTTAAATACACAGCACCTGATTCTCATTTACACTAAGAGCCGTTTACACTGCTTTGACAGTATAAAGGATTCCTAAAGAGGGTTATGGAGAATCATGCCCATACGCTTACTGTAGCATTCAGTCACATATACATACACATGCCACCTAGAATACATGTGAATGAAACACATGCAAAAATATGTACAAAAAAGTACACATTTTGCCAACCCATATACAAATAATACATATTGTGTATACATACAATATATGCAAGGATATATTCACAGACTGCACACAAGCAAGAACTTGGTACCCATACAAAGTACATACACACAGGATATGCAAGGAAGCAAATGACTGCATGCACACAACTGCGTAACTATACACTCATCACCAGGGATAAGAATGCTAGTCCTCTTTGTACAACTCAAACAAAGGTATACAGACATGCAAAGAAATATTCACAGAGTTACACATTAATAAAGGCATATGTGCCCACGTGGTGACTTCATGACTAATATTCACTTGTGCAAATACTAATGCATATGTGTGCGGTTATATGCCAGAACAAATGCAGACATAAAAAGTACATGCTAATGTGACCATTCCTACATACAGTGGCAAAAGCATAAATATGCCCATGTGCCAAACCTGCAAACCCATCTGCACATTAGGCACTGACATACCACACCGCACACCCAAACCCATCTGCACATTAGGCACCGACATACCACACCGCACACCCAAACCCATCTGCACAATAGGCACTCACATGATGCACCTTACACACAAACCCACCCACATGGTAGGAACTTATGCACCACATACACAAATCCATCTGCATGGAAGGCACCCGTGCACTGTACATGCAAACTCATCCACACTGTAGACACTCATGCAAACCTGTCCATATGGTAGGCATCCACATCCCATTCACTCAAACCTACCTTCATGCTAGTCACCCAGTCACCCACATACACACAAATCCACCCTTGTCCACACATGCCTGCACACAGATACACGTACTTCCATAATTTCACTCTTCTTCCCCACATCCTTTTAGCATTAGGTCTTCTCCTCTTCACCTTTGTTTACACTCTACTTTAATTCCCACCGTTTCTACCACTGATACACCAGCACTAGCAACCATGGACGTGCTAGAGTAGACAAGGCACAAGCAGCTGTCTAGAACTCTGGCCAAATTCGAGTTCCCCAGCCATCGTTGGCGCTAGTGGAGTACACTGTACTGGCAATGCTTGGTAACCTTTGATGGAAAAGTCTAGTGTAGACACAACCTTTGAGTATCAAACTTATTCCACCTATCACCACTTCCTCCCAATTTGCCTATATCCATCCATTTTCTAGCCCTCTGCTACAGTCTAAATCTCTTTGTTTCTTAAAATCTGTCATTCACACTACATCCAGTGGCCAGCTTCCCACACACTGACAGCCAACATGGCTCTGGAGGGCCCATCACAGCAGTCAGACTATGAGTTCTCTCCCCAAACCCATCCCCCAATATAGCCTCTTCCATCTCCACAGAAGAGTCATACGGGCAGTTCCTTTCCCAGGGAATGGGCAGGTCTTACAGCATCTCTGGCCCAACTAGAAGTAGGACACGCCAGAAATCCACCAAAGCAGCCTGTTCTCATGACAATCTCAGCCCAGTGTTGCAGACCCAAGAAGTTCAGATAGTTTGGATGCTATCTGGAGAAACAGATGAAGTCAGGAGCTTCCCTGAACCTTCACAGTACAGCTGACCAGAAGATGACAACTCCATTTTGCAAAGGATTTCAGCATTTGGCTTTGTTTAGAATCGGAATGAAACCTGAAAATTTCAAAAACCTCCACGGAAGGAAAATTCTAAAAAGATTTCCTTTAGGATCAAAACATTTGTCTTGAAAAAAATCAAAACATTGCATTTTGACTTAATTTTAGAATATATAATACCGAGTACAAACGTTTGAAACTCAAAATCATTTCAAAATGAAAAATGGAAATGTTCTGTCTCCAAAGTGACATAATGGGACGTTTTGACACTGGCAGAACTTTTTTGCTTTTTTCCCCCTGAAACAAAATCTCAGCAAAATTGACACAATTTCCCAAAGCGTTTAGATTTCTATGGAACTGCTTTTTCTGATGGGAAATGGTTCTGTCGGCGTTGTTCTGACCACATCTAATCCAGAGACTCACTTATTAAATCCCCTTTTTTGCCCCCATAATGGAGTCACTGATGGTTGCCCCCCCTCCCCTGCAACAATGGAATAGCTAGTGGGAACTCCTCTTACAGAGGAGCCAACAGGGTTCCTTCCTCCTCCTCCTCCTCCTCCAGGGATGACTGTGGGGTCTTCTCCTTTATCAGAGGACTCAGTGCAGGCCTCTTGCAGAGGGTGTGGGTTTCTGACTTCACACTCTTAGCACATTCAGAGATGAAAGCCTTTCTTATTGCTTCTATATAAAGACTTGAGCTTGGGATGTTTAGGACAGCAAGCACAATCAGTAACCAGCACTGTCTGTTGATGTAGCTACCACCTTGAAACTGCCACGATCCTCCGTAATTAACAGCAGACCTGGCCCCTTTCTATTGGTCTGATCCAATTGTGTTGCTTCAACACCATCAATGAACGGTGCCATTGCCCTGCATGAGAGCAACACCTCTGTGTTACCTGTACCCTAGATGTGCATGCATATGTACATGCCTCGCATTGGTGCTACCCCTTGCATAGTCCCCTCTCTCTTTCATGGCATGAGTGGCTATCACCATAAAGAGCTCAGGGACAGGTAGAAGCGGTTGCTGACACGGTGCATGCAGAGGGTGACTCACTCAATGGAGGGCATGTTGGGAGCAGACATCGGGCTGACTTCCTTGGCTTTCTGCAGGGCATGCTTTTGGTTAAAAGCCTCCTCTTCCTCCTGCTCATCCTAAATGTTAAACAAAAATGTCCATTACAAGGGAGCACCAGGGAGTTTACATCCATCCAGATGTTGCAGGGGATTTGCATGGTTATGCTGGATGCAAGATGCTGCAAACCTGGCCCCGTGCAGCCAGTAAGAAAAGGCTCGGAGTGAAGCCACCAGAGCTGAGATGAGCCTTCTGAATTGCCCAGTGTGGTTTTTATTTTCACAAAACCCAGTCAAAACTGACATGGTTTCCTCGTTATGCCCAATCTTTTCTAGAGTTTTCTCAGCGGGTTAGGATCCACAGCAGTGCCCCATCACATAGTATTTGCCATAGCAGGACCTACCCAGTCTGACATTCTGACTCTGGCAGTCGCTAATATATGATGTTTATCAGGAAGTAGACAAAAAATCCCATAGTGCTCCTGACTTATCATGACCAGAATGTAAAGACCAGAACCCAGGATACCTTCAATACTGCTGCAGAGAAGAGGGGGAGTGTACTGTACCTCTTTCCCTCCAAAAGATGTGTGAGGGGGAAAGGCTGCACTGGGGAGAATGGGACACTCGCTGCACTTAACAGACCCGAGCACTGCCAGTGTGGGAGCTGAGAGGGGCAGAATGGGGCACCCTCTCACCCAAACCAAGCAAGTGGGACAATGGGGGGGTGGGGGGGACAGAGGGGTGTGCATGAGGATGAAATTGGGAGACCACCTGCTTCAATAGGTATGTGGGGAAGACTGGTGCCACCCCGCCCCCAGAGTATGTGGGGAGGATCTGAGGAGAAGGGAGCTCACCCTGCCCCCAAAGTGTATAGAGATATATACGTGCACAAGCACATAATGTGTGTGTGTGGGTGTTCACATGAGCACAGTGTGTGCGGGGGTGCATGCGAGTGCTGGGGGGGGGCGTAGTGTGCAGGGGGGAGCGCAAGGGGTGCATGTGTGATCATGCAGCATAGGGTGTGTGTGCAGGGGTGTGGTGCACAGGGGGGGCACATGTTGGTGCTAACAACTGAACAAATATTTCCCGGGACAATTCTCAGCATAAGCCTGAGGCAGTTCTGTGTATCCCAGTGAATTTTAGCAGATTTTCCCTAAGACTACTGAGGAGATTGTAAAAGTTTGGGGCTGGGACAAATTACTAGATATTTAGGTGCTTATCTATATCTGCAAATGCCCCATATGACTCCTGTATCTCGCCCCAACTTCTGACTCTCCCCTTCTTTCTCCTTCCCTGAGTCTTGTCCAGTCAGCTACTGCCCCTGCCAGTATCCGCACAGTGGGGTCTAGTGGCAGGGGGAAGCTGTTCTCGTTAAAAGAGGAAATCCAACAGCAGCAGCAGCCAACCCTGCCTAAGCCTGGGCCAGGCCTGGACTACCAGCCAAAGCGGGTCTGATCCAAGGCTGCAGTCTCTGTACTGGGCAGCACTGACGTTTCTCTGCCTGTCTGACAAAGTGGTCAGGGTCCATTCCTGACCCCACATGGGATCATATTACCCTCATGAGCTTGGCTGAGTTACTGCAGCAAGAAATGCCATTTGTGGCCTTACGTCCATTCAGCCCCACTAAAACCCTGCACACTCTTTCCTTCATTGATGCTGCCCAGAATCAAGGATGTGAGGAAATGGAGGTGAATGGGAAAGCCTAGATTTCAATATCTCAGGTGCTTCGCTCCCCACTTCGGCCACATACACCATCCTGAAAGCATTAGAGCTGCACCAGTCTCCTCCCTCTCAAGTTAGTGAGGCAGTGACAGTAGAGAGTGGAGGCGGAAATCTCCCTGCGTGAGTCACCCTACAGTCACCCTTCCCCCTCCCTCTGAGGTGCCATCTGCACTAACCAGGAAATGAAGTCCTGTCGGCACTGCTCTCCAATGGGAAGATACACATTTGCGTGTGTGTCCCCCGAGGAAAGTTAGACAACATAATGGATTATTCTGCTCCATTTCACTCGCCTCAAACAAATCCGATTTACACTGGTGCTGGAGGCTACTCGCTGAGCCCTGAGAGCGTGAGGAACAGACAGACCACATTGGAAATGGGCAGCATGGAGCCTCTATGCTTTGGGGACCAACCCATCCTAAGAGTAACAATGATCCTGGCTGTTTTTACCTATACACGGCAATCCAGATGATATCAGAGCCCAAAGACTTCCCAGCAGGGCACTGAAGTCTAGTCTGGCATTGTCTCAATCTGCGATGGTTAACTAATGATAACTGCACCAGTGTCAGACAGGTAATAGGTGAGATGATTTTAAAATTGTTTGCACTTTCAATTTTCAGCATGCTGGACAAATCTTAGCTAATGAATCCTCACACCACACATTGGGAGTCGGAGATAGGCTAAGCTGAGGTGGAGAGATTACAGCCCTGATTCAGGAAAGCATTTAAGCACATGCTTTAGTTTAAGCATGGGTTTGAGTACTTCAGTAACTCAGCCCAAGGTTAGGGGTCTATTACAGTAGTGGGTGGGTGAGGTTCTGTGGCCTGTGATGTGAAGAGGTCAGACTAGATGATCATGATGGTCCCTTCTGGCTTTAAAGTCTATGAGTCCATGTGTGTGAGTGCTTTCTGGAACAGGGATGGACTTTAGCACGTGCTTTCCTGAATCAGGGCCTAAGTGATTTGCCCAGTGGTAAGGGCTTGTCTACACTTGAAAGTTATTTCAGATTAAGGTAGGGTGGGAATTTGAAGTGAAATAGCTATAGTGGAATAGCTATTCCGGTCAATTTCCCCATGTAGACAAGCCCTAAATCAGTGGTAGAACCAGGATTAGAAATCAGGCTTTCATCTCCAACCTCAGCCCACCAAGCCATGCCATTTTTCTCAAGGCAGGAGCTCAGTGATGCAGAGTCTTGATACTCTTGCCCTTCACCAACAGAAACACAGGTTCAAATCCTGCTTAGGTCCCAAGTGGAAGTGAGATTTGGTGGTCATAGCCATCACACTCTTCAAAACTACTGCCCAGGAGAGGCCCAAGGCTGGAAGAGCAGTGCATGACAGAGATGTATTGATAGAGCTCTGAGGGGGAACTGGGCTAGAACAGCAGGTGTGGGGCAAGGTTAGCACTGAGGAGCAGACAGAGGCCAGACTCAGTGCAGCATTATTAGCCCTCCTTTTCCATAAGCACTATGTTTACTCACAAATTTAAAATCAAAGAAGTAAAAAAATAGGGAATGAGCTTCCCAGGTGACCATGACAAGGACTCAGAAGTGGATTCCTGGGCCATATGGCATGGACCCTGTGTGGGGTCCATATGGACAGTCTGAACGAGGCTCATTGGGTAGTAAGGTGCGGGGGGGGAGGAGGGAGAGCATTAGCATCCCTTACCTTTGTCAGCTCCTGAGCATTGGCTAGGTTGTCCACAGCGATGGCCAAGAACACATTCAGCAGGGTGTCTGGGCGCGTTAAGAGTCGACACGTCATGTGATAATGGCCTGAGCTTCTACAGCGGCCAATAGGGGAACACACAATCCCACCCCCCTTGACACAGAGGAACATGCCGGCTTCAGAGAGAGGAAACAAGCACCACTGAAGAGACCAGGCAGCTGAGGGGCCCTACTTCACTTCAGGGATAAACCCTCTACTTTTCAGAAGCAGAAAGAGGCTGAATTTGAACCAGGGTGGGAGGGAGGGGTCCCCCGGCCAGCCTATAGCATGGTTCCTCAGCAGAAGATAGGAGTGCCGAGTGTCAGGGATACACTTTTTCCTCCATGTCTGAGGGGGGTAGTTGTAGGACCAGACTCTTACCCCTGCCATGTGAGATGCGGAAAGGAACTCTGGGACACCCACTCCCGCAATATGAACAGAGCACTGAGTCTCTGATGAGCAATGGGAGGAGTTATCCCCTCACAGAGAGACAGGACAGAGGGAGCTCTCACTAAAACATAGCAATCAAGAGGATACAATTTCCAAACAAGGTGAGGATGATGAAGTAGATGGAGGACCACATGCCTGAGCGGACCCCGCCCTGGGAGCGGATCCCGTTGTACATCACCTCGTTCCAGTCCTCGCCCGTCAGGATCTGAACAAACAAACAGGCGGCACTATCACCCACGCTATTATTTTATATATAGCCCACCAGTTTTCTATCTGCAAATGTGTGCAGGAGGTGGTCCAAGTATGCAGATCCTGTCTCAGGGACGATCCTGCCCCACAGCTGGGTTACCTGGGGAGAAGGGATCTGCTCTGTGGTGAGGAATTAGGTGTCTTCCAGAGATTTTTGGAATCTACAACGTGTGGCAGCAGAACACCAGCTTTCATTTAATGTAGGGGTGTGGATCTCCACTCCTTTATGCCAGTGTAACTCACTGAAGGCAATGGAGATACACTGGCATAAGCCCCCATGTAACTGCATGGAGAACCAAGCCTTAAGCTTAAGAACATAAGAACATAAGAATGGCCCTACTGGGTCAGACCAAAGGTCCATCTAGCCCAGTATTCTGTCTTCCGACAGTGGCCAGTGCCAGGTGCCCCAGAGGAATGAACAGAACAGGTAATCATCAAGTGATCCATCCCCTGTCACTCATTCCCAGCTTTTGGCAAACAGAGGCTAGGGACACCATCCCTGCCCATCCTGGCTAATAGCCATTGATGGACCTATCCTCCATGAATTTATCTAGTTCTTTTTTGAACCCTGTTATGGTCTTGGCCTTCACAATATCCTCTGGCAAGGAGATCCATGGGTTGACTGTGTGTTGTGTGAAGAAATACTTCCTTTTATGTGTTTTAAACCTGCTGCCTATTAATTTCATTTGGTGACCCCTAGTACTTGTGTTATGAGAAGCAGTAAACAACACTTCCTTATCTACTTTCTCTACACCAGTCATGATTTTATAGACCTCAATCATATCTCCCCTTAGCCGTCTCTTTTCCAAGTTGAAAAGTCCCAGTCTTATTAATCTCTCCTCATATGGAAGCCATTCCATATCCCTAATCATTTTTGTTGCCCTTTTCTGAACCTTTTCCAATTCCAATATATCTTTTTTGAGATTGGGCGACCACATCTGCACACAGTATTCAAGATGTGGGTGTACCATGGATTTATATAGAGGCAACATGATATTTTCTGTCCTATTATCTATCCCTTTCTTAATTATTCCCAGCATTCTGGTCGCTTTTTTGACTGCCGCTGTACATTGAGTGGATGTTTTCAGAGAACTATCCACAATGGCTCCAAGATCTCTTTCTTGAGTGGTAACAGCTAATTTAGACCCCATCATTGTATAGTTGGGATCAGGAGCGCCGCCAGATTTTCTGCTGCCCTAGGTGGCGGAAGGTCCCGCCCCGAAATGCTGCCACCCATAGAGGCGGTGGAAGGTCCCGCTGCCGAAATACCACTGCGGTCGCCGCCCCCGAAATTGTAGCACCCTAGGCGACCGCCTAGGTCGCCTAATGGGTTGCACCGGCCCTGGTTGGGATTATGCTTTCCAAGGTGCATTACTTTGCATTTATCAAGCTTCTAGATCTTTTGGTTGTAAAGAAAACTTCAGAACATGAACCACCTCGGGTGGTGGATAAGAATCAGATAGCCGGGGGTATTGTCTGTATGGTAGAAAAATCCAGCTGCCTCATTTTTACCAGGCCCCTACCTGAAACACTGTCATGATGGCTGCAGGGAAGGTGTCAAAGTTTGCAGAAGGAGTCCCATCCATGAAATTAAATCTGAAAACGAACCAAAGGGAAATGCACAAGCTGGAATATGGAGGTGGCACCACATCACTGTTTTCTGTCCTCTTAGGTCTGCTGCTCCTATAATAGCCTACCCCATCCATTCACCACTTCCCTCGACTTTCCCTTCTTCTTTGTCCCCATTTCACCTTTATCATGAGACAGGTAAGGACCCTGGAGCACTTCTGCAGGAATCTGAACAGACATCATGCCCATCGTGCCCTGAACTAGCCTGATCTAAGGTCCTTCAGAAAAAGGAACATTATTGGTAATCTGGTGAGAGCCAGAGAGGTGGGTCAGTGTTTTCCTTGAAAGGGTGGGAGATGATATTATTCACTGTAAATAAAAGGGCTCCAATCTTCCCTGGCCTTTCATGCACTTACCTGCCTCCAAACAGCTGCATTCCCAACAGAGCAAAGACAACAATGAAGAGGAAAAGGAGGAAGAGCAAGCTGATTATTGACTTCATGGAACTCATCAGGGAGACCACCAAATTCCTCAGGGATGCCCAATACCTGGAAAATGCAGATGTTACTGTAGCACTAGTAGTAGGACTGTGCAAAACAAGGGGAATCTGGATCTGTGATGGCAGCCAGGCGAGAGCTAGGAGCCAGAAGGGGATAGAGAAAGGGCCAGGTGGGCCGAGGGGTAGGGAGCCAATAGGCAGGGACGTATGTTCCTCTTTACTTACTTTGTTATTTTAAATATTCTCAGAAGACGGAGGGCTCGTAAGACGCTGATCCCAAAAGAGGTTCCTGGTCTGAAGATAGCCCAGACCACTTCAAAGATGCTTCCCACTGTGACCTGGGGGATCAGAAACACACATGAGAATACAGCCTGCGTACATAACATGGGCTTAGAGTGTCAAGGACCATAGTAATCACAGGAAGTCCCTCTCAGGTGTGCAACTCCATGTGATGGCCAGCCCTATGTAATCAGAAGCTAGTAGTTTGGATCTCAGTACTGCTGTAACAGACTATGTTGCTTGCCTTTCTAACCCTTCTACTAGGAACACCCCCTCCCCACAGCCCTCTGGAAGGACTGTCCCATTCCCCTTCCCCTCTTTAAGTTATGTTGTAACCCCTTCCCCCCCCAGAGACCTGCAGACTGTTCTGCTGCCTACAACATTTGCTCTAGTTTCATGCACTGCTTACCCCACAGTCAAAGCAGTTGAAAGAGGAATGAAAGTAAAGGCGCGGCCCCATTCCATACATCTTTAAGGACATCTCCAGGAGGAAGAGCCCAAGGAACAGGAACTCTGCATAGTCTGAAACAGGGAAATTCAGGTGCATTAGCTACACATCTGCTTCTCCTTATCTGTGCTTAGAAAACAGTGTAAAGAGCTGATACAGTGACCCTTGCATGGGGTGTCAGCAGACAAACCTTCAACACTCCAGGAGAACCTCTACCACTTGATCTAAAGGAATAACTCCATTAGCTGGTTGCAGCTGTAGGTTATTAACCCCTAGTGGCCCAGCCACTGCAGGGGGACATGACAGACTTTACCAATGTGTTATGCTGATACTAGATTTTATGGGACCTTGTGCAAAGACAAGCAGAGTCCTCAAACAGAGCTCACTAATCCACTCAGCACATTCTAGGAGACAGGACAACCAGACAGGGGGATCAAGGTCCTTTTCACTGACTCTGTAGGGAAGGAATGTGGAATTGGTTGCTTCTCTCTGGAGATCTAGGAAGTTTGTGCATCATTAGCTGGTACGCAGAGAATGGATTAAGGTGCTTGCCTTCATGAATCATAGATAACTGGACCCACAAACTAAGTTTTCAAAGGGTGTGTGTTATTAGGGATAGTGTCACAGAAGAACGGGTGCACTCATTTAAGTGAAGTCACTTCTGCAGTGGAACACAGCTGTGGTTTAACAGCACACAACAAACACTACACAACAGTTTTAGGGGCAGAAATGAAGAACTTCTCCAAATTAAACTGCAGAGGAACTTTCATAGCCCTGATGTAATTACTCCACAGCTGAAGTCTTGCCAGGACAT
The DNA here is from genome assembly GCF_002925995.2 of Terrapene triunguis. Classification (NCBI taxonomy): domain Eukaryota; kingdom Metazoa; phylum Chordata; order Testudines; family Emydidae; genus Terrapene; species Terrapene triunguis. The sequence continues at coordinate 13,618,658 of NW_020664561.1, read as the reverse complement.
GCAGTTATCAGCTGTACGCTTGTGAAAAGTGTCACAGGATCTTTCAGGAACATTAGTGGCCAAGTCAGTTTTCCATATTGTCCAAAAGGTGGCTCTCATTAGAACCAGCTGCCATACCACACCATGTGCTGACATCTCAGCAGACAGCTTCATAGACTTGAGCTGAATCCGTATTTGAATGGGAGTCTTTCAAGGTGTAGCAGGAGTGGTATACATTCAATAGGTGTTACTCATCCTACCGTGTGAGTACTGAACCAATGCCCCAGGAGCACTATGTTGCTGTCTGTAGGACAAAATGTAAAACTGAGGTTCTGATTATTCATGGCCGTTAGTTCATGGCTGTCAGATCTACAGCAATTTTTTTAACTCTGGTGCCCTGGACAAACTCTAATTGGGAATTATATTCTGTCTCCCTTCAATCCTCATTGGATTCAGTTGGCTGTAAAACACTTCTCATTTGTGCCCAGATCTCTTGTGTAGTGTCATTGTTTCTATTAAACAACTCAAGGATGGCTGCATTTCTATGCTGGGACAAAGGATTCCACTCAGACCTATCTCAGAAGGGTGTTAATTAGTCTTTGTTCATTACATTACTACAGCAGGGTAAACTTACTATTATGTCCCCACTTCACACTGATACAAAACAGTCACCTCCCTTGCAATCCGTATTGGATTTGAATGACATGAGTCCAGTCAAACTCATTCTTGTTTATCTGCTGGGAGGGAAGCAGAACTGAAAATGATTTCAGTGATGAAGAGCAAGACAGCGGGCAACAGTGGAAATGGGCTGTGTACAATATTCAGGATGGCAAGCGTGATTCTGATCTCCCTCCAGGTTCATGCCAGTCTGATCCCATTGACCTCAATGGAGTTCACTCCTGATTTACACTGGGGTGACAAGAGAATCAGACCCAGCGCCGCCAACAGCTAAAGATCTTCCTGTAACAGGCTGTGAGTTGCTGCCCTCTCCAGTCCTCCTGGAAAGGCAACAAACCATGCCATATGCTGATAGTCCTGGGGCTCCAAGCAGCCACGTTTTACTTGCACTGATGGCTGACCCGGGGTCAGCGGGGTTGGTGTTCTGTACAACCTGTCGCTGTAACACACCCAAACAAGGAGAGGGACCTGGAACTCACAGAGGAGGTGGGTGAGCCACGGAGGCTGGTTGTGATGGACAATGGCAACACAGGCAGTGTTGAGAGCCACCAAGCTCAAGACGGTCCAATAAAACACTTGGGATTTCACCATATGGCGAACGGAGATGCGCAGAAGTCGCTCCTTGTGCCGGAAATAGGAGGCGCCATCCACTTTAGCGCTCCTGATGCTGCCACGAGCAAGAGGGGTACCTGAGGGGGAGAGGCCAGAAGAGAACAATGGAACACGGTGGTTTTGCTCAGCAGAGGACCTGACCAGGTCAATCTCCCTTCTGACCAGGGAATGGGAGGAATTATTTCCTCACTCAAGAGCTCCACTATGGCAGGATGGGCTTAACCTGCCAGCTCCTATACAAGCTCTGTAAAGCAGCAGAAACAGTGTGGGGGCTCCATTCTCTGTGCTAACAACGGACAGAAACATAAGGTCTTAGCCCATCTCCACTTTGGCTTTACTCCCCTCAGGATTTTACAAGATGCTCCACATCATTAGAGGACTTGTGGGGAGGAGACTCTGGACTGCCTTAGCATTGGGCTCCGAGAAAGTCTATCACACAGGCTGGCGAACTGGCCTCCACTCACCCACGGAGGAGATATCGACACAATGTTCGTCACTCGAGTCACGATTCACTGCTTCTGTCCGGTTCCTTTTGATGGTTGCTCTCCTGAGCACTGGAAATGAAGAAGAGGGGAGCTCTAGTTACCACTGCATCTAAATGCTGCCCGCAGACTGTTCGACCGACTCCTATCCAGGCTGTTACTTGGTACCCAGCTAACCCGGTAATCGGGGTCTCAGTAACTGAATGGGGCTGCCGTCCAGTTCCCAGCACTAAAGTAAGTCAGGCGCTCTGTACCGAGAGAGGCTACAGATTGGCTTCATGCTCTCTGGCGTGTTGTACCCTCCCTAACCAGGAGAGCTGCTGTCGAGCCCCACTGCTCTAACATGATGGCCTCCTGTTAACCAGCAGAAACAGTGGTTTGGTTCCCAGCACTCCCCATAATCATGTATCTAGTTCCCATTGCTCTAGTGAGTTAAACTGGAGGTTGTAGCTGGAGGCAGAAAAGGGAATGCAGCTACATTAGCTAGCTTATTGTTTTCCTTACCTTCCAAGGCTGATGTCCCAGCATTTTTATTCTCTTCAGCCAGCATTACTTCCTCTGCATAAAAACAAATGGTTTAGTAAATTGTCTCCAAGTGTCTGATATACCAGGGAATGAAAAAAAGAAAGCTCAGAGCTCCCACAGACTTCACGTCTGGTGCTCCCAGCCAGAGGGAGGAGGAAGGGCAGTGAGGGAGAAAGAGACAGAGAACCCGTCAGAATCATAGAAATGTAGGAGTGGAAGGGACCTTGATAGGTCATCTAGTCCAGTCCCCTGCACTGAGGCAGGACTCAGTATTATCTAGACCATCTCTGACAGGTGTTTGTCTAACCTGCTCTTAAAACCCTCCAATGATGTAGATTCCACAGCCTCCCTCGGCAATTTATTCCGGTGCTTAACCACCATAACAGTTAGGAAGTTTTCCCTAATGTTCAACCTAAATCTCCCTTGCTGCAATTTAAGCCCATTGCTTCTTGTCCTGGCCTCAGTGGATAAGTAGAACTATTTTTAACCATCTCTTCATAACAACCTTCTATGTACTTGAAGACTGTTACCATGTCTCCCCTCAGTCTTCTCTTCCCCAAACTAAACGAACCAAATTTTTTCAAACTTCCCTCATAGGTCATGTTTTCTAGACCTTTAATCATTTTTTTGTTGCTCTCCTCTGGGCTTTCTCCAATTTGTCCACATCTTTCCTGAAATGTGGTGCCCAGAACTGGATACAATACTACAGCTGAGGCCTTATTAGTGCTGAGTAGAGTGGAATAATTACTTCCTGTGTCTTGTTTACCACACTCCTGCTAATACAACTCAGAATGATATTTGCCTTTTTTGCAACCGTGTTACACTGTTAACTCATATTTAGTTTGTGATCCACCATAGCCCTCAGATCCTTCTTTGCAGTACTCCTTCCTAGGCAGTCATTTCCCATTTTGTATCTGTGCAACTGATTATTCTTCCCTAAGCGGAGTATTTTTTATTTGTCCCGATTGAATTTCATCCTGTTTATTTCAGACCATTTCTCCAGTTTGTCAAGAGCATTTTGAATTTGTTTTGAAGGTGAAACGATGGAGGAAAGGCAGCATCCATTACATGAGAAAGCCATGTAGTGAAATGGAACAGTTCCACCATATGACAGCAACATGAGATAACACACGATTAGTCAGGAGATGCTGCTACACTGCCATTAGTGTTGATTAGAACTGTACTAATGTGCAGTGGAGACTGGGAGCCCCACCATGGCTTCCTGCACCTTGTGAATGAGCAGATACAATTTGACAGTAGTGGAAAGAGTCAGCTACACAACACAACGTCAGCCAATCGGAAAGAAAAATGACTTCTAATCCACTGTCCTGCTGCCTCCTCCAAGAAGAAAGCTCTCTTAAAGGCCAACAAAGATGTTTAATAAGTAGAGCCGGGCTATGTTTTTAGACAAACGTTTATATTCATTTATTTGATGAAAAATGCAGTTTCAGTTGACCTTAAACTATTCACAAATTTTTACACCAATAATTTTGGTTAGTCACAAAATGGCCATAGGAGGAAGTGATGGTCATGCTACCACCCCTCCATTATAGCCTTTCGCCCAGTGATTAGGGCACTCCCTGGATTGTGGGAGATGCAGGTTCAAATCCCCACTCTAGAACAGACCCAAAACGGGACCTTTTAAATTCACCGAAAATTCTGAAAAATTTCAGATTCGGTTTGATGAGAACTGATTTTTTTATCCAAAATTCTTGGGTCTCCAAAACATGTCTGGAAATCTCCACTCTGCCTTGCAGGATTCCCAGTATGCCCTGCTTCCACTCAGAGCAGAAATACCATGGAAACAACACTTCTTGTTGCATTTGGGGCTTCCTTTTCTGTCCCAGCCAGAACCAGAAAGCACATAGGCATGAACCAAAACCCTAGATCCAAACTCCCCCGAACACTGGAGAAGTCTGGAACTAGATCTACAGCTGAACTTTGTGGCTCAGGCTCATCTTGAAGTTAATAAAACTTCTGTGAATCTCAACACATTGTTGGTATGAGTTTTGAATGAAGGTGCAAGTCTTTTCTTATTTTATCTGAATCCATTCCCCCAATCCTATTTAAAAACACTTCCTACACACCATGCCCTAAACAGAATCCTTTGGCTAAATTCTTCGGTGACAAACGAGGACATAAGTGACACACTGGTGACAAGTTAGAAAACAGGTGTGATATCCAAAGTCTATATCGTGTCTATTTGGAAATCTATAGCTGTGCAGAAAAAGCCTTCATTCTCTTAGATGCAGTCACAGGTCGGGAGCTGGGGATGGAATTGTTCTCATCAAAAAAGTTCTCATCAAAGGGACCATGCATCCAGTCAGAAAACCCTCAGGGGTGGAACTGGCTGGAAAGTGACTAACGGACCCTCACCTACTCTAATTTATGGCCCCACCATAGTAGATAACTTCAGAAAATGAAAAGCCCCACCCAGGCCTCTCAGTGTGGCGGGAAGTCCAACCACACAGAGTTTCAATATTTAACATATGGAACTGGCACCTCTATATAAGTCATACGTACACACACAAATCTTTGTTAGAGTGAAGTGAAGCGCATGCTGGTGGTTTGACTTGTATACGACCTTTCAGTAATGTGATAGTTAAAAGAAAATCACAAAAAACAAACATTAGAAACCCAGGAAATTCAGGGTTAAAGTTAAACTAGAAACCCAAATCTCGTTCACAGCTATGTTACCAAACTGCCTTAACTCTGTCCACCTATCATTGGCCCTTCTTTGCATGCACAATATTAAAAATACGCTCCCCGGAATGTGGGCTTGATAATCTGGTTTGTACGTCCACCTTTTCAACACAGCTGCTAAGTGCTATGTTGGGTCATCACACCTGCTGAGGCTGTTTTCCTGAGAGCTCTGAGTTCATGATCTGAAGCTGAGAGGATTGTGCGCATGGAGATGTGTTAGCTCGGTCACTAATGACACCTGGACAAACGGCTGCCCCATGGACGCATTAGTGCTGAGCTTCTCCTGTGCTCAGCATCTCCCAGGATCAGCTCCTTCCTGAGGATGAGGAATGCTAGCATACTGACGGCAATCTGTCAGACTCCTGTCTGTGTGCTGTGCATGACTGCAAAGGTGGTCATACAGCAGCATAACCACTCTGGTTTCCATGCTGCAGTGAGCTCCGTGCAGGCACAGGGATCTCCCTGGGGGAGCTCCCTGCAGGACTGGTGGGTGGAGGTTGTATGGAACACTAGAATTGTGGCCAAACTACTTAGTACCGGAGGATAAGTCTGAATTTCTGATTTCCTAAGGGCATCCTTATGAGAGAAGAGCGAAAATCTTTTAGCTGTGTCATTGGGCAGCTGTGTTAATGGCCACTTAAGTTAGCTCCAATGCTCGTAGGCTACCAAACACGTTGTCCCACCCACTCCGCCTGGGATTTAGATATGCCTTGTTTGCACGTTCAGTATCACAGTGTACCAAAGGAATACACACCTTAGCCAAATCCTGCCCTTGCTTCTACCCATGTCACCTCCTCGGATGGCAGTGGACTTACGCATTTGTAACCAAAGGTGAAATTCAGCCCAACCATAGCACCTTTCATGCACTCTGGCCTCCAACGTGCAATTCAGTCGCATGCGACTCAGCAGAACATTTTCTGCCCCGGTGAAATATTTTGTGGGGGAAGCGTGCAGCAGAGACAGTCTGGGTGTGGGGGAGGGGCAGAGAACCGTATGGACCCACAAGCTGTACAATACGGAGCTAATTCATTCATCAGTGATGGCAGCCTCCGACTTCGCAGGCATCTGCTGAACTACACAGTGAGAGCAGCAGCTCCCCTCCCCCGAGCCAGTGGGGTCACCCCGTCATTCACATTGAAATGCTGACCCTAGGCCTGCCACCAGCCTTACCTGCTTTGTCTATCCACGCCCTATAGCCATTCAATTCCCGTTCGATCTGCTGCTGGCGACGCAGCTTCATGAAGGCTCTGCGGTTCTCCACCCGCTCTCGCTCTTTGGCAAATTCCCTGTAGACACAGAAGGGCAACGTTGGTTTTATTGAAGAACCGTGGCATGGCTGGGATAAGGAAGAGGTGTGTGTGAGAAAGAGAGAGAGAGAGAGCGAGCAGGGCAGCACAGCTAGGGCAAGGGTGTGTGTGTGCAAGATGGCACGGCTGGGACCATGGTGTGTATGCGCATGTGAGCAGGATGTTATGGCTGGGACCATTGATGTGTGTGTGTGTGTGCGCACGCACGCAGGGTGGTATGGCTGGGACCACTGGGGTGGTGTTTGCAGGGTGGCACGGCTGGGACCATGGTGTATGTTTGTGTGCATGCAGGGTGGTATGGCTGGGACCATTGGGGGGATAGTGTGTGCAGGGTGGCACAGCTGGGATCATGGTGTGTATGTGTGTGTGTGTGTGTGTGTGCAGGACAGCACAGCAGGGCCAGTGGCAGGGTTGGGACAGGGCTGGGCCAGTGCTGTGCAAGTTGGCCCAGTTGGGGTAGAAGGGTGGGCATGGGGCAGCATGGCCGGGACAGGGGACAGCTCTCAGGGCACAATGTGGGGTGGCAGGCTTCGAGGGATGGACAGAAGGATACTTGGGAGGACTGGGAGGAGAGCCAGCGCGGTGGAGGGGTGGTCACACAGCTGGCCGGCTAGGGCACAGGGAAGTCAGAGGGATGACTGATGCAGATGGAAACACTGCCCTCGGACTGAGGCACACTGGCTGGAGCAGATGGGTGAGATGAACAGATCTACTGAGTCAAAGCATCAGTATAACTGGGATGAAAGGGACCAATGGACGGGACCAAGGTACAGATGGAGCAAATCTACAGTGTGGTGCATGGAGGGGGGTGAATCAGTAGGAAAAGTAAGAAGGGGTCAGTGTGGGAGAGAGGAGTGAAGCTGATGAATGTGCAATGAAATCCCCATGTTCTCCAGCATCCCTGACCAGGGGCAGCCCTGCCCAGCACCAGTGCATGGTCCAGAGGGGCAGGTTATGGCCCAGATATTAACTCAACTCTCCCTCCTCCCAGTGCTCGCCAAGGTCTGCCCCCCCCCCCGACCCCTTTCAAAGGTGTGGGAGGCACGAGTGGGCGGGACATGCAGATGCTCTGTAGACTCCTTAGCGTCCCTCCACTTGGATGGGAGGAAAGAAATAGCAGATGGGACCTGAGAAGGGGCATGCGCAGTGGGTGAAGAGCCAACGCTGGGCAACCCCAGGGGGTGGGCAGTCTGGGGCAGGTAGAGCCAGACCCTGCAGTGCTTGATACAGGAAGCCAGGTGAGAGCATTCCTGCTGCATGAACTGATATTCTCTCAGCCCATCTCCCAGAGAGATGCTTAAAACTCCACTCAGTCACTATGTGCTGGCTTGTAGTAGGCACAGCTCCTCTTTACACACACTGCAGTGTTGCTGTGGGGGGGGGGGTAGAATGCATTATTAAGACAAAATTTATTCCACTGCAGCCCTGCTGTGTGCTCCATGGATCTGTGCAAGCTGGGGAAGGCCAGGGTGCAGATGTGAGAGGAGGGGAACTCCCCCTCTGCCCCCCCACAGAGCTGACAGCCCAGCACGGGAATGAGGCGAAGAATCAAAAATGACCAATGTGACCCAGGTGAACACATTTTTCCACCCCTGCTGCACGGCACTGCCTGAGCGCTGTGGTCCCACCCGGCCAAAGAGACTCTCCATCTCTCAGTCATGGAAAACAGATCGGACAGATATTTTAAGTGTGCAGCCTCCTCAGTGCCTGACTTCACAGCCCCTTCTGTCAGGAGAGCAGGGGTCTGAGGGGGATGGGCAGGGCCGGCTCTAGGATTTTTGCTGCCCAAAGCAAAAACAATTTTGGCCCCCCCCCCCCCCCCCCCGTTCTTTAATTACCCCACCCCCGGCCCCGCTTCAACTCCGCCCCTTCCCCAAATCCCCAGCCCTGCCTCCTCCCCCCAGGCTCTCAAGCCTAGGAGGGAGGGGGAGAAGCGGCGCCCGCGCCGCGGCCACTCGGAGTCTCCCCCTCCCTCCCAGGTTTGAGAGCCTGGGAGGGAGGGTGAGCAGCGGTGCGCGAGCGGCAGCAGCAGCGGAGGTGAGCTAGGGCGGCCGGGGCACATTTTTAGGGGCGGCATTCTGGCGCCGGACATGCCGCCCCTAAAAATATGCCGCCCCAAGCACCACTTGTTTTGCTGGTGCCTAGAGCCGGCCCT
>NW_020664561.1:13542048-13609817 GCF_002925995.2 Terrapene triunguis | reverse complement strand
CCTGGGAGGGAGGGGGAGACCCCGAGCCGCCGCGGCGCGCGAAACAGCTGATTCGCGCGCCGCTGCTCCCCCTCCCTCCCAGACTTGAGAGCCTGGGAGGGAGGGCGAGTAGCGGTGTGCGAATCAGCTGTTTTGCGCGCCGTGACAGCAGCAGCGGAGGTGAGCTAGGGCGGCCGGGGCACATTTTTAGGGGCGGCATTCTGGCGCCGGACATGCCGCCCCTAAAAATGTGCCGCCCCAAGCACCAGCTTGTTTTGCTGGTGCATAGAGCCGGCCCTGGGGATGGGCAGAGGGCCCCTCGGCATGCCACTTGAGTCACTGGCAGTTCATGGGTTTGCTCTGGATCAAGTGCCCAAGGGTTTTGGGGTTTATCCTTTGAGGCTATCCACATGCCCCTTCTGCTCCCAGACAACTCTCAAACACTGAGACTGGGTCCCCTTCCACCTCAACAGGGCTTGTCCAAGGTCACCTAGGAAGGCTGTAGCAGAGCTGGGAACCCAGCTCTCCTGAGTCCCAGTCCAGGGCTGGACCATCCTATCTCTGTTGTCTTATTTCTTGTTCTTATTTAGTCACCCATTGCTTGTTTGAGGGAAGGCTGTTGATCACGTGTGCACTAGCACAGGGCATTGGGGACATTTTCTAAGCCAAAAATACACAGCTATACATCTGGGCAGACTCTACGGTGGCTCGGCTGCATGGGAAGTCATTTCTTTTCCTCAGGTTTACTCGTACAGCACAGAGCGCACTGGGTCATTTGGTGCAATGATCATAATGCTCAAAGCTCAACTAAATCTGATCAGGTCTGGCAGCAGGAGCCCCTGCACAGCAATCCGTCAGGCTCAGGTGGGGAAAGGAAACAGAGGCGTAGCCCTCCCTATTTTAATACTCTACTATCTTTAAGAAGAAACAAACAGATTAGTATGTTTCAAAGGAAGATCTGAGACACATAAGTAAGGGATGCCTCTGGGGCACCGCTAATGATCAGCCCTCCTGCTTCATAGTCTAAGCAGTTCCTCACTCAAGAGGCAGGAGGAGATTTCCCCTTTGTGGGATAAGGTTGCATGACGGGGGCTAGATTTTCAAAGAGAGCTCAGCTCCTGTTTAGGCACCTGCACAATTGGGCCAGGTTTTCCAGAGTTCAGCACCCAATGCACTGAGCTGGTTTAAAAACCTGGCCCAGTTTGTGGGTGCTGAGCTCCTTTGAAAATTCTGACCTTGAGAATAGTGTATGTGTGTGTGGCGGGGAGGGGTCAACCTTCCTCTGAAACATCCAGCTTTGGCTGTGTCCAGAGAGAGGACACTGGACTACTGGGTCTGATCTGGTGTCTCCTATAGTTACTATCATAAAAGGAAACCACAGAAGCTAAAATCTATGAATGGAGTTCCTTTGGACTCCAGCATACACCTATAAATATCAGGAAACTCAGAGTACAGGCTGAGTTTCCCTCCTTAACCCATCACCATTGTACTTGCATGCTGCTGGCTCACCACACTCTGGGAATCGTACCTACTGCAATCCCTAGGCACAGCAGGGGACAGCTAGAGAAAATGGAGTTTCTGCATCAACTCTAGTTTACTCCTGACTGGTTAACCCCTTGATGGCACTAGAACAGGAGGCATTTGTGGCTGGAGACCCAACCACCAGGTGGGTTAACTCCCTGCTCCACGGCAGCCATGCCTGATGCAGGAGCTGCTCCTCCATTTCCACCCATCCCCATCCCTGATGCACCTGAATGGAGGGTCAAAGGATTAATCTACGCGAGGGAGAACTTCTAAAGGGTTTGTAGGGAGACTCCTCTCTCTGTAGAAACTGCTTTGCTTTAGTGATCAGCAAAGGTGCACGCTCCTCCGATTCAGTACAAATAAAGCTTTTGTGTATGGATTCAGGGTCTCTCACTGTTGTCATAGTAACCCAGTGAGAAATGAACCCCTCCGGGATGGGCAAGCCTGCAAGATTCAAAGACATACTTAGGTACACACACAGCTCTACAAGTCTACACACATGAGCATTAATGCTCATACTGGAACACAGAGGCTCACCCATCTGTATGCTTTGCACACGCACAAACTGGACATACACAGACAAAGAAAAGCACACATACGCAGACAAACTTGTGATCATACTAGCACATATATACACCATGCCCATCTTTCACACAAAAAAACACGCACACACCTGAGGCTTCACACTCATGCCCCAGATTACTCAGACAGCAATACACACATAGACCCTACCCAAATGTATGAAAACACATGAAATAAATAAATCCATAAATACAATCTTCTGCAATCACACACATGATCAAAGACATACATGCAAACAATATGTATGCACACAGGCAGGAAAACACACAAACACATATACACACCATGCACCTGTGCAAACTTGCATACATACATTCCCATAACTATATATAGATATGCATATGCTAATACGCAAATAGAACTATATACCTATACATACATTCACTCAAAATGCATGATCATATGCTGACAATTCTGGTTTACATACTTGTGTACACACATCAGTGACCATATTCATAAGCAAACATGCACCTTTCCTGTATGCTGCTATACAGAATGACCACCATACCAATATGAACAAACATGCAGGACTACATGCACTTATGTATGTATAGACCAAAAGGTCGATGCAGAAATAGAAACATGGGAAAATATGACAAATAACACACCTATGGAACTGAAATACACAGGCTCATAAACATACTGCCTGCAGGCATGGCACACACATCAATACAGGAACCATATGCATGGAAGCTCACATGACTACACACATTGTACAAAATGATGCATTTGCTTTACACACCCACACATGCATGTTTAGTCATAAGCATAAGATGACACATGCACGCACACACACTCTGTGTTGCCACTTGCATAGACACAATACTTTCAGGATATAAACCTACATATACAACCATACATCTATGTAGACTCCCACTCCCATACCCACAGTGGGCCAAATTAATCTCTTCTGTAACTCCATTGAAGGAAATGTATGCACATGTGTGAAATGTATGAATTCTGCACATTGTGCCCAGACATACATAGGCACGCACATGCGGGTGTGTGGCATGTATACAAACACACACACCGAGCACATGGCTAAGGTAAGTGTCAGTCACAATACTTGAGCAGGTACAAAAGCCCATGATGCATGAAGAATAAGACACAAAGAAGTTCACTTCATATACTGCACCCCCCTTCTGGCCCCGCAGCATTCTAATTACAGCATGAAAGAGGCATGATTATGAAGAACAAATGGCTGTGTTCTTTTACAAGACAAGTGTCTCACTCCTCTGAGATCCCAGCAGCCATCTCTCTCCACAAAACATTCAAAGGAATCTAAAGAATTGTATGTCTGCTTTAGAGGGAGTTTGAGTTTATTACCCAGGCAGAACCATTACACACTTAACATTGTGTGGGTATTTTTTTGTGGAAAAAAAAAAGTTCTGACTGTTCCCAGAATCCCTTGTTTAAGCATTTTTAATTCCATCCCAGGAAGGTTAAGTTTCCTGCCGGTCTGGCGTTCGCATCAAACGGCTCTCCCCCTCTATCTGCGGACGTCAGACTAAAATGAGACCTTCTCTACTCCTACACTAGAGGAGGAGGGAGGAGAGCATTGAGAGAAAAGGAGACTGAAAATGAGAGAAAGAGGGAATGAGAGGAGAAAAGGAATGGGAGAGGGGATAAGAAAGAATCTTTAACAGCCAATCAGCAAATAGGCTCACAGCTCTTGGCTTAACATTTGGGAACAAGGTGTGTGGGCAGCATTGCAGAGGGCAGTAAAAATAATCTGTGCAGAAGTGTCTATTCTGGATCATTCATTACCTCCTGATCTCTGCTCACCAGCAGGTTCTGAGTGCCACAAAACAGGGAGACACCCAACAAACTAAGAGGTTGTCTGCATTTGACATGCTATAGTGCTGCAGCTGCTTCAGTGTAGCCACTACCAATGCTGATGGGAGGGGTTCTCCACCCACCTCCCACACAGGCGACAGCTCTGTCTACACTGGGGGTTAGGTCAGCTTCGCTTCACAACCCTGAACAACGTAGCTGGGTTGAGCTAATTTTTAGTGTAGACCGGGCCTAAGCTAATTTGGGTCAAAGGTCGGGCTACCACGATTCCCAGTTTGTTCTGCTGCTTGAGCTCATTGCTTTGTCACAACATTGTTATCGTCTGATACCACCTCATGGGGTAAAGCTTCACCTTCAGGGCCACGTAACAGCCAGCAAGCCCAACGTGCAGGGCAAAAGCCAGCAGAGCTCCAACTATCTTGTGAAAGTGAGCGCAAGTGGTTACCCTGCTGCTGCTGCAGGAAGCTGGTGTTTTAAGACCCACTCTCCTCCAGATGAAAAGCTCAGGTGAGCAGGAAGGAGTATCAGTTTCTGCAAGGTCCTGGCCCCCACTAGGTGTATGAGCTGGCTAGGAGGTCTCTTTCTGGTTTTCATTCACTGAGTGCCAATAGTGGGCCCTCCACTGCACGAAAGATACAGGAGACACATCTTGGGTGAGATACTTCAGCACCACCGCAGTCAATAGAACAATGCTGATTTACCGCAGCTGAGAATCTGGCCCCATCTCTTTTCCCTCTTGCCTGTCCCTGCCATCTTCTGAAATGCTTGGCAGCTCCCACTTTGGCTGTGCAGGTGGCCTTGCCTTCTTTATCTGAAGGAGCCACTTGCTTAGCGAGAGAAGCTGTCGTAACTGTGCGACAATGGTGAAAGAGATGGAAGTGAGCGTCTCAAGAGGCTCAGTCTGTTTAGCTTAAGAAGGAGAAGGTTAAGGGGTGACTTGATCATGGTCTCCAAGTACCTATCTGGGAAACAGACATTGAATAATCGGGGGCTCTTCAACTTAGCAGAGAAAGGTGTAAGAGGAGCCAATGGCTGGAAGTTGAAGGTAGACAAATTCAGACTAGTACTAAGGTGCAAATTTTTAACACTGAGGGTAATTAGCCATGGGAACAATTTACCAAGGGCTGTGGCAGATTCTCCATCACTGCAAATCTTTAAATCAAGATGGGATGTTTTTTCTAATAGGTAAGTTCTAGTTCAAACAGGAGTCAATTCAGGGAAGTCCTATGGACTGTGTTATACAGGCGGCCAGACCTAGACCTTCACAGTGTTCTCCTCTGGCTTTACAATCTAGGAAATGGATCCAAGAAGAAACCCAGCCAGAGAGGCGGTTTGGTAATGAAAACAGCCGTTTTCAAGGACTGAATCCCCGGAGAAGCCAATGGAAACTTCCCCTTCCCAATCCCCCTTTCTGCAGCTTTATTAGACACAGTGAGTTTACACCCTCTCAGCGCATGAGGCAGGACACTCCAGTGCACCTTCCTTAATCCTCATTAAGGGGGTGGGGTTTTCACTGATGGTCTCTTTCCACTGCAGTCAAACCCTTATTTGGGAAGACCTAATTTAGGGGTTGATGCTGAGAGAGGGCTTTCCTGGGTGTGGCAGGTGTTCAGCATGTCCAGGGATTGGGCCCAGTCCACTAATGCTCTATTTTCAAAGATAAAATTTGTCAGCTTGAGACTCTCGAATATGGGCTAATTGCTTTTGTCCATTAGGAGGAGGGGGGAAAATAAGTTAAACTCAATGTAACGGATTATTTCATTTCAAAGAGACACATTACTGAACAGGGCAGCAGCGGAGGCTGGTGACATCTGAAAGTGGGTGGGCGAAATTGACAGATCAAGGATTGCTCAGAACCAATTTACAGCACTGGGTAAAAATAATGCTGTAGCTGAGTAAGAACCGGGCAGACAATGCTGATTGACAGACATTTAGAGACATTCCAAACCAGATGGAGGGGGGCTTTTCAAAGGAGCCTAGAGGTCTGAGGTGCCCAACTCCCATTGGCATATCAAGGGCTTGTCTACACATACAGCGTGGCCGTGGTGCAGCTTCACCAATGCAGCTGTGCCCCTGTAGCGCTTAGTGAAGATGTTTCCTATGCCAACGGGAGAGCATCTCTATGCTGAGGGTTAGGGAGGCATCACTTGGGAGCGTGGATTTTCCACCCCCCTGAGCGATGTAGTTATATCTACGTACATCTGTAGTGTAGACAAAGCCTCAGATGGAGGAGATGGAGGGGGGAGTTCTCTATGACCTTCCATTTTCCCCTTCAAATACCTCTGACTGGACAAACCCAGCCAAGGAAGGCAGGGCACCTCCTCTCAAGGCCTAATCTCTTTGCCTCTGCAGGTACCCAGATCCTGCAAGCCTAGGATGTGTTGGGCCCACTGAGAGCATCAGGCCATCCTGGCTGCCCCATTCTTAAAACAATGGCTGGGTAGCACGCACACCCCTCAGCACACTCCAGCCTGCAGGCCAAACTGCAGCGCATGAACAGAGCCCCTGTTCCTAGCGTGGGTGATATCCCATAACCCTCCCTTTCTGGTGGGTGAAGGACAGCCGGTCAAACTTAGCACTGGCTTAAGGAGATGAAAGCCCACTGATGTCAGCGGAATGACGTCCACTTACGCGCCGGGGCTGAGGGCGACCCATCAGCACCTCAGGATTGTGTTCTGTAAAACTGATGGCATTCACTAATGACTGAGAGAAACACTGAGGGTTGTGACAGGGAGCACAGGAACTCGGTTAAGCAGGGGCTAGGGAGAAGCATGCTATCTGCCCTACACAGGCAGGCACAATCATAACAGCGTGCCCAGTTTGTCTGGGCATTCGGAGCACAGATGGTACAATTCCTCCCTTCACTGTGAATTCTCCTGTCTCCTTGCTGCTCTCCAGTACAACCTTGGCATTCCTTTCATCTGCTCTGAGAATCTCTTAGGTAATATCTGCTACCAGGAGACAGACCTCACTAGACACCCTGACTGTCAGCAACGGGGAGTGTTTCCTCTTCCCTACAAGCACATACGCTGTACAGGAGAGAGAGGGATTCTTTTGTTAAATCAGGGTCCCAAGGTCTGTGCGTGAAGAGCATAGAGGGATCAATGGGAGAAGTGTCTTCATATTTAAAAAAAAAAATCTCACCATGACAATTGGCTCCCTTTTTGGTAGATGCACCGAAGAAGCCAAGGGTTGCATGGAGATTGAAATCCTCTGGGATCCTACAGGTGCTTCCCTCCCTTTCAGGGTTGGTGCACATGTGTAGATCAATGAGCACTGGTAACGCTATCCATGCTGTGAACAAAGAGCTTCCATATCCAAGGCCACTGATACAACACCTTTCAGCAGCACCAAATCCACCACTGACAAAACAAATAAAACCTCTCTGAATCCCAGCCAGGCCAGTTCTTTGGACTCCACTTCACCCTTCCATAAAGCGGTTTGGAAGCTAAAGCTGAGATGTGCACAGGGAGTTTTCAAGTCAGATCTTTGGAATCTAGTTTATGGAGGGTTCACATCTGCCATGGTAAAAGTGGACTGGCATTTTTGCAGTCTAAGTCAGAGGTGGGCAAACTACGGCCCGCAGGCCACATCCAGCCCACGGGACCGTCCTGCTCGGCCCCTGAGCTCCTGGCCCAGGAGGCTAGCCCCTGGCCCCTCCCCCGCTGTCCCTTCCCCGCAGCCTCAGCTCGCTCGCTCCGCCGCAATGCTCTGGGTGGCAGGGCTGTGAGCTCCTGGGGCAGCGCAGCTGCAGAGCCTGGCCTGACCCGGTGCTCTGAGCTGCGTTGTGGCGGTGGCGGTGGCTGCAGCGTGGCCCGGATCCAGCTGGGCGGCGTGGCTGTAGCGCCGCCAGCCACTGGTGCTCCAGGCAGCGCGGTAAAGGGGCACGGAGCAGGGGGGGTTGAATAGAGGGCAGGGGAGTTCGGGGTGGTTGTCAGGAGGCAGGGGTGTGGATAGGGTCAGGGCGGTTGGGGGGGAAATAGGGGGTTGAATGGGGGTAGGGGTCTCGGGGAGGCAGTCAGGAAGGGGGGGGGGTTGATGGGGCAGCAGGGGGCAGGGATTCCGGGGGCAGTCAGGGGACAGGAAGAAGGGGTTGTTGGATGGGACAGGGGCCTGGGGGGGGCCGTCAGGAATGAGCGGACGGGTTGGATGGGGCGGCGGACGGCAGTCAGGGGCGGGGGTCCAGGGGCTGTCAGGGGACAGGGAGAGGCGGTGTGTGGATGGGGCAGGGGTCCCGCGGGAGGGGGCGTCAGGGAACGGGGGGGTTGGATCGGGCAGGAGTCCTGAGGGGAGGCAGATAGGAGGTGGGGGCCGGGCCACATCCCCCTCCCCTAACCGGCCCTCCATACAATTTCCGAAACCTGCTGCGGCCCTCAGGCCAAAAAGTTTGCCCGCCCCTGGTCTAAGTCCTGCTCCCAGGTTCCATCTGTGTCCCTCGATGTCAGGTGAGCTCTTACAGAAAGATGGCAAGTGCTTTTCTGCTACACTATTCTTTCCAATATATTTGTCTAGTTATGTATTTATACTTCAGTTATCATTGTGGCATGTGAACCCCAAACTCGGGTTATTATGGTGGGAAAGCTATGGCAAAGAGATGGGTCTTAAATTTTGTCCTGAACGCAAAACTGACCAAGCTTGGGCTGACTGTACGTTTAAACCAAGACTTCAGTGGTAAAAACATGGGCCTCTCCCACTTGAGCTAAAGGATTAACTCCATTAATTGACAGCTGTAGCAAACTCAAACTACTTTTGCAGTGCAGCCACTAGAGGGGGACAAAGAACCACTCCATTCTAGTGTGGGTTACAAAGGCAATGAAATGGAGGCCACTCAGCTCTTATTAGAGGAAGTTCCATTGCTGTAGGCCAGCCAACAAAGAGACTGTCTCTCTTGGTCCCCCTCTTGGTATGGGGAGTTGCACTGTCCCTGAAGAGTGCTGCTGTCATGGGAGATGCTGTTTGAAATCTCTCAGGTCCAGCCCATTGACCGCTTTGAAGGTTAAATTCAGGAATTTTAACAACCTGATATTTGATGGGGAGCCAGAGCAGTGACAGGCGCACCAGACTGATGTATTCATGTTGTCCTACCCAGGTCATGAGGCAAACTGCTGCAGATGTTGCACCCGCTAGAGCTTTTCAGATGTCTACTTTCATTTCCAGGTACAGTGTGTTGCAATAATCTAGCCTGTAGGTCACAAATGCATGGCTCATGTCTTGATCTGTCAAGATAGGTCAAAATCTTCTTGCCAACTGCAGGTAGAAGGTGGCAGTTTCAAAAGCTGCTGCAATTTGGGTATCTAATATCAGTCAGGAGTCTAAGAAAACTCCTAGGCTTTCTATGGTATACGATGGGGAGTGGAACCCTATGGGTGATGATATGGTATTGTCAAGGTCTTGTAAATGTCTCCCTCTTCCCATCTGCATTCCTCTATCTTGCCTGGGTTTAGCTTAAGATAGCTGTCCTTCCCCCAGGAGCTGATTTCCCTCAAACACAGGGGACGCTAGCAAATGGTGCTATTTAAGTTTGATGTGAAGGAGATACAGAGCAGGGAACGTCATGTGCATCTTGCTGCCATCAAAGATCATGGTGTCTTTACAGATCCTCACCAGTATAAGCCAATGTGGCGCCATTGACTTCAGAAACTGTGGGCTCTATTCTGAGCTCTTCCAGTGTCTTCCAACATTGGGGAAAATCACGTGATCTCCTTCAATTTCCCCCATCTTCAAACTGAGAACAATTGGACCCAACTTTTTCAGGTGCTTAGAGATCCTCAGTTGAAAAGCACAGTATAAGTATTAAAGCTGAAAACTAGTGGGGAAAACTGCCCGTGAATATTCATGCAATTACGAAAGCAAATTTTTATTCAACTGCATTCACCACCCATTCATGTTCGCTTCCTGGGAACATTTGAGTGCTCAAATTGAATACTTCATTAGTCACCTAAAGTGAATTTTGAATTGTATATTTGAGCGACAAATTCACAATCCATGCTATTTTGGTTATATGTCACCCTGTCACAGAACACTCACAATGGTTTACGTTTTAAAAAGTGACCAGTAATCTTAGTGCCTCAATTTTGGGTGCTCATCTTGAGTCACCTTAAAGGGGTCTCATTTTCTGAAGTACTGAACACCCAATCTCTTAAAATCGGGCCATTTAAGCAGTCTCAAGTTGAACGCTGAGACCAGTACCGGGTTTATAATGGCGCCAGTGGTGCCCTAGTGCCAGGCTCACACTCAAAAGGGGCCCCAGCCCGGCCCGCTCGAATTTGTGCTGCTCCCCGAGCCGCCAGCTCCTCTCCACCCTCTGGCCCTCCCCCCCTCCTCCTCCCTCACTCGCTCCTCTTGGTCAGCTGACCCAGGGCTTCTCTCCACCCCCTGGGCCCACCCGCCGGCTCTTCTCCACCCCCTGGCCCTCCCCCCACCCACTGCTCGCTCCTCTCAGCTGGCCGGCTGAGGGCTCCTCTCTGCCCCCATCACCGGCAGGCAGCAGACGGTCACGAGGCCTAATGCCTGGGGATGCCCTGCCCAGTCCAGGCTCTAGTCCTGCAAAGAAGCACTTGCGGGTTTCCCAGCCAGGCTCCGTTAGTGGCTCTCCTTGGGCCCCCTTGCTCTGGCTCCCTGCCTAGCCACTGCTGCTCCCCTACAAACCCCACACAGAGCAGCACCAGCTGTGATGTCTGGCAGGTGCAACCTGTTCCACGTGCGGCTCTGCCCATGCTTCCTGGGGCTCCCACCCCCTGATAGAGCCCAGCCACTCCCTGGCTCAGGACCTTTCCTCTTACCTGGGCAGGGGAAGGGGGATGTACAGTGGGGAGGGGCTGAAAGGAGATGTAGTCCCTCGCTTTGCAGATCCATCACCCTGGAAAGCAGGGGGTGGGGCAATGGGGTTTCTGAGCAGTGAGATGGGGAGCTGAGCAGACTTGGGGGAGAGATGTTCAGCTGGCAATGGTCAATGGAGGGGACTCCTAGCCCCCCCTGCTGTAACTACTAGAGCCCACTCCCCTCCCAGGGATGGTGAGAGAACCCAGGAATCCTAACTCTGAGTCTCTCCCGTCTGCTATGACCAGATTGCACTGCCTCCCAAGAGACGCGAGTGCCCAAGCGTGCTTCTAAATCACAGAAAAAAAGCATGTGAAGAGAAGGAGCAATGATACCGGTGTGGTTGATCCATGACCCTAACGCGGGGATTCATTAATTCAGTCAGTCACACGTACAGAGCAGGTCTGATTCCCTCGAGCAGGGGCCAGACACACACTCTTCAGAACTGGCTGGCCCATCTCTGCGCAAAGATCTTTGTCTCGCCCTATCCCTAATTCACAATGAAATATCCACCCTGCTCCAAGCCAGAGTGACCAGTCCCTCTGCTCCTTCCACCTGCATGGTCCTGAATCGCTGTTGCCTGGTGTGTTACAAATGTGGCTTGGCTGGGGTCACAGCTGCAGAGCAAGCGGCACCCATTGTGGTCCCTCCCCTGCACACTCATTGGGCGACCCAGGTGGAACCATCCAGCCCAGCCACTTTCTGGCTGGATCTTGAGGCTTCGAACCAGGGGGCTGCAATTGTGTTAATGACACAGGCTCAGGTGGGTTTGGAGCATTCCCCTGCCGGAGCCTGTGACGGCACATGTTTGCAGAGACACAGAGCCAGCATATTTCAAACAATGCAGAATTCATTTTCCCCCAGGGCTCCGAAGCACTTAGGAGGGTAGGTTAACACAGGGGGGTTGGGAAAAATTGTCCAACCCCAACTTTTTTCCACTGAAAAATGCCGATTTGGGTTTGAGACGGGCTTGGGCCTGATTTTTAAGCCTGGGTACTATGGGGCCCCACAAATATGTTTGGCACTGGGCCCACAAAAGGTTAATCCGGCCCTGGCTGTGACACCCAAAACCACTAGTCAAGTCTCAACATCAGGCCAATGCCGCAGAATTTTACGTAACTAACCTCCACAACACAAATTGTGAACATTTCCAACAAGCTTTTCATAAACAATCAGCAGAGCAAGGATTATCTGCCGAAGAGATTCACAAGGAATTCTCAGTAACGAACATGTTTGAAAGACAAGATCCGTTGGTGAATAATTCATGAACAGAAATAAAAGAGGGAAACTATCAACTCAATTATTTGCTGTGGATTTTTCCACTCAGCTGTAAGAAGACTTATTATTTCCGGTAAAGTGGGGATAACACATCCCAACCTCGCAAAGCTATTGTGACCCTCCTTATAGATTCATAGATTCTAGGACTGGAAGGGACCTCGAGAGGTCATCGAGTCCAGTCCCCTGCCCGCATGGCAGGACCAAATACTGTCTAGACCATCCCTGATAGACATTTATCTAACCTACTCTTAAATATCTCCAGAGATGGAGATTCCACAACCTCCCTAGGCAATTTATTCCTTGTTTGTAACAGGCTCGGAGACCCTCAGCTGAAAGGTGCTATAGAAGTGCAAAGCATTCAGCAGCTTATTGAATATGGATGCCCACCTGTCTACTGAATATAGATGACCATCTCAAAGGTTCCTTTGCTTGAATTATGGAAGGCATTCAGATACCATGGTGATGGTATAAGAGCCTTGCTAGAATAGAACAGAATTATCCAGGTGCGTTTTGCCCACTACTCAGGATATTATAGAGCAGATCAGCTTCTTGCTTCGGTAAATCCAACATGCACCTTGAGAGGTCAGTTGAAATAACCTGGAGAGTGGCTATTTACTGTGGATGTTCTGAGACAAGTGGGAAGAACTCTTCAGATGCAAGTGTTTCTCAACCCCCTTCCCCCTGCCTTTCCTATTCAAAAGTAGTTAAAAGAGGCCACTTTCACAACTCATTAAGTTGTCATGGCAACTGGAATTTTCAAGGTTTATTTTCCCTCCCCTCTACTCACCATCACCCCTCCCCAAACACACACACACACACCCTTGCGGGCTTCATCAAAGCTGCTTCTCCAGAAATTATACTGTTTAAAGGAGAAGAAAACACAGTGCTAGTTGCCTTGAATCAGTCCAATAAGATATTCCTCGGTTGTGTTTTTCTGCCTCTTAACATCTTTCATGATCTCTCCCCACATAACCTTTCCATCTTCTAGAGACAATTCTCCCCCACCACAAACCACCCACTCACTTTCCCAGTGAACTATTATCTCACAAGCATTTCTTTTTCATCCTCCCAATCCAGCTGGAACACCGCCGGCCCCAGGTTTTGCACACAGCCAGCCCAAACCCCAGCCTGTCAAAAATGTGCGCTCGCTCCTTTAACGGCTTTATTATTAATTGCTAAAACTTAATCTTATTCACCATTTGTTATGCCTCCAAAATTGGCTGGAAATATTTTTTTTTAAATTAGACGAAGTGAAAAGATTTCAGAGATGGCTCAGAAGCTTCTTGAAGAAGCTGAAGAATGCTCTCCGGAGACTGAGAACACGACAGTAACCCAACCTGAAAGAAAGATCTTAAGACAAAGAAACGTTGCCAAATTGATCCTTTAATTATAACATTAGTCGTTTCTTTCAAAGGCTTAGTAGTGTGTATGTGTGTGTGTGTGTGGGGGGGGGGGGGTTCAGAAAAGACTTAAAAATGGAGAAAATTAGATTTAACATCACCAGAATGACTGCAGGCAATTAGAAGGGGATTTAAATTACTCTCTCATTTGGTGCATGGCAGTTGGACGGGACTTTTCTGGCCCTAGTGGTTAACTTTTTTTGCTGTTCTTGGCTCCTACTTCCCAGCTGAGCCACTTCAGACCTGCAAATCCTGTCTCCCTCTTCATTCAGGCAGAACTCCATTGCCCATCACACCTCTATAAACTGAAGTTATTGCTCCAGACAGTATTGAGCTGGAAGTCCGAGATTGTGGGTAAAGGAAAGGAAATGGTCAATGGGTGGATGGTCAGAGGTAATGCAGGCAGTGACAGGGCCATGTGTTGTACTTAGGGGAATGGAAGTAATCGGGAACTGTACTGCAAACCACATGGGGAGACTGGGAGCCCTGCTTGGCATGGGAAGACAAGAAGTTTTTCTGCAGGAGTGGGAATAGCAGGAAAGAACATGGACACCACCACCCTTTCGGGCCAGGAAACTCTATGGATCCTGGAAATTATTCACTCAAAGCATGGTTCATGTTTCCTTTCTTCTCCCTATTCTAATCTATTTTGTTCTTAAGGACAAGCTGATTAGTTTGGCATCTTTTCACACACCTAGGATTTAACCAAAGCAACTCTTAGACCACAGGAATAAGAACCTCTCCAGGGTCTGGCTTGCAGGGAGATAACTTATATTTAGGTATTAAAGAAAGCATTGATGGCACTATCAGTGCAGGACCCAAATGGATGGGGAATTTGCTACATTGCTTTTGATCCACACCTTGAATACTGTGTGCAGTTCTGGTCATCTCATATGAAAAAAGATGTATTGGAACGGGAAAAGGTACAGAGAAGGGCAACAAAAATGATTAGGGGTATGGAGCACCTTCCATATGAGGGGAGATTAAAAAGACCAGGACTGTTCAGT
Organism: Terrapene triunguis; assembly: GCF_002925995.2. Classification (NCBI taxonomy): domain Eukaryota; kingdom Metazoa; phylum Chordata; order Testudines; family Emydidae; genus Terrapene; species Terrapene triunguis. The sequence goes on along the minus strand of NW_020664561.1, from coordinate 13,595,434 downwards.
TTAGAAAAGAGATGGTGGATCAGATAGAGGTCTATACAATCATGAATGGTGCAGAGAAAGTGAATAGGGAACTCTTATTTACCCCTTCACATAACACAAGAACCAAGGGTCATCCAATGAAATGAATAGGCAACAGGTTTAAAACAAAAGGAAGTATTTCTTCACACAACACTCTGTCAACCTGTGGAACTCGTTGCCAGGGAATGCTGTGAAGGTCAAAAGTATAACTGGCTTCAAAAAAGAATTAGATAAATTCATGGAGGATAGGGCCATGAATGGTTATCAGCCAAGATGACCACGGATGTAACCCCATGCTGGGTGTCCCTAGCCTCTGACTGCCAGAAGCTGGGATTGGACGACATGGGTCACTCACAACTGCCCTGTTCTGTTCATTCCTTCTGAAGCATCTGGCACCAGCCACTGCCGGAAGACAGGATACTGGGCTAGACAGGCCATTGGCCTGACCCAATTTGGCCATTCTGGTGATCAGATTTTTGTTAGTTTTGATTTGTAGAAAAGCAGCAAGAATTAATCTGATCCAAAACTTTTCACATAAAAAAGAGCACAATTAGAAAATTACAGACCTGCCCTATAAAGACATAGGATCAGAGCCTCGGCTACAGGTGAGGAACACAAAGCATAGCTCCAGTGGGGTGCAACAGCAACATCAGCTTGCTCTGTGCCAGGCCAGTCCCGTTACATTGGCCAACAACCCCAAGGGGCCAACATCATCGCCGGAGATCAGTAGAATGTAGGAACAGCACAGACACACCCCCTTCTTCCTAGCCACACCGCTCCCCCGCACACATCATCAACAGCAAATGAGGTGGCACAGACGTTATAACACTCTACACCACCAGCAGATCCCCCGGTGACTTTAGGGCCATAATTAACCAGCAGTGGGTGTACAATAATCACACCACACTGGAAAATCTGGACAATAATAACCATATTACCCTTAGAAAAGGATTAGATGTTTCTATGAGCTGGTTAAACAATACACAATTTAAGTTAACCTACTTTCATTCAGAGGGTTCCTAAACCCAAAGCAAATTCTGAATCATGGGAAAGGGGACATCAAATGAGTCTAAGTTAGGTCTTGTTTAACCTGACTATTTAAATAACTAAATCTTTCCTAGTGGGACAGTTTTGGTGGATATCACAACTTTATATGGCTGAATCGTCACGCTGCCTGGGATTTTATGCCAGGGAAATGTTCTGGAAGAAAGGTGATTTCTTTTTTTAATTTTTGATTGTTTGAGATGAGAATTAATTGATCTGTAATTGCATGGATGGAGAAAAAGTGAATAGGAATTTTAATAGAAGTAAAACTTCAACAGGATTTGAACTCCAGATCTTTGCAGTACAAAAGGAGACACTTTATCTGCTATTATTAGCATTACTATGCACATTTCCAAGACACCACTCGCCTTAGTATTTAGAGAAAGTCAAGAATCTTAAGAAGGGACTAATTCTCTTTCTCTTCCACATATTTTGAAGCCACTTAGGAGCAAATGGATCTAGGCTGTTTACACCCCAGAGGTTATGCCACGGTTTAACAACTGGGGGCTGACTGCTGAAAGAGATGAGCAATATAACCTAGAGGCTATAAGATTTGGGCTCAGTCGGATTTCTGGTGGCAGTAAATTACCTGGTCCAATGCCCTTTCTCCAGCCTGTGCGCATTCAAATCTCAGCTCTATCACCCATTGTGTCCTTAATGAAAGCAGCTGCCCTGATGAAGTGAGGGAGAGGGGCAGCCTTTGAGTTAGCTCGCCTATGTAGGACTTGAAAGAAAATGAGCAAGACCTTGAACTGTACCCCAGGATTGGATTAGCAGAGAGTAGAGTAAAGAGTAACATTCTCCTGCTGAGCTGTTCTGCTTAGCAGCTTGCGCTGTTGTGTGTTGCACCATCTCTAAACGATAGAAACCATCTCTTCTTTGTCAGGTAAGTAATCCAGTCTCCTAGTGTGAAAAACCCTAATCACTGTGGCTAACTCCGTATCTGGGGGTATGTCTTCACCAGAGAATTAGCCTGCAGCTTGTTAGCCTGGGTCTTGCCCCAAACCCTTCTGCCGTCCACACAGAAAAAGCTCTAACCTGGCATTAAGCCTGATTTACCAGGTGCAGCTGAAGGTACAGGCTTGAGGTTGGGTTTTGCTTCAGCCTGGCCTGGCAACCCACAATACTCTGCAGTGAGAACACTGGCTAATCATGCACGGGTGCGCTTAGCCCGCCAGTGCTATCCCACAATTCCACCCGGGCTGTGCTTTCTTGTCTAACATCTCCCTTTTTCTCCATTGCTTTTTAACCCCATGTTTGCCAGCTCCATTTCTGCTGTGATTCCACAGCATTTCGGTAGAGGTGCCATCCAAGAAATCCTTTTCCTGTGCTACCAGTTGGCTATAAGCTGGGGTGTGAGATCAGTAAAGCCCTTCACTTGGGGAAATGCCCCCAAATGACACCTTTATGTTTAGTGCACAGGAAAGAAACAGAGAGTCCATCAGGTGCGCTACGTTGTGGTGTGCAGACTGGATTCCTTAATGACAATCTTCATTAAAAGTAGGGCTATCAATTAATCGCAGTTAACTCAAGCAATTAACTCAAAACAAATTAACTTGATTAAAAAAATTAATCACAAGTAGTAGCAGTTTTAATCGCACTGTTCAATAATAGAATACCAGTTGAAATTTATTATAAATATTTTTGGATTTTTTCTACATTTTCACATATATTGATTTCAATTACAACAGAATACAACATATACTGTGCTCACTTTATATTATTATTTCTGATTACAAATATTTGCACTGTAAAAAAGATAAATAAAAGAAATAGTATTTTTCAATTCACCTCATACAAGTACTGTAGTGCGATCTCTTCATCGTGGAAGTGCAACTCACAAATGTAGATTTACATTTGCACTTTTGTAGCTGGCATTGCAAGGTATTTACATGCCAGACATGCTAAACATTCGTATGCCCCTTCATGCTTTGGCCACCATCCCAGAGGACATGCCTCCATGCTGATGACACTTGTTAAAAAAATAATGTGTTAATTACATTTGTGACTGAACTCCTTGAGGGAGAATTGTATGTCTCCTGGTCTGTGGTTTTACCCACATTCTGCCATATATTTCGTGTTATGGCAGTCTCGGATGCCAACCCAGCACATGTTCGTTTTAAGAACACTTTCGCTGCAGATTTGACAAAATGCAAAGAAGGTACCAAAGTGAGATTTCTAAAGATAGCTACAGCACTCGACCCAAGATTCAAGAATCTGAAGTGCCTCCCAAAATCTGATAGGGACGAGGTGTGGAACATGCTGTCAGAAGTCTTAAAAGAGCAACACTCCAATGCAGAAACTACAAAACCCTAACCACCAAAATAGAAAATCAACCTTCTGCTGGTCACATCTGACTAAGATGATGAAAATGAACGTGCGTCAGCCTGCACTGCTTTGGATTGTTATCGAACAGAACCCGTCATCAGCATGAAAGCATGTCTTCTGGAATGGAGGTCGAAGCATGAAAGGGGCATACAAACGTTTAGCATATCTGGCATGTAAATACCTTGCAACGCCGGCTACCACAGTGCCATGCGAACGCCTGGTCTCACTTTCAGGTGACATTGTACATAAGAAGTGGACAGTATTATCTCCCGTAAATGTAAACAAACTTGTTTGTCTTAGCGATTGGCTGAACAAGAAGTAGGACTGAATGGACTGCAAGCTCTAAAATTTTACATTGTTTTATTTTTGAGTGGTTATATAAAAATATAATAACTCTACATTTGTAAATTGCATTTTCATGATAAAGAGATTTCATTACAGTACTTGTATGAGGTAAACTGAAAAATACAATTTCTTTTGTTTATTGTTTTATAGTGCAAATATTTATAATAAAAATAATAATATAAAGTGAGCACTGTACACTTTGTATTCTGTGTTGTAATTGAAATAAATATATGTGAAAATGTAGAAAACATCCAATGTTTAATTTAAATAAATGGTGTTTTATTGTTTAACAGTGTGATTAAAACTGTGATTAATCACGATTAAAAAAAATAATCTCATGATTAATCATGAGATTATTTTTTTAATTGTTTGACATCCCTAAGTAAAAGCTCTTGCTGCCAAATGCTGTTGGCTTTCGCCTTCAGAACTGTCGGCATTCATAATGAGTAAGTCCACTTGGAGGTTATTTACCCAAAGTATTGTTCCCACGTCAGTGCTACAGACAGCAGCTCACGTTACAGGAGAGAGAGGGCACACCCTGCAAAGGCAATCATAGAGTGGCCAAGTTTAATACACCACTAAGAACCAGCAATCCATGCCAGCACATGGGCTAGTACAGCACCATTGTGGACACCGTTACACAGGAAGCGCTTGCAGGGAGGACACTCCCCTCATGCTAAGCCAGTCCAACTAATTGCAGTGAAGACGTACCCTAAGAGGTTAGGACGGAGCCTCTTGGCCAGCTAAAGGTGAAAGAAGCTGTTTCCGATCTACACGCTATCTGGGTAGCCATTAGGTTGTGCACCACTTTTACAGGATGGCACCACCCTCAATAGAGGGTGAGGTCACAATTTTCATTGGTTCCTTCAAATGCATCCCACTTCCCACCGGCATCATCTTCTCCTGAGGACGCACAAGATAGCTAACCCCTTCTGACACTGGAAGAGCAGTGAGACAGCACTGCACAACCTAGAGGAGAGGTAGAGCAGCAGAGTGTTGGGAGCACTTTGGCGACACTGTATTCCATATCATCTCACGATTTCACACAGCAGTCACACACGTGTGTAATAAGACAGGTGATAGGACTGAGACCTGAGGAACTGGGTCCGTGACAGCTCTCAGAAAAGAGTTGCTATCTGAGAGGAAGGAGCTAATGTAACTTAAGCAGCTTAATTTGACTCCATCTACCACTGGTGAGGTCCAACAGGTCAGTGACAGCTCATGATTGAATACGTCAAATGCTGCCAATAGCATAATAGAGCTAAGTGTGGAAGTTTGGCCCCTGGAGAGTGCCCGTCAGCATTACAAGTTTTGTCTTCGTGCCAAACCCATGTCTGAAGCGAGATTGGAAGGGCTCTTGGATCTCAGAAGAGGTGTTTGTACTGCTAGAGCTAGCCAGCCATCAGTTTCTGATGGATCATACCCAGGGAAGGAGCGGTTAGAGACAGGCCATTAGTTGGCAGGTTTGTTGGCATCAGATGATGATTTCCTGAGCCCAGACCAGATCAGTGCATGTTTTTGGGATGCTGAGAGTATGTGATTTCAGAGGAAAGCATTGCAGGGCTCTGTTAGAAACAACCCGTTTGGGTTCCATGAGTCACAAGGGAAAATGTCCCGGTTCACATTCCATGTCATGGCTTCGCCAGTGGCTTTCAGAATCTTTGCTTGTAAAGCTGGCCTAAAATCAGTCAGGGAAGGAGACATGGCTTCCTTCTTTGTCCCTGACTCTACTTCCCCAGAGCTCAGAAGCATTCAGACTGACACTCACTCCGACTGTCTCAGACGCTATTCCACAAAGCAGTGCAATAGCTTGATGGAAATACTTATTTTATGTCTAGTGTGACAAAGTTCCTCCTCTATCTTGGTGGGTCCTGCGCTTATTGGCGGATTTTCTTGCCTCAGAGATTCACCATGTGGGTTGGGGAACAGCCCAGAGACCTTCCCCTCTGGAAGAACCCACAGTCCAGGTCAATTGGGAGGTTTGGGGGGAACCCGGGCCCGCCCTCTACTCCAGATTCCAGCCCAGGGCCCTGTGGACTGCAGCTGTCTATAGTGCCTCCTGTAACAGCTGCATGACAGCTACAACTTCCTGGGCTACTTCCCCATGGCCTCCTCCAAACACCTTCCTTATTCTCGCCACAGGACCTTCCTCCTGGTGTCTGATAACGCTTGTGCTCCTCAGTCCTCCAGCAGCACACCCTCTCACTCTCAGCTCCTTGCGCCTCTTGCTCCCAGCTCCTCACACTCGCCCCACAAACTGAAGTGAGCTCCTTTTTAAAACCCAGGAGCCCTGATTAGCCTGCCTTAATTGATTCTAGCAGCTTCTTCTTAATTGGCTCTAGGTGTCCTAATTAGCCTGCCTGCCTTAACTGGTTCTAGCAGGTTCCTGATTACTCTAGTGCAGCCCCTGCTCTGGTCACTCAAGGAACAGAAAACTACTCATCCAGTGACCAGTATATTTGCCCTCTACCAGACTCCTGTACCCCACTGGTCTGGGTCTGTCACACTAGGCATTTCATCACCATAGCACCTCAATGTCCCAAGCTATCTGACTGCTAATAAACCTAGACCTGTGCAAGAGTCCAGATGTGACAGACTCCGTAGGTTTACGCAGTCTAACTATGACACCTGGGAGTTTAAAGCGAGGTTTTTGGCCTCTGGAGTATGCCCCAAATACTTCCCCTAACACAACAGAAACCCTAGGAACAAATGACGTATTATAAATGTAATAAAGGCTAAAGAAGTCAAACAACACGTGTTCTAACCAAAGCCTAACGCATGCGCATTTTCATGACAATCAGACTTCATCTGACTGTGCGTCCCAGATGAAGAGTTTTCTACATTTTTTTCTATAAAAGTCTCTACTGGGCACCTGTTAATGCTCCAGTAGTTGATATTAAGGGAACAGCCCAGATTCCCTGTCACACTAGGTCTGTACAGGTAGTGGAGGTGCTCTCTTCCTTGGCTCAAGTCACAGCGATGCACAGTATGCCCCTCCTCCCCGCAGCCGTCTGACTTTCTGCTGCTCTGGAGTGAAGCTTCGCCCCCTCCTGCAGCACTGCAATGGCAACGTGTGCAGGAATGTCACACTCTCGGTCTGTTGCCTGGGCATCTTGCAAAAGCCCAAATCTTCACCTATCTCCGTCCTCCTGGGAGCTGAACAGGCTTGCTGTTCCCTAGGTATCTGGCACACCACTAGATCATCACCACTGCCAATTAGACCAGCCACCCACTTGCATCCCGCCCCAATACAAATCCTCATAAGAATAAACAAACAGTGGAATTGCCAGCTGGTGCCTGGGAAGATCACTAGACAGCTATCTCCAATCCAATGCAATCAACAACCAGTTACCTTACACAGGCCCAGAACAGACAAACACCAAGACCTCAGCCTCACACAGAGCAAAGAAAGATCTGTGATCAGCAGACCCTTTGCCAACCACAGTCTTACTGCTGATGGGTCACCCGACCTGGTCTGCATCACAGGCTCTTGGCTGGCTGACACTGCTGGACCAGGTGAGCTCACATTGTCTCATCTACCTAGGGTACTCTAGTCGTCACACACCCAGAGCAAAGGAGGGCAAATATGGAAGCAGAATAGCCATTCCCCTCTCTTCTGGGCTCAAATGCACGAAAAGTGCACTAAAAACAAAATCCTTTGAATGCATCTACTTAATCTGTGACTCCTGAGACTAGCCTAACCTAGGAAATCTATAGATCTCCTCAAACCCACATGGTGATTAAGTTCACAAAACTCACTGCCTTGAAAGATTTTAACGTCAGTGTAGATGATGCTTCTGACAGGTTAGCCCAAGCCTCTTATCCTAACCTTCCACACTACGTTTCTCATAGGCATACTCTGAATCAACAGATACCTGGACACACTCTGACCTGAATCCTAATGCTGGACATGAACATTAGTAATGCAAGAACCACCCAGTTCCAGTAGCACCACTTCCTCCTCTAGGAGGAAATAACTCTCCCTTATTGCAAGATAGAGAGAAACCCACCCAACCCCCACTATGGTCTGCCCCCCAAAAAACTCTTAGACTTGGCCAGATTCCAGAACTTAATTATGGAAAACTCTACCCTGCCAAGAGGCCACAGAGAAGAGTCAATGAAGCAATACAACCACTATCTCTGATAGCTGCTATAAAGCACTCCCATCCATCCCGTTGCGCACACAGATTGCCACCGTTCTTGAACGATCTATGACAGAAAAAGACGGGAGGAAGAAAGCTTAAGCATGAGAGATGAAAAAATGAAGTCTGATACAGACACATTCGGACCAACTTTCCTAGAAACCTCCATCATTGCCATGAAGGAGGCAAAGAGAGCGTACCTCTTCCTTGCCACCACAGACAGCAGATTTACACCCCACGGAGCCTACTGTTGTGAGGGATTACTTTTCCACATAGAGAAGATCACCCACATATGGAATTACTTTACAGACCACCAGGAACAAGCAGAAAGTGGGACCACTTCCGACATCAGCGAGAGCTGAGGGAATAACTGGTTATTTAGTTCAGTGACCAAACCAAGACATCAAAAAAACAAAAATATCTGGTTTGCTTCAAATTTAAACTGAATATTTTGGTTTTTCTCGCCAAAACAAAAAAGTGAAAAAGTTTAGTTTTGGTCAAACTTAACTGTTTGAACTTCCTTTCAAAATGGTGTTTTGAAACAAAACAGTTCATTTCAAAACAAAATGTTGAAATGGGTCATTTAGACTTTTAAGAATTTTTTCCCCTCTGTTTTATTCAGCTGAAACTATACGACAAATTTTACACAAATTCACCAATAGTCTCAAACGCCCCGAAACTGCATTATTCAGTGAATTTACTATTGAACTGAAAACTTTCGCCCAGCTCTGTAAGCTAATCTGAGAGAAGAGTAGAAAGGACAGTTCCAATTTTCGATCCTGAACCTTGAAACATCCCAGAGCATTTTACCAACTTTACAAACAGGAATTATTCCGTCTAGCGCTGGGTAATAGCTGCCTGTGGGGTGGTATCCCACAACAATTCAGCGGTACTCACTTAGAACGTGAAACGAAGAAGAGTACCACCATGGATTGAAACTTGAGGAGAAATGAATTAGGCATAATGCCAACCTGGATGCTAGGATCAATATCCCAACTCTTACTTAAGTAGCTCTACAGTGAGATGGGAATGTTTCATATGAAAAATAGCATCTCTACCACTGCTCCCATTAGCACTAAGCTGGGACACTGAGTTGATTGTCTGACGTTAATATCGAAGAGGAATAAACATCTGGGTTTGACATAATCAGCCAGTGGATGACACCTGAGGAACACTTATCTGACATTACAGCTATTATACTCCCTCCATAACCCCCTATTTACTATCCAAGTCATTATCCTAGTGGTTCATGGTGTCTCAATGGTGTTCAGAGGCGACATCAAATAGTACAGGACAATGATCATTATGCATGTCACAAAAGACACTGCTGTTTCTGTGGTGTCCTTGTCATAACTCATTCCTTCTCCAGCTGCCTGGATGTGTTAGGTGACTAACGACAGAAAAGGGCCCTTCCAAGCACTGAGCCACCCCAGAAACCAGAAAGGCTGCATCCATTCATTCCCAGGCATTTGGAGTGTCAAGTTATTATTGTCCTACCAGCATGACGCCACGTGTCACAATGCAGAGCAGCACACTGGGCTACGAAGCCCACACACTTGCACTGAGCTCCCTGGGCTTTACTAATGGAAAGTCAGCTTGTGGGATACATGTTCTGCCCCCCACATGGCTGTCCCTGGACAGCCCCAGTTCAGTCCTTCTGTGCAGACCTCCGGAATGATGGAAAACGAGGATTAAGGAGGAGATTGTCTTGCTGAAATTGTTCTCTTCCTGCTCATCTCATGCTCTAAGCCTCTGACAGTATTTCAGGACATGCTGGTGCATCCATGGTTCATCACCATGGAGACAAGAAGCTCTGCTTCTCTTCAATCCCCAGCTAATGGGTTTCATTAAACTCTCATGTCCTCGGAGACAAGTAAAACGGTTACAATGCTGCTGTCCACACGCACCCGACCCTGCACTCACAGCTCAGCCATACCCTGCACTCAGAGCCGCACCCTGCACTCACACACAAAGCATCCACACCCTGCACTCACAGAGAGCTCAGCCACACCCTGCACTCACACACAGTTCAGCTACAGCCTGCACTCACAGTCACATCCTGCACTCACACACAAAGCATCCACACCCCACACTCACAGCCATACCCTGCACTCACACAGAGCTCAGCTACAGCCTGCACTCACAGTCACATCCTGCACTCACAGGGTACATCTACACTACAGGGGGGAGTCGATTTAAGATACGCAAATTCAGCTACGTGAATAGCGTAGCTGAATTCGACGTATCACAGCCGACTTACCCCGTTGTGAGGACGGCGGCAAAATCGACTTCTGCGGCTTTTTGTCGGCGGCGCTTACTACCACCTCCCCTGGTGGAGTTAGAGCGCCGATTCGGGGATCGATTGTCGCGTCCCGACGGGACGCGATAAATCGATCCCCGAGAGGTCGATTTCTACCCGCCGATTCAGGCGGGTAGTATAGACCAGAACACACACAAAGCATCCACACCCCACTCACAGCCATACCCTGCACTCACACACAGCTCAGCCATACCCAGCACTCACAGCCACAGTCTTCGCTCACATACAGCACATGTACACCTCGCACTCACACTCAGCTCAGCCAGACCCTGCACCCACAGCCACACCCTGCACTCACAGCCACACCCTGCACCCACACACAACACATCCACACCTCGCTCTCACACTCAGCTCAGCCACGTCCCCCACACCCAGCCATAGCCTGCACTCACAGCCATACCCCGCACTCACTCACAGCACATCCACACCTCACACTCAGCTCAGCCACAGCCTGCACTCACACACAGCTCAGCCACACCCAGCGCTCACAGCCACACACTGCACTCACACAGAGCTCAGCCACACCCCACGCTTACAGTCATGCCCTGCACTCACATACTGCTCAGGCACAGCATGCTCTCCCAGCCACACCCCACACTCCTAGCCACATCCCCCACTCACACACAGCTCAGTCACCCCCTCCACTCCCACACACAAGGAGCAAACACACATAGCCACATCCTATACTCACCTCACTCTCTCACACGCAGGCAATGGCTTCACTTGGATCTGGGGGTGTGATTTCCAGCTCACGTAGACAGACTCACACTAGGTCCCATCAAGCTAGCATGCTGAAGATAGAAATGTAGCCACGGTAGCACAGGCAGTAGCAAGAGGTAACATGGACTAGCCACCTTGGGTGCCCCCTCAGCATGGCTAGCCTGAGCTGCTGCTCACCCCTGCCCAAGCTGCACTGCTCTGTTTAGCATGTTAGCTCTAGGAGAGCTAGCACGAGTATGTCTATTTAGGAATTACACCCCTAGCTCCAACTGTAGACACAGCCATACACGTCATAGCCACGCCCATGCCCTATATCCTGATCCACAAGCTCCATAGCTAACCAGCCAGTAGCACACGCTACAGGTCTATCCCTCTATGCCCCGCCTACCAACACTCTCTCTGTGTGCCCACACCCTACACCTCAAACACCCCCCCACCTGACACCCAAACTATACATCACACACTCGCTCCCCTCCCGTCAGCTCCCCCCAGGAACACAACGATCCAGACAATTTTCCCTGACGGCTTTTGGCATCAAATGGCAGGCTACATTAAAATACAAACTTCACACCGAGGAGAGAACAGCCAGCCCTTCCTGCCGTCATTGCTCTGCCCCACAGTGAGATGGCTCAGCTGCTCAGCCAGAACCACCCAGGTAAAAGCCCGCAAGAGAAGGAAACACTCCAGTTCAGCCTCTTGCTGCCAATGCCACTTCGCAGTTCAGGATTTATCTGCACACCAGTTGTCCCTGGCCGCTGCAGCTTCACGGGCTCCTCCAGAAGCTCATGAGGCATCTGTCACTACAGTGCTCTTAGCTCTCCAGCCAAAGGAGATGCCATTCCTGGCTTTAAAAGAGATCCCAGCACCATGGCTGGCTCAGACCAGCCCTTGAAAGACCCTCTAGACTGTGTTTTCCATTCACATTGTGCTGACTGTCCCTGTCTAGGTGGGGTTGAGGAGCCAGACAAGAATAGAGAGAGCAAAGTACATGTGTAGTGCTAGTAGTGATGGAACTATAAGTGCTCTGGCTGGCTACTTGGAGCAACCGCCCTCCATGATGATCCTGTGGTACCAAGACAGTGTCCCATCTCGATGACTCAACATATCTTCACCCCCAAACACAAAGCATCATGTGGCACTGCATCAATCATAACAGCGAGACACGAGTGACAATGCAGGTCCAGAGACCCCAAGTGGAGAACAGGGGAGTTGAACCCCAAAGAATAAGCAGCTGAGTCAACTGGTTGGAGCCAATGGTATTGTTTTATAAAAATGTATCGAGTAAGGTCTTTTATTAAAGCTTGTATCTGAACTTAATGATCATTATGAGACATGTGCAGGGCATGGTTATGAATTCATGTATATTTAGAGAACTGAGCTCATAAACTTCGGCTCCACCTCACAGCAGGGCAGTGAGCAATCAGAGAAGGTGAGGTACCCTCCAAACCAGGTATTTACACAACACCAGACAAGTAATGAATAATGATCCATTGAACAATCCAGGAAAAGACAATGCTGGGCCACTGAAGTTAATGGAAAGACATTGAGACACCTGAGGATTTCCCCACTTTGAATATCTATAATGACTGAAGAAAATAAACCTGCAAATCCCTTAAATATGGATGGGGTTGGAAGTAAAAGGCATTCAGAACTTGAGGCACAGCCTGTAGGTGGGAAGCTATCCATGAAAGGCTGGTGGGTACGCTGGGAAATTGTTCAATGGTAAGAGATAACTTGTATTAGCAAAGGGATTTTATCTAATACAGAAGTGTAAAGTCTGAGGTTGCATCTTTTATGTTTCTTTTCTGTGTAACCGGTATGTGTTTGCTCCCCCCTACTATTTCAGTTCTGAATCTGTGGTTTTTCTAGTAAATAAACCTTGTGTTTATTTTTATCCCAAGCAGGTCTCAGTGTGCAAACTGTGTGGAGTGTGGGAGCCAAAGCAACTGATAACTGGGGGGCTGGTTTCACACCTTTGGGGTGGGGAGTGAACCAGAGGGGAAAGGTTTGAGTGTCTGGTAGTTAAGAACTTGGGGAGGACAGATTTGGGGAGACTCGGCACTGAAATGGCCATTGGGGTCACCCCGCCAGGAGTAACTGGGCTGGTGGAAGCCAGGATGAGACCTTGTGCTTGTGGGCAGGCTGCTGGTGTTAGCGCTTTCAGCCACGGCAGCACAGCATTAAGTCACCCCAAGATTACAGGGCAGGTGGTGACAGAACCCCTTCCTGGTCTGGGTGAGCCTCCAAACACCACAATGAGGCAGTAGCAGCTGGCTGTATGGCACCAGAGCCCGTTACATTGTCTGTCTCTTGCTTAGCACAGCTTGGGAGATTCAGGAAGGCTGGAAATGGGCTGAGCTTTCACATCATACCAGAGGCTGGAATGAGTGACAGGGCCCAGCAGCCCGCCTGCTAGGCAAATGACCGACTGTGTGACCAACCTGTGGCACCCTCCTCCCCCGGGGAAGCTGCTGAGATGTGTAGAGCTGATGTGTTGAGGATTAGGAGGGAAGGTGGTGTGGAGGGCAGAAGTCTGTGTTGTGCACTAAGCCCAGTAGAGAGAATGTCCAGAAGGGCGAGACAAAGCCAACTCTAAACCTAGTGTTTTCTTCTTTGGAAAAGTAAACGTCTGGTGAGACTGGGGCCATGTCAAGGGAACTGTGCGCGATCGATAACTTCAAGTGGCATTTGAAGCTCCAGAGACACTTATACCATAATACCAAACATCCTGCCCAGACCAAAAGAGGACTGGCCAGCAGCAGCGGTGCAATCACATCGATGAGTTGGGAGGGACCAGGAGGCGTGAGATACATTAGTCTTGCTGATACAGCTGCATCAAGGGGGCCTTCCTTACTCCACTAGTGGCTGCACTTCTGAGCAGGCAGCCATGGAGGGAACAATTTTAATTTAATTTTAAATGAAGCTTCTTAAATATTTTGAAAACCTTGTTTACTTTACATACAACAATAGTTTAGTTATATAATATAGACTTAGAGAGAGAGACCTTCTAAAAAACGTTAACATGTATTACCGGCACGCGAAACCTTAAATTAAAGAGAATAAATGAAGACTCGGCACACCGCTTCTGAAAGGTTGCCTACCCCTGTCCTAGAGTGTATCCTTCAGAAAAACATCCCATTGTGATTTAACAATTGTCACTGATGGAGAATTCACTCTGACCCTGGGGAAATTGTTCCAGTGGTTAATTCCTCTCACTGTTAAAAATGTACACCTTATTTCCAGTCTGCATTTGTCTAGCTTCTACTTCCAGCCATTGGATCATGTTAGACCTTTCTCTCCTCGTTTAAAGAGCCCATTATGAAATATTTATTCCCCGTGCAGGTACTTAGAGACTGTCATCAAGTTATTCCTTAATGTTCTCTTTGCTAAGTTAAATACACTGAGCTCCTTGAGTCTATCTACCCCAGCTTCTCCTGTTAACGCATCCCAGGATCACTTGAGCCCTTTCGGCCACAGTGCCGCACTGGGAGCTCATGTTCAGCGGATTATTCACCGCAACCCCCACATCTTTTTCAGGGTCTCTGCTTCCCAGGAGAGAGTCCTGCATCCCCAAATGTGGCCTGCATACTTCGTGTCTAGATGTCTACATTTACATTTAGCCATGTTAAAAAAAAACACATTCTTTGCTTGTGCCAATTTACTGAGCAATCCAGATCATTCTGTCCTCTTCATTATCTACCAATCCCCCAGTTTTTGTGTCATCTGCAAACTTGATCAGTGATGATTTTATGTTTTCTTCCAGGTCAATGATACAAATGTTAAGTAGCTCATGGACAAGAACAGATCTCTTTGGGACCCAACTAGAAACACTATTGCAGACCAAGCAAGCTCCCAAATACCCCAGTGCTAATCCAAGAGCAACCAGTGATTGGATCAGGACACAGCAGGGTTAACAGGGGCTAATGGACCCAAAAGAAGGGGAACGCAGCTTGCTTACCCGGAAAGCACTCCCAGGACAAGGTTAAGAACAAAGAAGGAGCCGATGATGATGAGGGGGATGAAGTACAGCCAGTTCCAGGTGGCTCCTAAGGCATCATTGGTCTGAAAGGGAAAAAACAACAACGTTACACTGTATTCCACCTCTGTGTGACCATGAAGGGCTCCGGTTACTTCATCCCCCAGGGTCTATAACCAGGGCCCTGTGTGCCCCGGGATTCCACAGCCACGGAGCCTTCTGCAGAATCCTGCATGTTGCCCAAGTGCCATAGAACTGACTATGCCACCCTCCCACCCCATGTAATTCACTGAAGTTGCCATTTGGTACCCAGCACTGGATGGGAGCCTTTGCCCCCTGCCTCCACCCTGCCTGTACTGTCCTTGTCAGGTGCAGCTCACCAGCACAGGCCCCCTTGTACGGCACTTTAAAGGGCAGAGCAGGAGCCAGAGAGGGAGAAACTGGCTTGGCATCTTCCTATCCTGAGCCAAGAGCATATCCAGACCTGCCCTGATCCAACCAGGGAGGAGCCACTTGTAGCACCTTGGAGAGGGGTTGTTTGGAGCTCTCACCACTAGGCTTGATTAGGCGGAGGAGCCGTGCCATGCTCAGACAGCTCTGCTCCCCATACTGCCCTGATGGATATGGGCAGGGGTCTGGGGAGCCGGGATATCTGCAGAGCGGCACCACAGCAGGCCTGAGAAGGAGAACTGAGGCGTGGGAGGGAAGCTGCTCTAAACTGGCTCAGCTGCCCTTGTTTCCCCAGGGAATGTGCAGCAGTCACCTGCAGTGGGGCTGAGGGGCTGGGCTCAGAGCTGGGCCAGGTGGTGGCGAGGTTGAGAAGGGAACTGGAGCTGTGAGCGTTAGAACTGGCCTGCATGGAAAGCACTGAGTGCCCAGCACAGAACAAGTGACATGGTACTGAGCTGCTGCTGGCTTATGAGCTTCCTGGACAGTCAATGCTCAAAGATCTGCATGCCGAGCCACACCTGCCTGGAGGGAAAGAGAGCGGTCAGTGCCTGCTCTGACACTGCACACCGTGGCATAAAGCCAGAATCCCGGCTCTGGCGGAGGAAGAGTCTTTATCCCAAATCTTTACACAAACATCAGGAGCTGGGCACTTGGGGGGGTTGCATGCAAACTCTTCCAGAGTCCCAGTTCCTCTGCTTCTGCTCCAGTGCTTCTCCCCAAGCCATTCCCTCCAGCCATGTCCCAAGGGAAGGGAGGGAGCTAAACTGACTCATTAGCTGGGCTGGCTCCTCGCAGCAGGCTGTCTGCTGAGCTGGGCTGGGGTGCAAAGGGGACAAATACTGCAGGCCGTGGGCTGGAGGCTGTGCCAGAGAATTTAGGGGGCCTCACCCCACAATACATGGGGCCTTGGCTATTGCACTGCCTTACTGAAGCACAAGTCAAATAACAAACAAATGAATATCGCTCATGTCTGTGTCTCCTGGAATAGAACTAATGCGGCTGGAAGCCCACGCCAGGCATGGGCCACTGGAGAGAATGGCACCAATTTAGCTGCAGGAGGTCAGACTAGATGATCACGATGGTCCCTTCTGGTCTGAAAGTCTATGAGCCTTGAGCTGGAGTATGGCCACAGACACTACCAGTCCTACCAAGCAATGTTTCATCTTGATCCAAATAAAGGATGGAGAATTGTACCCTGAGACAGAATGTCTCAGCAGGCCGTGCCTTGGCATACTAGAGAAGGCAGCTGCAATCTGCTCCATTATAAGCAAACCAGGGGAGGTTCTCAGTCTCCTTCCACATTGCAAATGCTGCCCTCCGAGGGGCAGAACGGGAACAGCCCCAGCCTTCCCCTAAAATGGGTCATCCCATGCACACAAACCAGGAACCTCTCTTCTCTTCCCCACCTCTCCTGCAGTTCTGTGCTCTCTGCTCTGGTGTGGCAAGAAAGCAGCAGTCTCAATTTGGCTTGGGACTTCTAGCGTTCCTCCGACACAACCTTCCTCCTCTGGACTGGAACATGGAACCAGGACTTGTGCCAAAGGAGGGAACGGGCACAGACACACTGCTCCTCTCCTCGTTATCCCAAAAGGAATTGACTGATGACAAGAACTGTCTGAGAGGAGGGAGAAAGGTGGCAGTTTGACTCATTTATTGCTGTTCCAGATGTGCAGCTGATAATGCTGGCTCAGGCCAGGCATGGAGCAGACAAGTGCCGTGTAAACTTCACCCACACAGCTCTGCCAGCCTGACCCACAGAGCAGCCTCTGCTTCTCCAGTCCTGGCCCTGTCACACTGTTCTGCTGGCGCCCCTCAAGGCTGACTTGCAGCATCTCCTTGCTATTCCAGGGCCAGCCCCCTCAAAACTGCTGTATAAATACATCTCCATCGTGACCTTCAGGACCCTCTGCTCTTCCAGCCCTCTTGTTTCTGATAACATACCTCAATCACCCATTATTTCAGGGCTAAGCCTCTCCTACACAGGGACTGACAATGGTGCCAGTGAGCTGAGAAAGTGGGTGAATACCTAGGACCAAGGCCAGCCAGCTCATTTCACACACTGAGTTTAGATTCGGAAGCCATTTCCCCACTCCATCACCTAGAACCCCTCAGAAGGCCTCCCCCAACTGAAAAGCAGCAGAGACTCTGACAGCTGACAGCGTCTGCCTGAGCCAGTCACCTCAAGGGATCTCAGGTCGTCCTCCCCTGCCCCACACGACGGTAGCACACTCTTGGCACTCTTCGCTCGGTACAGACAGGGATTCACAGTGCCAAACCCAGCCTGAAATGTTGTGCCTCTCCCCTTTCCTCCTCCACCAGTCCCAGAGTGCCATCTATCCTTCCAGTTTGGGGTTATTCCAAGCATACGTCTAGTCTGACCGTGTTGCATTACAGCCTCACTGGTGAGACTCAGAGAAACAGAAAGAGAAGATGCCAGCACCCAGGAGAGCACTAACCACAGGGCCAAACCATATCAGCTTAAAAGGCTTCTAGCGAGCATCGCTCCATGACATCTCAATACAATTATTCACTGAGCCTTTTAATAAAGCAGTGCCCCCTCTCCACCTCCCTGCCACTTCCCAGTTCCCATTCGTCCTCTTGTCAAGTCATCTGCGCATGACACCGGCCCGAGCAGTGATGCGGCAGAACGTGACCGTCTGGGGGAGGTGGCATCAATCTTGTTGGAATGAACAATTCTTTTTTTTCCTAACGCTAATTAAGCCCTCATCTTCATCTGAGTCATCAGCAGCGCATCTCCAGATCGGCCAGTGTAGGGACAACCGTGAGTCTCTTCAAAAAGAAAAGTAATCTCCAAAGACTGGAAGAGCGGCCTAAAAAAAAAAATCTGCAAGGGGGGGGAAAAAAAACCTCTTAACAGGAGATGAGAAATTGCTGGCTAAAACCCCTGAGCTGTGACATTGCTTCCTCACTTTCTGTGCCCCCCAGCCCTGCCCTGCCTCCCAAAGGCTTTTATTGATAGTGACTCAAATGCACTAAATGCTCCTGAAAAGACTGAATCAAGGCTTTGAAGCAGCTCCTGCCGTCAGCCCAGAACAGACTGTGACACTGAGTGCTGGGAGGTAGTAAAAAAGGGCCAGATGGGACTACATCCACCGTCCAGGAGCCCTCCCGCTCACGAACGTGGGCCTAATACTCCAGTGCCCCGCACCCGACAGCCGTTTCTCCAGTGCTAAGTGGGTGGAAAACACGCCCGAATCAGAAGGAGGCTCCTCTCCAAGCCAGCTGCCCAGCCATCTCCTGCCACGGAGGCAGACAGCCCATTCCCTGATCCCTCCCAAGTGACATACAGTCACTGCCTGTCTCTCTGCCCTAAGACCTGCCTGCTGATGCTCCCAGGCTTTGTGTCGCTCTCTTGTTGTCTCTGCCTCGCTTTCCTCACCTGCAGACTCTAATTACTGAGAGTGACACACAAACGAGAGGGGGATCATGACAGACGGTGAAAGCAGCTTGGGGGCGGTGGTGCACCTGTGCTGGGAAAATGGTCTCAATTACCAGCAATTTCAGCCGTGACGCAGCGGCAATGTTTTCTTTGACGAACCTGCCCAGCTGGGGGCGGTGCCACCTCCTCTTGAAGTAAACAGTCACACATGGCAATTATCACATTAACCTCCGGAGAGGAGCGCGGGAGAGATGGGCGGATGGAAGAGGAGGCGGTGGCGGAGGGGGGATTAGAACCCGTGTCTCTCCACACTTTGCAGGCAGTGCAAAGAGGGGCGTCTCTTGCCTTTCCCAAGTCCTTTGGGGAAGACGCGAAATCAAAGCCAGATGAGAGGAGAAGCCCAGTTCGTAAAGCACTGGAAAAATGGAAGCAAAGCTCCCATCTCTCCAAAGGCATCTGCCCTCAGCCAGGCTGGGCTTGGGTGCGAGGCAGAGGTTCATTCCCCCTCCAGTCCTTCACACGTCTCTCCAAAGGCCCTGCATTTTGAGAGCTTCCCTTGGTATCCTCCCTTCCCAGCATGTCCCTGTGCCCTGCTGCTCACCATGGCTTGGAAAGATGGATCTGGGGAGCCATCCCTTCCCTGCCCCTACTGACAAGCATCATGATTCCTCCCAATGGCCTAACTCTCATAACAGCTCCCACTCCCCCACGCCCTATGGTAACAAGCAATCTCACCTCCAGCTGGCCTCCCAGCCATCCAAGCTTCCCCCTTCACACATGTTCTTTGTGGGAATCAGCCTGAGGCCCTCACAAAGCTTAACTGGTGTGAAACCCTCCCGAGCAGTGGGCTGAGCCAGATAGCTGCCTCCTAACTGGAGCTTGCTGGGGAGGGCTCTGAGTTATTACAGAGAATTCTTTCCCAGGTGTCTGGCTGGTGGGTCTTGCCCACATGCTCAGGGTCTAACTGATCGCCAGATTTGGAGTTGGGAAGGAATTTTTCCCCAGGTCAGATTGGCAGAGACCCTGGGGGGTTTTGCTTTCCTCTGCCGCATGGGGCACAGATCACTTGCAGGTTTGAATTAATGTAAATGGTGGAATTCTCTGTAATTTTAAGCGTTTAAATCAAGATTTGAGGACTTCAGTAACTCAGCCAAAGAATAGGGGCCTGTTACAGGAGTGGGTGGGTGAGGTTCTGTGGCCTGCAATGTGCAGAAGGTCAGACTAGATGATCATGATGGTCCCTTCTGGCCTTGACATTCATGAGTCTATAACGAGAGGCAGTATCTGAGGGTAGACACGGGTGTTGGGTGGTAGCTCCAGGAACCACAACGACTGATAGAAGCAAACCTCTGGGAAGTTAGGAGTCTGGGGTGTGCTGAACGTGAGAGTGGTTGGATCCCTACCAATGCCCCTTCATCTGGGCCCACTCAGCCATTCCCAGCCCCAGCTAGAACCAGGAAAGGTAACGGTGCACAGGAATGAATCACAACGAAGGGCAGAATTGATCAAAATCTATCAAGGCTTGAAAGCACAGAGGTTCTGTCTGAGATTGGGGTGACGACTGTTTCACTCATCCCTAATATTGACATTGCCTTTTGCATTAAGCCACCTTCTCCCCCACCCCAGTGTAGATGACGAGACACCCTGGCCAGTACTAGATGCTTAAGGCAGCATGGCCTAGTGGGTAGGGGACTGGACTAGGGTTCATTCCCAGCTCTGCCACTGCTCTATGGGGTGACCTTGGGCAAATCACTTCACATCTCTGTTTCCCTCTCTGTCTAGCCCATTTTGACTGTAAGCTCTTTGGGGCAGGGACTGACTTATTCTGTTTTCAGACAGCATCTCGCACAACGTGGCCCTGACCTCAAGTGGGGCCTCTATGCACTACTATGACCTAGATAATCATGCACCTGGCCTAGACAGTGCTGGGGACTCTGACTCCAGGTAAAACAGATCAGGACAAAGTTGCCAAGAAGAACTGGGTTCCAGGTCACAGCCTAAGGGACTGTCTGGTTTATTTCCTTCATGCTTTTATGTGAACTGACTGCAGGGGGGCCAATGCCAGATTTATAGTGCTGGACTCTTTAGTCCTCTCTTTATCTACCAAAGAGGCACAGCGTGGGCAGCAGCCATGCAGCCATCCCCCTCCAGTCATGGAGGAGGAGACGCTCCTCTAGGCAGGGGGCATATCCGGGCATTCTGCATGTCAGTGCCGGAGAGGTGCACATGTGTGGGAGCGACAGACACCCGTTAAATGGGAAACAGACTCAATAGCAAATAGGTAAGAACTTTCTGTCACTACTGACCCGGGGCAGATTCTCACCCCTGATCTGGAAGCTCTCTGTTCCTTTCCCAATCACCCAGAGCATCTGGCCTGACCCCTCCCAAGAAGTCCCAGGTCCCCAGTTCTAATTAGCCAGGCCACTGAGCAGTCTCCTTTCCAGTCTTTCTGCTGCTCCCCCAAATGCCAGCCTCTCATGGATTTGCCAGGACGCTCCAGCCACACCGCCGGCAGCATCTGCAGCTGTGTTTGAAGTGCTCTTCAGAGCAGGAGCAGAGATGAAAAATCACCATGGACTTTACCAGCTGGAGGGAGACAGTGTTTGCCCGACGCACCAAAGGGACAGGGAGCCGGGGTGGGGGGAAGGGGGAAGGAGACAAGAAATGCAGTAACTTGGAGACAAACCACAAAGCTTCCTTCTGACATGCAAAGTGATTCTGGCAATGCCCAGGCTTGTGGAGTCCCAGGTTAGCGAGAGCCTTTAACAAAGACTGATCCTGGCTTTTCCCCCCACCCTCCTTTCTGTCAGGGGATCTCCAACTGCTTTACGCTCACTCGTCAGCGCCCCCGCATTATAAAGTATTACGCCCGTTCTTCCGACAGGGAAACTGAGGCATAGAGGGGCTAAAGGAAACATCTTCAAAAGCTTGGCCAGGTGCAGATAGGCATTTGGGAGCCTATGGGCTCAGGGGGCAGTTGGGTGCCCAAAAGATTTCCAGCCATGCCAGTGATGCCTGACTGCCCTGGGGCTTCAGCATCCCAAGAGGGAGAGGCGTGGTAGGAGGAGTCACTGTCACAAAGCCTTGGGACACTCCCGGGCTGCAGGTTCGAAGTCAAGCAAGCTCCACATTCAGATGCTCCTGGCAGTCCCCAGCACATGGGGACCTGGCAATCTCAGGGGTCAGCTGCTTCCCCAGGACCATGGCAGCTCTGTGCCTTAGGTATACTGACTTAACTACACTTTGGGTGATGGATCGGGGCTCTCTCTGCAGCTGGCCACAGCTACAAACTCCCTTCCACCAGCTACCAGCCTGGCCGCGGATCACCCCACCATCAGAATACAAGGTGAGCTCTGCCTCGTCATGCAACGCTTCCTCCCACCAGCTCCCTGTGGCTGGCAAGGACAGCGAGCAAACATTCCCGACCAAGCAAGCAGAACCGCGCAGGATCACACAGGGAACAAGACGGATTGCTTGTGTTATTTACACATGTCCTGCACTTGATATGGAGGGTGAGTTAAAACTACCTAGAGGAGGGGAGATTTAGATAGACCTCTCCCCACGATTTGCACTCTCTCTTCTCCCCCACAGCTAGTTTAGCGCAAACTACATACAGTGTGTTGGGAAGATGGAATTGGGGGCGGGGGTTGTAAATTGGGTCAAGACCGAGCAGGGGAACGAGAAGGATGTTGGAGACAATAAGGGAAAGATTTTGATTGGTGAGCCGGACACTCTCTATGGCAGTTGCACGCTGTACTTGGGCACGGCCCACGCTTGAGTAAAAGGCATTTACTTTATCCCCTGGGGAAATAAAAATAGCTGTTCAGCTCAACAACGCAACACATCCTGCTCCCTGACTGACTCGCTGAAAAGAGACCTCAGACGGCACGCTGAACATTCGCATGGGAGCGCAGCCCTCTCTAGCCGCTGGAAACCAGCAAAGAGATTTAGTGAGGCTAAAGATGGGAGTTCAATTGGAGCGAGGCTTCCCAGGGAATTCAGAACCCTGGGATTTTTTTTTTTTTTGCAACCTTATAGAGCGGCATTCAGCAGCAGATTACAAGCGACTTCACCAGGATTATTACTTAATAATAACGCCCAGAGAACACGTTGTCATCTGTGGAATTCAAAGCGCTGTATAAAGGTGGCTCAGGATTATTGGCCTTATGCAAACTGGGGAAACCGAGGCACAGGATGAAGGACTCACCCCAAGGCCATGGAGCAGGGCAGGTTTCCTGGGTGACCTTGGGCAAGCCAGTCACTCTCTCTGGCCCTCTCTTCTCCCTCTGTAGCAGGGCAATAGCCCTGCCCTGCCTCACAGGGGTGTAGAGGATAAATACATTAGACTGGGAGGGGTACCAGAGAGGAGTGTCTGATATGGGTGGATGGTAGCTGAGGGGGGAAGAGACCCCAGGGGTCCTGAGACCCAGGTCAGTGCCCTCTCCATGGGACCACACTGCTCTTCCTTGAGTCCCAACATAAGGAATTCCAATTCATCCTCAGAAGCCCTGAGACGTTGCTCTGACAGCCCCTCTGCAGATATCCCAGCCTAGCCAGGGCTATCAGCAGGTGTGGCAGAACCTGGCAAGATTAAGGTGATCTCTAGTCTGACGGTCCTGCCCCCACTGCTCAGGGAACTGGGAGAGGAGAACATGGGCAAAGGAGAATCTCAGTTTGCTGCACCTGAAAATGGGCACAAGCGTTTCCCAAGGAAAAGTCTGAATACACTCACAGTGGAACAGCTCCCCTAGGACCACGTTCCCTCTCTCATCACAGCTGTCGTAAGGCCCCACACATCTGCACTAGTGCCATACCCACATCTTAACCTGCAATGCCCCTTCCCTCTCCTGATAAACACTGGCCGTCGGGGGCGGGGCAAGGACCCCACCTCACCCACCAGCAATCAGCTCAGCTGCTTTGGCACTGGGTATGGGGCATGTCTCATCAGGGGGCAGAAACAGAGCATGGCTTTGTTAGATATTGCTGCTCAGTTGCATCCCAGCCCATCTCAAGGGGAGCACAGTAGCATCGTAGTTCCCCTAATTCACACCAGTTTTGCCAAGGCCCTCAGCTGGGGGACACATGTGGGATGGATTTGTGCTCCCCAACCCCAAGCCGCTGCCCGCCCCTTACTGGCTCAGCCAGCCCTCTGTCTCACACAGCCCACTGGTGTAACTGCACCTGCTTTGTACCAGGGCCGGGTCCCCTTGCAAGGGCCGAGTCGGGGTGATTCCCTAGCACTGAGGTTTAACGCTCACTTTGCGCCAGAGCAACTGCCAACACACACAGTGGGGGCCACAAAGGTTCCAGCCAGCTGTAGTCCCCATGGCGGCTGCTCAGGTCTACATAACATTGTCATCATCCTTACAGCCATTAACAAGATCTAAGTTCTGGTCTAGCAGCTCTGAAGCTCACCTCCTCTACTGGCAAAGCTGAGGCCTCCATTCTGCGTGGTGCTGAGCAACCTGGCTCTCCCCCGGTAAAGCACTTACACCCATCCTTAAACAGAAGTTACTGAGATTACTCAGGTGCTTAAAGGTACGTATAAGCTTCAGTGTTTTGCTAGATCTGAGCCAGAGCACTCAGCATCTTGCAGGACTGAGCCCGAAATGGACAGCTCCTTCTCTGGCCCTTTAGCAGAGAGAACTGCTACAAAAGCACAGCTTTCACAGGATAATAAAGGACTGCGGTGCATATATTACAAACACACACCTCTCAACTGAAGCCCATCACGACAGGAAACCAAGCACGTCCTAACCCTAGCCATATGACCTCTTGTGTTTGTGATATTTTGACACGTGCTGTCATGTCTCCACCAAACCCAAATGATTTGCATTCAATCTACACTATAATCCTTGCAACATCAATGATTCATGTGCAAAGACAGTGGTTAGAAAAGCGAGCCCAGGACAGGCCGAGCAGCCTGTGAGGGTTGAGAGAAGATTGGTAGGCTGGAGGGAGAAGGGACACGCTTTTAGGGGCTAGCTGAATATGGTGGTTTTAGGTTCTGATCCCTTTTTGCACTGTAAGTTTAACTTTTTTTCCTTTCAATTCAAGAAGAGTAACTTGTTTTCTAGTGGAAGAGAATCTAGTGCTAGCACAGAACGTTGCCTGGGCTGATTTACACACGTGAGACGGGCTTGATCCTGACTGGGGTTGATCCCCTGCAATTCTCATGGCCAGCGGGGAGTGCTCAGCATCAATCAGGACCAGCCTTCACCATGGTATTTCATTTTTGTTAGCATTTCTCTCCCACTCCCTCACCCCACCAGCTCCAAATTTTACTCTGTCTTTAGCACTGGATTTTTGGATTCAGATACTTAGCTTGGGGATCTGCACTGGCTCTCTGGGTGTTAGCCATGGACCTATAAATGGCCTGACTGACCCTCTCCCTGTGTCATGCTAACACTGCTGAGCTGCGCAACAGTGCTTGAGCAGAATCCCCTACAGTGCAATGGAAAGGGGGCTCCTCGCAGGGTGGTCTTCACATGGGCCTTTGGCATGTGCTCACTCTCTGATCAGAAAGAGCCCAATCCTGTTGCCTTTCAGAGCTCGCTGCAAGTCTAGTCTCTTTAATTCAGTTTCCAGGGGAGGAAATCGCTGTTGGAGGAGTGGATGTCTAGGGGATGGGGATTTATTTACATGAACCCTGTACAGTTCTATTAGCTATGCCTACTTCCATAGTTCGTGGGGTTGCTGCTGGAACCCTTCTCTTGAGATTGCATTTGTAACTAACTGTAAGGGACATGCAGAATATAAAATAAGGCCTCATTTGGGCTTTTAAAAATCCAAAGAAATCAATATATTAAGTGGAATTCAAGAGCAATTTTGCAACCTACATGTATCCTTCCTCGATCTGTGTTCATATGGGATGCACCTGCCATGGGTGGAGGGACCCTCTCCTACCTAAAAATAAATACAAACGTGCCATTTTAGCAGCTAGTCTCTGTTCCTTTTCTGAGTTACTTTTTGTACTGCAGTAGCACCTAGAGGCCCCAGGCAGGGATCAAGACTCCACTGGGCCTACACAGACAGACAGTCCCTGCCTCAGAATTTCTATAGCCTAAACTTCCTGACCAGAAAAGTAGCCAAATCCACCTATCCCCCCAAAACACAAGCAAAAGTCTCTGCAGCCTGTATGCAATGGACCCTCCTGCACAAACTCGTCTACATTAGCAGATAGTCACTCACTGGTGCTGGAATCCAGGCCAAAGATGCACAGAGTTTGATTGGTATAACATACAATCATTACCATCACCAGCTTTCCATGACCTATTCATGGAATAGATTGTGCTGTGGTGGAAAAAAATGATGTGTACACAAACTTGGCCTATAATTGTGCCAATCTGTACCTTTCTGCAAAGAAAACCTCATGGTTAGTCATGTCTGCCATGGGCTGCTGGAGAGCTTGTATTCATTTCATGCCTCTGGCAAGACGTCTAGGAATTTTCCACCCAGTCTCAAATTCACCCACACAGAGACCCATTAATACTGCCATGCTACCGGCAATAATGCTACCACCTGTCCACAAGAATAACTCCAGCAAGAGACACAGTTGCTGCCATGAATAAGTATCATCTGTGATGTCCCAGGATGCGGGGAGCCTTTAAGTAATATTCTAAGGCTCAGTATTACAATAACTAACTAACATCTTTAATTAATACATCCAGTTTGGCTGGAGATCTGCCCAGAGTATCTCATTCCAGTATGCCTGGTGAGAGACCTGAGAAGGATTCCACAGGGATTGTCTCTAGTTGGGGCATTTCAAAGTCTGGCTTAGAAATGAGGAGGGGGATTTCTCCAGGACACTATGGCATCACTCAGACATGAGATAATCTCATTCCAGGTCAGAAATAAACTCAGCAGCAGGTTGACATGCCAAATACTTGCCTGGCTTGAGGGCAAAGTGAGGTGGAAGTGGCTGACGAGGGAGAGTTTCTTGTATAATCTCATCACAACAGGAGGGATATTAGTTTCATATAAAGCAAAAGTAACAAAAGAAAGGTTTTAAACTAAGGATATTCGCTAACGTCAAAATCATCACTAAAGAGATCCACAGCCTTTCACCCTTCCTGTTTATACATTTGAACAAGAGGATTTGGGGGAAGAGAGAAAGCCAGATGTTTCCAGTAGTCTCTTGTCCAACACCCGCGTAACTCTGTCTGCCTTAAAGTTCACAGCTGGTTTTATAATGACATCTCATTTAGAGGAAGGGTATTTTCTAGCAATCAGCCCAAACAGGAACACTGGGTATGAAACCACCAGCACCTCAAGAGTAAGATCCAGTCCCAAACTTTGCAACTCCGTCTTCTCTCAAAATTGGGCAAAACACTCCCAAACTTTGGAGATGTTGGGATCCAGCTCTGAATTCTATGGCTCAGACCCATCTCTACAATCTTCACTTGGAGTGCTGCCTACCACCTCATCTTCAAACCTCTTCCACTCTGGCCTGTCCTGACATGTAACACATCCCCAAGGAAGATGGATCCCATTTAGGGGGATGGACACATGGATGGGCGAGCACACAAAAATGAGACCAAGTAGGAAAAACCATCATGACTGGTATATTACAAGCAAAAGTCACGACGTTCCCCCCGTCCCAGCCCCAAAGACCCTGCCACGCGCTGCAGAGCTATCCATAAGGAAGCAGATTTACTTCTTCACTTTAATAGCTGTAATCTGATCTCCTGTATGCATGGCCGTGCTTTATTCCTGGCTGCTGGTGCCTGGCATCCATCGGCTCCCCAGTTACTGTACATGGTTTGAATGAAAATGCTTTGCTTTTCTAAATTAGCTTAACAAGGAAATTGGTAAATTTCCTTTGCAGAACAAGGGCTGCTGGCTCTTAGGGAGCTGGACTGCTGCTCTACAGAGCACCGCTGAGGCATGAGTACAAAGCTGTGGCATGAGGGTCAATTATGGGTGTCATATGACTAAGAATACACACGCTACTCTGAGGATTCGAGAGTCAGGGTCCTGCCAGAGCCCCAGAGCCAGCAATGCTGTGCTCAGCTGCTGAGTTTCTACTTTCTCCTTTGAGCTGACAGTTGGCCACTGTAGGCAAAATGCAGGTTCCTCCTACTTTCAAGGGGATCTGAATTTAGGACTTAAGTTTACTCCCTCGGTTTCACTCTGGCAGGACCTGGAAGCCCTGTGGAGGCAGCCATCCCAGCTCTGGCACTGGAGGAAGACCCTTTCATGGCTTACTTGTGATCCTTCTGGCTGATTCTGTAGGGGCGGTGGCTGGCTCTGGTTGGCGCAACGTGGGGGCTAAAGCAGGGGAATTGCAGGGGGATGTTTCTAGAAATCTTCACGTGGGTCAGCCTCAGGCTCTGCTGTTCATCTAAAATTTGGCCGATTCTAACCCAAATCCTTCTGCACAGTTTGGGTTTGAGTCCCCATAGCTAGCTGCTTCCACTCGCAGCTGGGCCCCTGCCTCCCCTCCAGCTCCCCAAATGGGGTAGTCTGTGCAGGTTGTTCCCCTATAGGCCAGGCCTCTCCTCCTGGCCACTCACTGGGGACTGGATTCCCACGCGTCAAGGCTGTTGTGATCACCCTAGAACCTGGCAGCTCAGACTCAGACATTTCAATGAGCTGGCAGTCGGGGTTTAGCGAGTTCAGACTCCCACCCTGCCCTAATTCTCAGAACTCTAAAAGGAGTGAACACAACTCCCCTGCACTAGGAGGCCCTTCTGCTCTAACTCGGGACTCCGTTGACAGCCATTACTAACACCTTCCCCATGCACAACTCCTTGGCTCCCCACAGCCTTTTTATTATGCAGAGGAAGTTTGAAAGAGGTGCCACCTAGTGGTCTGAACACAAACCCAGGAGCCAGGAACTCCCGAGTTCTAATCCTTGCTCTAAAGTTGACTCCTCCTGAAGCCTTGCCAACTCAGACTGACTATTCCCATGCAGTTAATATTTACATACTTACAGGGCTGACGAGGTTTTCATTATGCAATATTTGTGAAGTTCTTTGCACTCATCATCTATTAAACTTGACAGCTTGGGGTGGTGTCTCTGTTTCCACTCTAAAGCTCTGTCATTGAGTGCTTGAAACTTGAATGTCAGGATTCAGACTGAAGCACATACTTTGCTTTTCCAGCAGGATGGATCCCATAAGTTTCCAAAAGGTAAAATAAGTTCAGGCCATTTTCCAGTTATGAGGAGAGATGGACCCAAACTGCAAGGCTTCATACTGCTTCCCATCACCATCAAATCTGAGCATCTTCTGCATAAAATCAATAGCAAAGTCCCTATCAGATTTCATGGAATCCCTGGCATTTCTCCCTTTATAGGGTCAGAAATCTGCTTAGAGCAGGGTTTTTGTGGGGAGTTTGGGACTAAATGGGGTGTTTGAACTGTCAGCATCACTTATGGTGGAAAAGCTTTCTCAAAGAGGAGGGCTTTGAAACGTTTCCTGAAGATAGTCAGATTCTGGATTTGCCTGATCTCCCCTGGAAGATTGTTTCACAGCCAGATCCCCTAGACAGAAAATGCTTTATCCCCAGTTCTCACTTGCTTCATGTTCTGCATTGTCCCAGGGGATTGCAGCTGTCATGGGGGTTCCTAGGTCAGAATTCGGTCTCTGACGTAGCTGGGGCTTGGTCCATTCAGTCAGAACATTTGGAATGTTAATGTTCTGAACGTCCAGAGGTGTTGGCTCAGGCCTATCTCTTTAAAATGGTGTTGACTGGTAAGTTTGGTACATTCAAAGCCCTCCCTGATGGCTTTGCTTTAAAATTAAGGTCTGGGAATGATTCGTCCATATTAGTCAATCAACTGTGTATCTAGGGAGGAAAAGGTGGTCTTGTATTTACAACTCTGTGCAAGGACTCAAGGGATTTGGGTTCAGTCCCCCGCTCCATCTCAGACTCGCTGTACAATCCTGGGCAAGCCACTTAGGCCCTGATTCAGGAAAGCACTTACGTGCGGTCCTCAAGTGGAGATGCTTTCCTGAATCGTGGCTTTAATCTTTCAGTTCCTCAGCTATAAAACTGAGGTAATAATTCATCTCTTACACCTTTGTCTTGCCTATGCAGATTGTAATCTCTTAGGGGCAGGGACTGCCTCTTACTGTGTGTGCCTAGCACAACAGGGGATCTTGGTTGAGACCTCTAGACCCTCTGTAATACATACACATGATAGTAATTATTATAGGGAGATTTATAGAGCAACTTTGTGAATCCTCAGTGATATGTTCCAACCTCAACACTGAACTAGATAATGAAGTGTAGCTGCTGGGCTACAGACTGACCCGAGACCCCCTAATTCTGCTCCCAAAGGAGCTGCTGTGCCAACCCAAAGTTCCTTGTGCATTTCTCCCCGTTAAAATACCAACTCTTACTCAGACTTTTCAAGAGAGTGCCTTCCCTAAGGGAACAGCATTATAAAAGGGGAATGGCAGGGAGTTTTTGACAGAACAGATCTTTAAATATATGGATGCAACAGACCGTGTGTTTCTTGCTGTGTTATTTCAGCAAAAAGCAGGAGCATTTGGTGCCCAACACAGGGCTCTGACTTCACTGAGTGCTAAGTACCAGAAATGAGCCAAGAAGAAAAAAAACCATATTTTTCCTTGTTCTTGCTAGGTAGCCACACACTTTCTCCCTCTCCTGTCGCCCTGCAGAACTGCTGGGGATGGCAGGTTGAGCAACACTGAGCCAAACTCATTTCTTTTCTAACTGTATTGACTTCAGCGGAAAAAAAGCAGGGATGGATCTGATCCACTGATTACACACATTCTTTGGGACAACAGCTGGCTGTTTAAGAGCAAAAATGTTAAAGGCTCCTCTACCAGCCTAAACATGGATTCACAAGGACCAGTAGTTCTCCAAAGAGGAGAGAGCCCAAACAGCGAAAGATATATGTACTTTGCCCAGGCTACCCCGCCACGCAGCATGGCATTGTGGGCCAGTCCATTTGCACCGATCTGTATTGCGTCCCACAAATCTAGCAAGCAGACCCTGTCCCCATGTTTGAAACCATTTTCAAGCAGGTTTTAGCCACACGTGACTCACTAGAGATGGGCCTGAACACAAAATCTTGGGGATGTCTGGATCCAGGTTCTGGTTCAAAGCATAATAGAGACCAGGGTCAGATGCAAGCTTCTGCAAAGCCCAGGAAAATTTGAACCAAGGGGCGGGGCAGTTCTGGTTTACATTCAACATGTTTAAAATGAGACCACGCTCAGTGAGAGCATCAGAATGGGCCCAGTTTGAAGAAGATTGGTTTTGTCATTTTAGAGGTTATGAAGATTTTAAATCTTCAGGTTGGAACTTGCTAAAGTCCTTGCAAATTTATATCATGTTAAAGCGCTTCAGAGGTTCACAGCCACTTTAAAATGAGACGTACGCCTGACAGTAAAACCTACTGCATGTGTACACACCAGGATTCTGAACTGTAGATCAAGCAACGAAAAATAAGAGAAGCCTAACTTTAAAGTATGTATGTGAAAAAAACCCAAAATGTTCCCAACTTTACAACTACCAAATCAATTTCCTTCCCACTTGGTTTACTCCTTAGCTTCCAATGAGATCTGAGAAACAAGCCAAACTTGTACAAGATCCATTCAGCCATTGGCAAGGTATGCATGCAAAAAATGTCTGACTGGAATGTGTCAGGCTAGGATTTAATCATCAGATATTGTAAGTCCCTGGGTTTAGAGCTAATAGGCTTGCAATGCTATAAAGATTCTGTACAAACCTTAGTCTGGAGCCAAATGGCCTCTCGCACTAATAAACACCACTATTCCCGTCCATAGAGGGGAATACACAGCACATGTGATGATATAAAGGCTGTACTGGCACTTGCTTACTTTGCATAACCCACTTTGCTTTGCCACTTGCAAGCAACATAGCCATCCAAAACCCATATCAATAAACTCTTCCTACCATGCCACACCAGCACGTTGTCTCTCTGTGTACACGTGTGCCTGTATGTATTACACTCTCTTGTACAGTCTCTAGGCAAAAGAATAAATGAACACAAATCTGACATCAGGAATCATAACATTCAAAAACCAGTAGGAGAACACTTCAACCTCTCTGGTCACTCAATAACAGACTTAAAGGTGGCAATTTTGCAACAGAAAAGCTTCAAAAACAGACTCCAACAAGAAACTGCTGAACTTGAATTAATATGCAAACTAGATACCATCAATTTAGGCTTGAATAGAGACTGGGAATGGCTGAGCCATTACACACATTGAATCTATTTCCCCATGTTAGGTATCCTCACACCTCCTTGTCAAACTGTCTGAAATGGGCTACCTTGATTATCACTACAAAAGTTTTTTCTCTTAATTAATTAGCCTCAGAGTTGGTAGGGCAACTCCCACCTTGTCATGTTCTCTGTATGTGTATATAGATCTCCTCACTATATGTTCCATTCTACGCATCCAATGAAGTGGGCTATAGCCCACGAAAGCTTATGCTCAAATAAATTTGTTAGTCTCTAAGGTGCCACAAGTACTCCTGGTCTTTTTACTCTCTTGTACGTACATACACACTCACTCACTCTATTTCCTCTCTCCTTCTCCCTAGCTGCTGCTCTTGCTGGTACAGAGTCAGCAGTCAGAGCCTCACACATTCTGGGCAGCAGCCCTGCTGAGAGGGCTGGGATCTGATAGAAATAGCTGCATAGGTAATAAGATTTGTGCTTGCTACAGAATTGCTAAGAGCACTGGGTGTTGATTAAATTTTCATACCTCCCAGACAGGGATTTTTGTATCTTTTTTGTTTTAAGCACAAGAAGGGCTTTTTCTTTTCTTTTTGTAGCTGTTCCAGCCTGAGAAGCTGGCGCAGCCCCAGGGCACTGCTCCTGCTGCTCATAGGACCCTTTATGTATGCTGCAATGCATTAAAAACCTAGCACACTCCTTCCCGCCCTCTGGATCTCTCCCCCCACCTGCCTCTCCTTCCCCTACATACATACATCTCTCCTCTGCATTTGCCACTTCTCTCTCCCAGCCATGCTGCTCTCACTTTCACTGCCTCTCTCTCACCAAAAACACCCCTCTATTTTTTGCATTACGAAAGGGCATACTAACAAGCCTGCACACCATTCGGGAAACCACGAGCAATTAGCCACTGCTTCCTCCTCTCTTCATTGTTACAGACACAACCCTTTAACCTCCTCACTGCTGCTGGAGCAACAGGGTGACTGAAAGCTCCCAGCCAGCCCCAAAGCAGATGGCTTAGCAGGCCATGCAGAGGGTTTGTTAAAAGGCTAAGCCAAGCCTTTTCTCCTCCGAAGCCCCAAGCAGTTTACTACGGGGTGGGCATTTCGGCTGCAACTTTAAGAACGGAGGTCTCTGCTTTGCACGTACTTTTCGTAGGAGCAGGGGTGTGACGGGTCATGAAGCACAGCAGGATTCTGTGGACAGAAATTGGCTCTCCATGCCACTGCCTCCCAGCCTTCACTCTAGGCTAGGGGGTCTGGCGTTTTGAGCTGGGACAGCTGGGGTGGTGGGGATGCAGAGGATGGGCTTTCGGTGAAGACAAAGAAGTGGGCACATGAGGGCTTCAGCACCCCAAGGATGAGGAGAAGGAAAGGGTGCCCACTCCTCACCAAAGCGACACCCTTGTCTCGCCCCCCCACAGCCCTGTGTGTCTGGCTCCATGTGTAGGGGACAGCTCTCCTGAGAACTCATGCAGAGATGGCAGGGGTGGGGAAACCTCAGAGAAAGTGCCAGGCCTAGCGGTGGGGGGGGGGCAAGGTGTCTTTGAGGTTCACCAGAGCTCGGCCAGCTTGTCATCAGTGGCACCAGCTCAGATGTCCAGGGGCTCCTTCAGGCGGTTGGTTTGCTGGGTCACGGACATAATGTTGTGCCAAGCTCTCTGCTGGCGTAACTCCACTGACCTCCACGCAGATGCATGAGCAGGGAGTTTGGCCCACTGTCTTCTCTGAAGACGGGACTACTGGGGAAGATGGAAAACAGGGAACTTCCCAGTCTCCACCCCCCAAATTCTAGGGATGGGCAAGCAGGGCGGGCGCCCTGGGCACCAACTTCCAGGGGGCTGTGTTGACGGGGCGGGGGTTGTTTTTGGTTTCTTGCTTCACTCTGATTGGGTGGTCTTTTCTCCCCCTCCACTGATTGGCTGGCTGTACAGTTTTGGGGTATTTTGGCTCTGACAGTGGGGTGGTGGGGAGCACCGAAAACATTTTCCACCCTGGCTGGCTAAACAGCTAGGGCCGCTACTACCCCAGTGAATGGGCAGTGCTGTGAGGCTCTGGGCTGCAGCAGGAGGACGGTTTAATAATGAATGTGCAAATTTCCCAGCACAGCACTGTCCTGGGAGCTCACAACGGAGAGGAACAGAAGCTGGGGAGACAGACTGTGCACACCGGGGCCTGGAGGGGAAAGCCTGGATCCACCAAGCACATCATTCTCTGCGGGGGCGGTTAAAGGGGCCCTTAGCATAAAAGAGATGGGGCTGAGCCACCATGTTCAGAGACAGGTGCAAACTTTCCAGACTTCAAGGGGGTATGGCTGTGATGGGGGGGGAGAGGGGGGAACTCCCCCTCCCCCTCCCAGTGCCAGGCTCCTTGTGACTGAGGGTTAATCTCTCTTCATTTGCTTTAACTGTCCATTTTCTGCCTGTGCTTGGTTTTAAACCTCTCTCTTGTGAGCTTCTTCACAGTCACTGGTATTCAATTAGACCACAGAAGCATGGCTCTGAGCTTTGTCAGCACCGTGGCAGGGAAAACTTCCCAACACCTAGAAAGCAGCTACTAGAGGAGGAAAAATCCAACAACACATTCTCCTTCTTTCTCTGCCAAGATGCAGAGGGAGCGGGGCTGATGCTATGACGAGAATGCAGGGAAGCGGTGACAAGGAATCCTTCTCTCTCTGGATATGATCACTTCAAAACAATGGCTCTCTGGCAGATTTCATCCCAACAGAAACAACAAGGCAAGAAACTGTGCCATTTGCACCACTGAAGGGCCGAGCATCACCCATCTCAACCATTCCAGAGGAATGGGCTAGACTCAGGAGATCACAGGGGAGATAAATTAAATTAATGGAGATATCCTATCTCCTAGAACTGGAAGGGACCTTGAAGGTCATCAAGTCCAGCCCCCTGCCTTCACTAGCAGAACCAAGTACTGATTTTGCCCCAGATCCCTAAGTGGCCCCCTCAAGTCCTGGCTTTAGCAGGCCAATGCTCAAACCACTGAGCTATCCCTCCCCCTAACTATGTTACCAACTGTGAGGAGCTCAGATACCGTGGTGATGGGGCCAGAGAAGTACCTAGGAGAGCGGCAGCATAGTCTCGTGCAGGGTTCCCCAAATTGGGATTGCGAAGTCATGCCAAAAATCTACACACCCACCAAATAATACATTGAATTTTAAACAGATCCACAACTTAAGTCCTGTAATGTTATGTCCCTGTAAGGCCACCGTACTGTAGTCACCTGAGAACCACAGTGGTTCAGCACAGACCCAGGGCAGGTGATGGTGATTTTGGGCAACTTCCATTTTTGGGTGCTCCATCTGAGATCACAAGAAGGAGCCTGATTTTCAAAGGGCAGGTGTTCAGCTCTTTGGGAAAATCAGGTTCCTTTAAAGGTGCCTCAAGTTGGGCACTCAAGAATTTAAACCAACCCAAATCACGGATCACTTTAAATAATCTTGGCCTCAATATGAAACCTGGACTTGTGTGTGTGCCTAGATTTACCTCATACCAGCCAGTATAAGCCTAAATTCACATGGTTTCAGTAGTCCTCATACTTTCAGTTTCACTTGGATAACTTCTCTTTGTTAGTAGCCTTCATGCCTACCCAGGAGAGGACATTTGGGGCTCTGTTCTTGTGCTTTTCAACACTCAGATCATCACTGTGGATCATGGCTGACCTCATGCTGTGTATTACAACATGATGTCCTCTACGCATAATCCCAATATAGGCAGAAATTTCAACTCTAGCTCCCAATACATGTTTATGCATGGAAACGTCTGGGATGTTTCTGCTGGGCATCCATCTAGAATTACTCTCTTGTATGGCTGACTCATTCAGTGTTTCGCATTTCAGCTTGTCAAGTTTGGTGGCAGAAATGTGTAGCATTTGAGTCATATTTACTTCAAATTCCTCTTCCTGCAGCAACTTGATTCCCTATTTATAGCAATCTTGAAAGGAGTTTCTGCTGTAAGCAGCTCCATACCAGGCTTGGATTTCATATTTCACAAGAACATTTGCCATTTCATGATCATTTACAGGATTGCTGTTCAACTCCAGCACAGGCGAGACTTCCTGTTCCGCAGCTTCAACCCTACCGAGTGGGATCCCTCCTTGGCCTTACCAGCCAGCATAGCTTTCCTATCGTGGTCTCCTTGTGTGTCCACGATCTGACACAATCTCTAACAACAGGGGATCATTCCCCTTTTTGTATGCATGCACTATGCATGACTACTTTTCACTCAGTTTCAATATCTATTTTGAAACTTGCCTTTTGTCCATCTATGTCAAATGTCAACCATTAATCTGTCATAGCATCTTGCTCAGGAAATGTAAGAGGACCAGCCAAGAACTCAGTTTCTGCATCCTCATGAATGCATTTTGCTTTTCTGTTTCTTTGCAGGTTGTGCTGAAAGCGACATGCTTTTGAAACATGGTTGCATTTTATGGCACAAATGCCATTGCAGCTCTTTTGCTGGGCACCTCTGCATCATGCTCCGATTCCCTCCACTTTTATTGCTAGCTAATCTGGTCTGTATCCTGTGCTTATGCCTTGCCATGCATTTTTTAATTAGAGGCACGTCTGCTCGTTCACTGCTTGTTAGCACTCCCATTTGGGAAGTGTGTTTCACTTGCCCTGCAAAAAGCCATTATTCTTTGCAAAGTCAAATCTATTTCGTGCAATAACCTTGCTGTAGCTTGGTTATCAGTTACTGCACAGATAACTCAGTCTGTAATTAGTCTAATCTGTGAATTTGAACAATTCACATCGCTTAGCTGTATTAGCTCTATAACATAACGATCAAGAGGCACACTTGACAGCTAGTTACTTGTCAAGACAACATGCCTTTTCCAGTGACATTCTTGCCAGAATCATGGCATTCTTGACATCCTTGAATGACTGTGTAGCAGATTGCAGTGCATTTCATTCTCCCACTGGAATTACGGTAGGTCTCCAATGCCTCTGGCCCTGCCCAGCCTAACAGTGTAGAGGTTTTCAGCCTCCCCAGTTTCTCTGCAACCTCAGTTGCTTCCGGGAACTCTTGAAAGTATTTCATCCACCCCCTCCATTCTCCGCCAGGTTCCCTTCCAGATTCAGGTGGCTGCATTTGCTCCAGCAGTGACAGAAAGGTGGGTTTGTCCAAGCACACATGTTTAACTGCCACTGTGAGACTTCAGAGTCCAGGACACAGATTAAGCTAACTCCTGACACCATATACTAAAGGTGTGATACAGAGGAGTGCTGTATCACACAACATGGTGCTGGGTTACGCCAAGGCTGGGCTGTGGCTAATGCTACAATCACCAGCTCCAAAGGTTTAGGAAATGATTGTTCTGTGGCCTGAGCAAAGGACTAGGAGTCAGGAGCTCCTGAGTGCTAATCCCAGCTCCCCCTCTGGCTATGGACAAGTCCAGAGTTGTCAACTCCTAGAAGTCTTGCTAGATTTGGTATTTTTTCTTAAAGCCCCAGGTCCTGGAGCCATGTGATGAGAGTGGATCTTAAAATCATGATATTGTTATATTTGGAAAAACTATTGTAGGTAACTCTTAGAGATTTCTAGGATGTATTAGTTATGATTCTCCTCTCCCTCCAAAACCCACATAGCAAGCCTCATGGAGCCAGATGCTGATCCCTGTACTCCTGCTCAATAGTAGGTACTCCACAGCAGTCCCACTGCAGTCAGGGAGTACCACATACTCGGTGAATGGCACAGAATATAGTGTGAGTAAAGGGATCACATTCTGGCCCCTGGTAGCTAACAGGGTGCCCTGGCCTACCAGGCCAAAGAATACCAAAACCCCCCACAAACCAATAAATATTGTCATGGTTACAGGGCTAGCTGCACCTCTGTCCAATTCTCTGGTCTTTGAGTGCACCCCCCTAAGGGGTGGAATTCCACAGTTTCCCCATGTTTAGACTGGGCCCTGGCCTATAATACCCTGAGTATCCAACCTGCTTATCCAGCATGTCCGACTGGCTTCAGCAACTATGGCTCTTCCCTTTGGTGGACTATGACCAGTGATGCATAGTGACCAGACAGTCTCTGTAAAGCCTTGTTTACATTAGCAGTAGGAAAAAAGCATCTAGAGAAAAGGGATTTCAAAAGAACCATCTATCTTACCCGCAGCCCTACCATCCTGTGGTGATGACCTAGACAGGCCTAGCTTCACCAGACACCACCCCCAGCAGATGCCTGTGTCACAACCTAATTGCCTCAAACAACTATCACTTTCTTGAGAGATGGCCCCTTTGAATCCTGCCACAGTTCTTTCGCCCTGTACTGGGGGCCTTCTCCTGTCCTAGTCCAAGCCAGTTTTTTACTTGGCTGGAGAGCAGGCAAATCATCAAAGCTAATAGTCCCAGCATTGTCCCTTACCAACTCTCAAGCGTTTGCTTGAGCCAATCTTTTCCTTCCTTCCAGATAGTCCCTCGTTGAGTTAAAGCAACACAGCCATACCGAAAACATCCCAATAACCAGGCCCACATACAGTATTCATACATTATCATAGGGCAGCTCCAAACCCATCGCACAGATCTACAACACTCGAAAACATTTTCTCTGCAAAATGTGTGGCCAATAGGATACAAGAAGGTGCGGCTTTCTCAGCATGAATTTGGGATGAGCTCCTCGTTTTGCTCATGGTTCACCACGCATGAGTGCAGGAGAAATACTATATTCATGCTGATAACATGTTTATCACAGCCCACCCCACCATGCATGCTTTACACACCGCCGCTGGGATGAGGAGGGTACATTGCTTGGTGGCGTGTGGGCTTGTGTGTGTGTATTAGAGAGAGACAAGGTGGGTGAGGGAATATCTTTTATTGCTCGGGAGAGAGACAAGCCTTCAAGCCACATGGAGCTCTTCCTTAGGTCCTTGAGAAGTTGACCCAATAAAAGATATTACCTCACCTACCTTGTTTCTCTCATATCCCAGGACCGACTCGGCTACAACTACACTGCATATGTGTATTAGAGAGAGGCAGGCAGACCACGCTGCATTTGCTGGGGTTTCTGTTCAGCTTTCGGCCCTGTGTCTGGGCAGGACCCCAAATAGAGCTCTGAGGGAAACCACCCATTTTGCTGTCAGCAAGGTAAAATTCACCACGCACACCGCCCCATCCTGGGACTGTGGTTCAACATGCCCCAGCTCCAAACCTCTCCACACCCGGGAGGGCTGCAGCTGTGTGCGGATAAGCAGAAACCCTGCAAGCAGGTGCGGACACATGGTCAGACATTTTCAAGATCAAATGCCTTCTGCTGGTCCCGTTTCTGAAGTCTCTAACCACGACCGGCCTCTTCAGTCATGCTGACTGCCCACCCCCTTTCCCCTGAGCTGTGTGAAAGCTGCTCGGGCTCCTGTAGAAATACCCTGGCTTGTGGCTTATTTGGTCAAAGAGGATAGTCTGAAGCCGAATGCAAAAAATAAGTATAGTCTTAGAGCAAGGCACGCGCTCTGTCTCACACACAGACTAAACACCAGTAATTATTCTCTGCAGTAACCTTCCACAGGCATTGAGGGCTGGTATTTACAGCGGCACAGGCAACAGAAGCTGACAAGCAAGGGCTTTGTCTCTCTGTCGGAAGGGGCTGGTGGCACCCAGCGCGTGTGGCTGAGAGCAGCTAGGCAGCCCCATTCCCTCCCAGCAGGGGGAGCAGAGCTGCCACACCCACCCTCCGGTGCTGCCGGGCACTCCAGCTCCAAGGAGGGCAATCTTCTCCCACCACCTGCTTCACCCGTGGGCGTTTGCTGGTGCTTTCATCTGAGCCATGTGACGCGGGTCCCATGGGAGTTGTGTCATCCCCACAGAACGCAATTATCCAACTTCAGCGCGTGTGTGATTAAAGAAGGGGAGGAGAAGAGAACAAGCTGAGGGAAGGGGTGGGCCGGGCTGGATGGGGAATGTTGAGAAGTGTCAGTTAGCTAATTGCCAGCTCTGCCCGTGTCAGGCAGATGCGTGCTGTCAGGAGCCTGAACTCTGTGTACCCGTGTGTGCACCTCTCCATCTCCCGCTCCGTGGATGTTTTGACAGGAGCTGCACAGACTAACAGGCTGTGCTGCAAGGCCTGGCAGAACAGCGGGCTGGCCCAAAGGCAGGCATTTACCTGCCCCTCTGGGAGCCAAAGTACGTGTCAGGGGCAGCATCTCACCATCAGCAGTGTCTGGTGTTTGAATCATTGCGAAGGAGACTAACAGAGTCTCCTGGAGCATGGATCAAATGCCACATCTCCTTCCACTGGGGA
The DNA here is from genome assembly GCF_002925995.2 of Terrapene triunguis. Taxonomy (NCBI): domain Eukaryota; kingdom Metazoa; phylum Chordata; order Testudines; family Emydidae; genus Terrapene; species Terrapene triunguis. The sequence continues at coordinate 13,555,266 of NW_020664561.1, read as the reverse complement.
AAAAGGCTTTGGGTGGACATACACGTGCGAGCTTTGATTGTGCTAGCATGCTAAAACTAGCACTGTGGCCGTGACAATGCGGGCAGCAGTTCAAGCTAGCTGCCTGAGTACAATGCCATCCAAAATCCTAGGTAGGTGCTCCACCGCCCCACACCACCGCAGCCACAGACAGTGCTATTTTCAGCACACTAGCTCAATCAAAGCTAGCATGTATGTGTCTGCCCATGCTCAGAATGATACCTCCCAGCTGCAGTGCAGATGTGCCCAAGACTGCAGTGCATGATGGGAAGAATGCATCCTGGGAAGCCCTAAAGAGCATGGCCCCTGAATATGCAGCTCTTCCCTTACTCCTCTGCTGACTGAAGCCCAGCGCCCTAACCAGAGATGGCCGTAGTACATGCAGAGAGGTGCAAATGGAAGTCTCAGTCCTAGTGAACACTGTGATAATTTGACCGTGTGTGGGGGTGAATTCCATTCACAATGTAAACTACATAAACACTGACTCCTGAAGTTAAAGATGCGAGATCACCGAGCAGTGGAACTTTTGTGAACCCCTTGGACATCTATCAGAGCTGCACAGCCTTCGGAAACAAGAACTGGGCCCCGAACTAAGCCCAAATCTGCACCTGGACTAAAACTTTTCTGAGCACAGATGGGCTTGAGCCACAACGTTTGGATCAATATTTGGGTTTCCACAAAATCCACGGTTATTTAGATCCAGGATTTCGGTTTGGATCCTCTGTTTCTGAGCTTTGCAAATGTTCCATGGAGTTCCCATGGGATCTCTGGTCTAGCTGGAATTCGGGGGTACTGGAAGCCTCATGGGAATGGATGTTGAGCTGAGCCAAGTCTTCAAGCCTTTTGAGGCTCAGTCAGCACTTTTTAACTGTAGATGGGTAACCAGCGGTGCTTGCATACTAGAATACAAAGCCTGCAAGGATACTGGTCCAACTGCTTTTTGGAGAACAATTTGTACAATGCTTGATTGGGGCTGTCTCCACTGGCCTGCTATGCAGGGCCGGCTCCAGGCACCAGCTTACCAAGCAGGTGCTTGGGGCGGCCACTTCGGAGAGGGGCGGCACGTCCAGCTGTTCAGCGGCAATTCAGCGGACGGTCCCTCACTCCTGCTCGGAGCGAAGGACCTCCCACTGAATTGCCGCCGCAGATCGTGATCGCGGCTTTTTTTTTGTTTTTTTGTTTGGCTGCTTGGGGCGGCCAAAACCCTGGAGCCGGCCCTGCTGCTATGTTTCTTTGCTTCTGTGTATTACATGGGTGTGCGAGGAGATTTTGGGTGCTTGTGAAAAGAGCTGTGCATAAGAGAGGGGCTCAAACCATGAAGCTCAGCTCTCGATCCAAACTTTCCCCATGTCTGGCTCTCCATATTATGGGCTTTGGATCAAGCTTATTGCTATAAGTCAGAGCAGCTTTGCAAGTGAGATAATAAAAGCATACAAGAACCACTAGCAACAGGGGAAGGGGCAGATTCACCAAAGCTCCAAGAGCAGATGGAGGAAAAATCTTCCAGGCTACATCACAGCACATGACCAATGAGCCAGTAGTGTCACTGGGAACAGAACGGCAGAGGAGGTGGTGGGCTGTGATGGAAATAGGCAGGAGTGTAATTCTCACCCCCTAGAATCTCAGGCCTGGGTGGACCCAGCAAGGAGCTGCCAGAGCTGCAGTGCCAAAGAGGACCTAAAACGAGGTGTCAGTGGTCAGCCTTCCCTGAACCCGCCCTGCCTTTCATTTGCCTGCAGAGGGAACTACAGAGGCCCTCAGTCACTGGGGGAAGAAGAGGAGCAGAAAGGAGCAGGGAATGTAGATAAACTCCTCCCTCCCCACTGAAGTGCTGCTCTATGGAGTGCCATCCTGCTGAACACAGCCTTGAGGGCATCCGTCCACCAAAAGTAGTTGTCCCTTCAGTTCCCCTGGCAGAGCAGTCCCAGTGCCAACTGTACCCAGGGTGCCTCTCCTGTTCTGTGCTGGGACTTCCAGAAGTAGCCACTTCAGCCGGATTCAAACAAGTGAGGACTACAGCTAGGCCATTTTTTTCCCGGCAAATAGCAAAAGCGTAATTTAGGGGCACTGAAACAATTTGTGAATTCAGAGAACAGTTTGGGCCACACAAAGAGCTGAAAATATTTTTTGGAAGTGTCAAAACGTTTCAGTTAAGCCCTCTGTAAACAAAACGTCTCAACGTTTCACTTTGAAAAGGCATTTCATTTGCAATTTTAGCTTAATTTAAACAAAACCCAAAAAAAGGTGTGGGGGGGAGGGGAAAACACCCAAAAAACTACCCCAAGCAAAACAAAAAGCCCAAAGAAATGTATTTTGGGTTGAACAAAATGTTTTGTGGTGGCGAAAAAAAATGTTCAGTTTCGGTTCGAACCAAACTGAAAAGTTTAGCAGATTTTTTATTACTCTTTCAGCTCTGGTGGGCACTGTTAGCAGTGTGACTCCAAAGGTCCAGGGAGGAAAGCCCAACATTAATTAGGTAAGCAAATCTTATGCTTCTCTTATGAGAGAGAGAAAAAGACAGTTACCTTTTTCCACAATTGGTGTTCTTCAAGGTGTGTTGCTCATGTCCATTCAATTAGGTGTGTGTGCCCACCCCATGCACCGGTGCCGGAAGTTTTTCCCTCAGCAGTATCCATAGGGGACCGGCTCTGGTGCCCCCTGGAGTGGCGCGTGTATGCCGCGGCATATCGGGCGCCACTGGCCCCCTCCACCCTCAGTTCCTTCTTGCTGGAAACTCCGACAGTGGGGAAGGAGGACAGGTTGTGGAATGAACATGAGCAACACATCTGGAAGAACACCAGTTACGGAAAAAGGTCTTTTCTTCTTCTTCTTCGAGTGATTGCTCATGTCCATTCAACTGAGAGGACTCCCAGCAGTACCCCTGGAGGCAGGTAAGGAGTTCACGGACGTGTAGATTGCAACACAGCTCTGCCGAACCCAGCATCGTCCCTGGCCTGCTGCATGATGGCATAGTGAGCCGTGAACATGTGTACCGAGGACCACGTCATGGCTTTACAGATGTCCTGGATCGGAACGTGTACCAGGAAGGCCGCCAAAGATGCCTGCGCTCTAGTCAAGTGGGCTCTGATGATCGGCGGCGGAGGGACTCCCACTAACTCGTAGCAGGTCCGAATGCAAGAGGTGATCCAGTTAGAAATCCTGTGTGTGGACACTCGGAGGCCCTTCATCCTATCAGCTGTAGAGATGAAAAGCTTAGTTGACTTACGGAAAGGCTTTGTCTGATCTAGGTAGAAAGCCAGAGCCCTTCTTACATCCAAAGCGTGAAGGAGCCTCTCTTCACTAGTCTCATGGGGCTTAGGGCAGAAGACCGGAAGAAAGATGTCCTGGCTCATGTGGAAAGCAGACACCACCTTGGGAAGGAAAGCCGGGTGGGGACGGAGCTGGACCTTGTCCTTATAGAAAACCATGTACGGCAGTTCTGAGGTCAGGGCTTGCAGCTCGGAGACTCCCCTCACCGACGTCACTGCCATCAGGAAAGCTATCTTCCATGATAGGTGAGACAGGGAGCACGAGGCCAAAGGTTCAAAGGGCGGACCAATGAGCCTGGACAGAACCAAGTTGAGATCCCACTGAGGGGCTGGGGACCGTATTTGAGGAAAGAGCCTCTCAAGGCCTCTAAGGAACCTGACTGTCATGTCATGGGACAACTCAGTCTGCCCCTGGATTGGCGGATGAAAGGCCAAAATGGCCACCAGGTGCACCCTGATAGAGGAGTGCACCAGGCCCTGGTTCCTTAAATGAAGCAGGTAGTCCAATATCGACTGCACCGAAGAACGCAAAGGGGAGATGCCCCGTTCAGCCGCCCAGCGGGAAAACCTCGTCCACTTTGCCAGGTAGGTCTGCCTAGTCGAGGGCTTTCTACTCTCGAGGATCTTCTGGACCCCATCCAAACAGCCTGTTCATCCTGGTTCAGCCACTTAACATCCACGCCATGAGGTGGAGGGACGCAAGGTTGGGGTGCAAGAGTCGGCCGTGATCCTGTGACAGCAGGTCTGGTCAGTTCGGCAAGGGCCAGGGAGGGATCGCTGACAGGCTCAATAGCGTCCCGAACCAGGACTGGCGAGGCCATGCCGGGGCGGTCATGATAACCTGAGCCTTGTCTCTCTTGATTTTCGCTAGGACCTTACTAATGAACGGAATCGGAGGGAATGCATACATCAGGCTTCCTGCCCATGGCAGGAGGAAGGCATTGGAGAGGGAGCCCTTGCCCAGACCCCGTCTGGAGCAAAACCTGTGGCACCTCCTCTTCTGCCTGGTGGCAAACAAATCCACTTGGGGAGTTCCCCACCTCTGGAAGATCATGCCGGCTACCTCCAGGTGGAGCACCCACTCGTGATGAGAGGAGAAGTCCCTGCTTAGGTGATCTGCTAGCATGTTCCTGGCACCCGGAAGGTGACACCCTTCTAGATGGATTCCGTGGTCGATGCAGAAGTCCAAGAGACAGAGTGCCTCTTGGCAGAGGGCAGATGATCGTGCTCTGCCTTGCCTGTTGATGTAGAACATCAAGGCTGTGTTGTCCTTGAGGACTCTGACCCCTCTGCCAGATAGGTGAGGTAGGAAGACCGCGCATGCTCTGCGCACCACCCTGAACTCTTTCATGTTTATGTGTAGCGTTGACTCCTTTGGGGACCACATACCTTGAGTCTGGAGGGTACTGAGGTGCGCCCTCCCCCAGCCAAGGTCTGAGGCATCCAAAACCAACTCGACTGAGTGAGAAGTGCTGACAAAGGGAACTCCTTCCAGGACTTTCCCGGGTCGGTCCACCATCGCAGCGAGATAAGTACCATCGTGGGGATGGTGACGACCTTCTCCAGGTGATCCCTGGACCGGGAGTAGACCGTCACTAGCCATTGCTGCAGGGGTCGCACCCAGAGCCTGGTGTGGCATACCACATATGTAAATGCTGCCATGTGCCCTAGTGTGCGTAGGCAAACCCTGGCCGTGGTCAGGGGAAATGCGGAGACTTCCGCAATGAGGTCCGTCAGTGCCCTGAACTCTCCAGTGGCAGGAATGCCCTGGCACAGGTCTAGTCGAGCACCGTTCCAATAAGTTCTATTCTCTGTACCGGAACTAACTTGGATTTTTTGTTGTTCACCAACAGGCTGAGGTGACGGCACGTGGCTAGCAGCACCGTGACGTCCCCTTGGACCTGGAGTTGCTCTTGACGAGCCAGTCATCGAGGTACGGGTAGACCTGGATACCCGACATCTGAGGTAAGCCGCCACTACTGACATGCACTTGGTAAATACCCGTGGTGCTGTCGGTAGGCCAAACTGAAGGACCGTGAACTGACAGTGGTCAGGACCTACCGTGAACCAGAGGAAGCATCTGTGTCCCTCGAAGATGGCGATGTGGAAATACACATCTTTCAGATCGAGGGCGGCGTACCAGTCTCCCAGATCCAGGGAGGGGATGACGGAGGCCAGGGAGACCATGCAGAACTTCAGTTTTGCTAAGTAGCAGTTCAAGTCCCACAGGTTTAGTATGGGTCGCAGACCGTCCTTGGCCTTGGGGATTAAAAAGTATCAGGAATAGAACCCCTTGTTCCAGTACTCCACTGGAACAACCTCCACTGCACCGAGCTGTAGTAGACCCTCTACCTCCTGTACGAGAAGATTCTCATGAGAGGGGTCCCTGAAGAGGGATGGGGGGGGGTGAAAAGAGGGGGTAGAAAGTAATTGAAGGGTTTAACCCTGTGCCACTGTATTGAGAACCCATCAGTCTGAAATTACAAACGCCCACGCAGGGAGGAAGGAAGAAAGGTGGTTGGCAAACAGAGGGGAGGAAGGATCCGGGGAACAGTCCGGTAGGTTGGCCTCGGGCGTACCCTCAAAATGGGTGCTTGCCTGTCTGCTTACTGCAGGTCGAGCCCACCTGGGATGTAGACGGGGGTTGGTGGCCAGGGCGCCTCTTGTAGCCCCTGGATCTTTTGTGGGGAGACTCCTGGTGAGGGTGGCTCCCCTGGCTCTGAGGCTGCTGCGGCTTAAACCACTTGCAGGCAGGGCCGGGGACGTACAGGCCCAGTGTTTTTAGGGTTGTACAGGAATCTTTCAGGACATGGAGCTTAATGTCTGTCTGTTCTGTGAACAGGGCATGCCCGTCGAAAGGAAGGTCTTGCATTGACTGCTGAGCCTCCGAGGAAAGACCAGAGAAGAGCAGCCACAAAGCCCTGCGCAACGAGATGGCCAATGCCATGGTACGGGCGGCAGTGTCCGCCGCGTCCAATGCTGCCTGGAGAGCTGCTCTGGCTGCAGTCGAGCCCTCACCCAGAATCGCCCGGAACTCCTTTCTAGAAGCCTCAGGAAGGGCGTTCTCAAACTTGGTCATGGCCTGCCACATATTAAAATCATAGCAGCCTAGTAAGGGCTGATGGTTGGCCACTCGCAACTGTAGACTGGAGGATGAATAAATATTACACCCAAACAAGTCTAGTCTCCTTGAGTCTGTATTTTTAGAGGTAGCCCCCGGCTGACCCCATCTCTCCCTGTGGTTGACCGACTCTACCACTAGGGAATTGGGAGCAAGGTGTGTATAAAGGTACTCGTGACCCTTAGATGGCACAAAGTACTTGTGCGCCACCCTCTTGGAGATCGGAGGCAAGGAGGAGAGGGTTTGCCAGAGGGCATTTGTAATTTTAGAGACCCCCTCATGTAGGGGCAAAGCTTCCCTGGCCAGGCCCACGGGGCAGAGAACATTAAAGAGGGAGTCTGCAGGTTCCTGTAACTTGTCTGCCTGGAGGCCCTGGTTGGCGGTGACCCTCTTTAGCAGCTCCTGATGCACCTTAGCATCATCCTGGGGCACCGGTGGAGGGGGCCCCACTGTGGCCTCGTCTGGTGACGACAAGGAGGAAGCCAGTACCAAGGGGTCCTCCGCACCCCTAGGTAGTCTGGGGGCTTGCTCGCCCACTTCCTCCTGTGCCTGTGGGTGCCTTCAGACGAAGCCTCTTGAGTGGGTGGGGGGCGGGAGAGGGTGGTAGCTGGGCTCTCCGAAGCTCCGGACACCGAGCGGGTGGCCTGGGAGGGCTGAGTGAAGCCCCATGGGTACCACTGTGCCGGCCACAGAGCCTGAGGCCATGGGTCCGGCTGCGGTGCCGCTGACGTAGTCTGCACCGTAGGTGCCAGAGCCTGTCCTGCTGCCAGGGAACCTTGCTCCAAACCTGAGCCAGAGCCCGAGTGGTCACTCCCCTGCGACCAGGACGGGGCTGATTGGTGGCTCTGTCCCGATCGGTACCGGTCGCCCCTCCCAGAGTTGGATCTGGCTGACCTCGAAAAGCACCTGGATCAGGGCCTCAGTGACCGGTGATGCTAGGTGGATCCACGATGGCACCTGGGCTGGCGTTCTACGCCTCACACTTGAGGATGTGGAGCGGGATCAGGAACTAGAGCAGGCTTGGCGTCGTGAAGATGTAGCCGCACGTGGTGCCGCCACCCTGGGGGATTGGCAACGGTCCGGAGAATGGTACAGTTGGTCCCTCGACCTGTCCCTGGAGCGGTACCGGTGCCACGGAGATTCCGGGAGCCAACTCCGAAACTCCTGCCGGGGGGCGCGTTCCTTCAGAGGTCTGCGCCCGGTTACTGGCGAGCCACGCCTCGAGCCTCTCTGCCCTTGTCCTAGGTCCGGAGACCAGATGGGGCTATGAACCTTCTGCCTATCACGGTCAGAAGCATGTCAGCTACGAGAAGATGATCATTGGTGGGATGTCCCCCGTGACTGGGAGCACTGCCAGAAAGGTGGAGACTGTGATGGTCCCAATGTGGGTTTACCCTGGGACCGGGACCCCGCAGGTGCAGGAATGGGTGGCACCAGGAGGTACATAATGTCCTGCGCCGCTTGGAGGGCCTCCGCCGTGTACAGCACCCGGAGCTGACGAGGACCTCCGCCGCTATCCAGGGTAGCCAGCGAGGAGCAGGGTAGGCTACACTGCTCGACCTGAGCTGGGGCCCAGGATCCCCAAGGGAGTGAAGAGGCACCCGAGACAGGGCCTTGGTCCACCCCAGACTTGTCCTTTCCCTTGCAGGAAACTGGAGACCTTCCTCGCCCTGTCTTCCTGGGATTCTTGGTTGGAGCCACAGAAGGAGACTGGTACCGGCTCGTAGACGGTACCAGCGGGGCGCTGCACACCAAGGTCACAGTGCTCTGTGCTGAATCAGACTGCTGCTCTGGCATCGGGGTAAGGGCATACTCCATCAGGAGCATCTTCAAACGAATGTCAAGCTCCTTCTTCGTCCTGGGCTTGAAGGACTTGCAGATTTTGCACTTGTCACTAATGTGACTTCGCCCACGCACCGTAAACACCTATTATGTGGATCGCTTAAGGGCCTGGGCCCTTTACAGCGATTGCAGGGTTTAAAGCCTGGGGACCGGGGCATGCCCAAGGCAAAGTCCCTTTAGGGACCTACTAAGTCTCTAACCTAACAAACAGGTTGAACTAAACTAGAGGGAAACTATATACAGTAATATTTGCAAGAGGCAAATGAGTTCGAATGAACGAAACACAACAGCTCTAGCTGAAGCGGACAAGTTCCATGCACCATCACTGGCGGCAAGAAGGAACTGAGGGTGGAGAGGGCCAGTGGTGCCTATATGCTGCAGCATACACGTGCCACTCCAGGGGGCACCAGAGCCAGTCCCCTACAGATACTGCTGAGGGAAAAGCTTCCGGCACCAGTGCATGTGGCAAGCACACACCCCTAAGTTGAATGGACATGAGCAATCACTTGAAGAAGAACTTAGTTATCACAAGGGCAGCACAGAAACGGCTGCGGGGGCAGCTGAAGTAGTGGTCTCTGTTTTAGGTGCCTTGTTACAAGAGGATTAGTAAAGACAATTGGACACAGTCCTGAAGCAGATAAAAGGTCTATGGTGTTATGTACAAGGCCATGTGGAGAGGTTAGGAGAGCCAGGTTGGCTGCATTCATTAGGAAAGAGGCGCAAAAGAGGGGAAGTATTAGAGGGGCATACAATCCTGAGGACTTCTAGAGAAACAAAACCAGTTCAGGAAGGGAGTGCGCCAGGAGAAGAGAAGGATGGATTGGGCATGAGAGGCATTTAAACTAAACGCTTGACTTACACAAAGGGTAAGCTACTAATGTGCCAAAGGCAGCAAGAGGAGCTGTGAATGTACATGCACTGAGAATAAGAGCAAGGCTTTGAGCAGAAAACAAGATTGCAGAGCACAAAGGCTAGTGAGATAGGCAGGGGGACAGAGATGTGCTGCAGTCCCAATATTCCTAAATGAACAATAGGCTAAGAGGCAGAGAGGCACATTCCCTATCAAGCTCAAGCTGTGTGTAGGAGGAATATGTATATCTTATCTGTACATTAGCTCAATCTCTCATATGTGCGTGCATCACAGAGTGAGAGCCACACACACAAGAGAGCAACACACTAAGATCCAGCATTCACCCTGATCTTCCCATGCTATTGCAGGACATTGTGTGGGAGACGGCTAAATAATTCTAACAGGCAGCTCCTATTTAAATGCTTCAAAGGAACGGAAAAACCCCCTCAAGGCTTTCTGTGGGAGAAAATCTCATTCCACCTCCTAGTCAGTTCTGCGTGGGCAGCCATCACTACAGTTAAGCCTGTAATCCCATTTATATCCTGAGACACCACTGGTGTCCAAGAAAAATTTCCGTCTTAAATCCCAGGAAGGTGGATTCTGCCACTCCGTTCCAGGGAAGAGAATTCCAGACACTGAGGAGCTTCTTAGAAGGAGGAAGAACAAAGCCTCTTTGTGGATTTAATTTACTATCTCTTTGTTTTCCTGCCGTGTTTGTTTTACCCAGTCCTCTGCAATCCCCACACACACTCAACTGCTTATTCCCTCCCAGAAAAGCCCTGTGTCTTATATACATGGACTAGGACCCTTCTAAAGTTTGGATAGGCCGTATTGTGTCTCTTGCCGCCACAGGCTTAGGTTAGCAACTCTGCTGACAAAATACACATTCAAACTAAGGGCACCTCTGCATCCAGGCAGCAGAGTTTGCATGATGTGCTGCTCTCCAGTCACTGGGGTTTGCTATTCCCACATCTCCCCGTGATACATGCCTTTCTACAAACTTCTGTATGGGCTAGACAAAATGGGACATAAACATCCCTGGTGTCAGCAGAAATTACACCAGGGATAGAATAATAGAATATCAGGGTTGGAAGGGACCTCATCTAGTCTAACCCCCTGCTCAAAGCAGGACCAATCCCCAACTAAATCCTCAAATGGCCCCCTCAAGGATTGAGCTCACAACCCTGGGTTTAGCAGGCCAATGCTCAAACCACTGAGCTATCCCCATCTGGCCCAGATGTTTCTAATCCATACCTTAAAAGACATACGTAAAACCCCAACCCCACAAGACACACTGGTCGCAACACCACCTGAGACGCTGTCAGTATCTAACACTTGACAGTAACAGCTCCCTTACAAAGAAACAATCTCAAAACTCTGGCAGCTTCATCAGCGCATCAAGGAACCTGCTCCACAAATGTGTAAGGCACAAAATCCCCCTGTGTCATCATCGCACAACCCCCTCTCCTGCTCTCAAGTGAAGCAGTACGGCTAATGCATTTATCGCTCCACTCACAGGAGGCTGCACGTGTTATTGAATTCCAGCCCTTGCCGAGCGCAGTGAAGCACATCTACAGTCATGGCACTGCAGCTGCAATCTTCAATGAAGTTTCGCATATGCAGTGACTGCAGGTCTGTTTGTTCCACTAAGACTGGGACTGGGGATAAATTGTGCCATGAAATGTGCTCATGGTGTGCTGGTTGCAGGAAGGGGTGGGGGAGGAAATGATGTGTAGGGCTGACTCTGATCCCACCCACTTTTCCAAAAGCCCCACTCTCAACTGAAGGTTCCTTAGAGCCAGCACAGGGGACAGGTCTTTGCCATTTAACCAGCTCTTTGCAACGTCACAAATCCAACCACCGATGGGTGCAAAGTCACACATGCCTCTCCAATTAATTAGTTTTTCCTCCTTCTCAAAGGTACCGAGATGTGCAGTGGAACCAGAACTGAGTCCAGCCTGCGCTCACTCGTAATTGTACATCCTACCACTAACGAGCAGCCCCGTTTCCATCATCAGCCCAAACAGGAGACCTTGGAGCACAGAGAGCTCCACAGCCTGGAAGCTTTGTTCAGGAAAAACACACCCCACTTCTGCTTCTCCAACCTGCGGAGCTCCCAAGAGCACAGTGCACCACTGCAGCCTCACTCACATTGTACAGCACTGTGGTCCACCCTTCCATGGTAATGCACTGGAAGACGGTCAACACAGCAAAGAGGATGTTGTCAAACTGAGTGATCCCGTCGTTGGGACCAATCCACTCCTTGCACTCGTAACCCGAGGGGCATCCCTGCACCCCACACGGATGTGGGGGATCCAGTTCTTCCAGTTCACCTGCAATCACAAAAAAACAATGCCCGGAGGGCACAGAGATCAGGGAGGGGCAGAGGAGAAGATGCAGAGAAGCAGACAGAGCCCAGCCTGGATACCCAGTGGAAGGCGAGGTGGGACGAGCATCCAGCTGTGTTATTAAAGCTTTCACATTTGGGGGGACATTAGGTCACTGGAATGTTCATGGAATCCTGACCTGCAGTACCATGATTTTCCAGTCCCCCCGATTTACTCCCACACTTTCTGACCCTCAGCGCTCTGCCAATACATCTCGGGCTTGACCTGAAGCACTTCTTGCTAATGCAGCCCCAGAGCCCACATGCCTCTTTTAATGCACCTCACTCCTGACCTGAAACAATGCTGGGCCTTCTGGATTTGGCACCTCCTGAGCAGGGATGGCTGGTTGTGTTGACATATGTCAGTATGTTTTGTCCCATTCCCCCCCAAACCTTGGGCTGTGAACTCCTTGGGGGAGGGACCTCTCCCTTCTTGCCTGTCTAGAAAGCAGCTAGTACACAGTGGGCACAACAAATAATAATAAAGAGGCGGCTTTTCTTCTCTGTATTGAAGTATTGTCAACCCTCATGACTTCGTGGCGAGTCTCATGATGCTTGGTGTTTTCCTTAAAGCCCCAGCTCCTGGAATCCTGTGATTACTTGATCATCTCAGGGGTTTTTTGTAAAGCAAGTTTCTAGCCCTTATAACTGTGAAGAAAATCTTGAAAATGTGACTCAAGTGAACCCAAGAGGGTGAAAAACCTAAAGCAAGTAGAATCCACACTGTATTATTATTCTTATTTTAAATAAATGATTTGTATGCCACTCTCATGATTTCTGAGTCCTTATTCATGATTTTTGGAACACTTACAGTTGCCCATGCTAAGTCTCAGGAATGGGAACCCTCTCTCTTTAAATGACATCAGCTGGTATTGGATGTGAAGACAAGACAGATATTGGGGATGGTTTTGACTGATAGAAACCACTCATAACAACATCAGTCACTGGGCCTCAGAGCACATGTGGGCCCATTATGGTCCTTGGGCCCTTTAAGAGCTGGCATTCTGGGAAACATAGTTCTCTAGGAAGGACTGAGAGTCCAGAGGTCACGTGACCAGAGAATCAGCTTTTGGGAACTATATTAAGGGATAGCCTGAGGGCAGTATGGGGAAAGAGGAGGGCTGAGCCTGGAAGGGCTGTTGAGAGGGGATTGAGTTGCTTTGTTCTTAGCTGGATTTTACTTTGTTACGCCCTGAGGAAAGAGACTAGAAATAGGGTTACCATCCGTCTGTATTTCCCCGGACATGTCTGGCTTTTGCGTCTCTAAATAGCCATCCGGGAGGAATTGGTAACAAGGTTAAAATGTCCGGGGGGGTTTTCTCCCTCGCCTCCCTCCCTCCCTTCCATGCAGAGTGCGGCTGCTGATTGGGCAGCTCGGCCGATTAAACCGCTCCCATTGGCCTCCAGCAGCCAGAGCCCTCCCCTGCTCCCCCCTCCCTCTGTCTGCAGCCCTGTGTAACACACAAACCGACCCACCGGGCAGCGTGTTTTGCAAACACATGGAGCCAGAATGGTAAGGGGAGTCCGGGGGGGGGCAGTCAGGGAGCGGGGGAGTGTTGGATGGGTCCCCGGACTCCACCTGCCACCTCCCCTCCGCGTGTCCCCCCCCTCGTGAACCCCCCCTCCCTCCCTGCCTGCCTCTCCCTTCCCTGCTTGTACTGCCAGAGCCAGCAGCAACTGCTGTCTGCTGCCCCCGGGTCCTAGCGTCCCCCATCCATTAATGGGAAGACAG
>NW_020664561.1:13506181-13541648 GCF_002925995.2 Terrapene triunguis | reverse complement strand
CCCCCCCCCCAGTGTCCTCTTTTTTGATTGTGGAAATATGGTAACCCTACTAGAAGTGACTTATAATTGTTTGTATTTACCATCCCTGGCTGGTGAAGCTGCCCATTATCTCACAGTAAGGTTATCCTTGGCTGGAATCTATTACAAAACCAACCCATCTCTCCATCCCCACTGGAGAGCTGGCCAGAAAATGGGAAATATAGTCACGACAAATCTGTTTTGGCTGACATTTTTCTAACCGTGAACGTTTGCAACCAGCTCTACCTCACTGCCACCCTCCCTGGCTGATAGCAGGCTCACGGAGAGGACGACAGAGTGTGGCGTTCAGTAAAAGAAGAGAGGAAATCACTGAGCCCAGAGCTCCAACAGGAACATAGCAGCGAGAAGAGGGAGTGACCCCTGAGACCGCCTGACTCTGATTCCAGCGGGCATTGTGTGGAAATGGAATTTCTCCCCACCATGCACCAGGGACTAGCAGCTCAGTCTTTTCTCAGCCATTGTCATTGTGTCTTAAGTATCAATGCCACCATGCCACCTGCATCCCGCAGCATGGGGTTCAGCGTGGCAAGGCCACAGAGTGGCTCATGCACAGTAAACCAACTCATCTGAGCTGAGAAGGGCTCACAACAGCTTGCCATGCACAACAGACAGAGTGGGATGGCATCCTGCCTACCTGAATTATTCGTGTAGCAAGCTCGGTGCAGTTTCCCACTGTAGAACTCCAGGCCGATGATGGCGAACATCAGAATAGCGAAAAAGAGCAGGAGGCCTATCTGGAGAAGGGGCACCATGGCCTTCATGATGGACTTCAACACGATCTGTAAGCCTGGGGAAGAGGAGAGAGGACACAGCTCACTGACCCTCCCACCACCTGGCCCAGTGAACAGCAAAGACGACATCTCTCCCTCTCCCTACAGGAGAGGATCTTGGTAAGAGGATGGTGAGCTACAGAGATGGTGAAGGATCAGTAATCTGCCAAATGGGACCAGGCAAAGCACAGAGTGAAGAAACCTTTGCCAAATAGGCTTGGGAATTTGAATATAGTCTCCTCCCATTTGCCACTCCCATAACCACCCAGCATCGACTTCTGGGGTTTTGGCAACTTTCTTCTCTCCACTGCAGCTCTCTCTGGGCATATTCCGCCTATGGAATTTCCACTGAGATCTACAGACTTCTGCTCCAGGAGCAAGGGTAGAATGGGCGATAGAGAATGCAGGGAGGATCAGAGAGGAGAACTTTTCCCTTAGAAGAGCAGCATGAGCTACTGGACAGGACAATGGATTCAGGATGGGTTCTATTCCTGGCAGTGCCTGCTGCATGACCACAGGCAAGTCAGTTCACCTGTGTTTGCCTCAGTTTACCCTCAACCCCATGTTTGTATTGTTTATTTAGACTGAAAGCTCTTCAGGGCAAGGATAGTCTCTTACTTTGTATTGTGCAGAACCCAGCATAATGGAGCCCTGATTTAAGGTGGAGACTCAAGGTGCTACCATATAAAAACATCCGCTACTCGTTCGGATTTGCCTCCCGAGTGGCAACTCCAAGGTAAACAGGTAGGACCACATTTCAAAGTCCCGCCGCAATGGATGAAAAATCACCCAATAGCCACTGCAAAAGCACACCTGCATGCAACTGTTTGTGAAAGAAAATCAAGAAACTGCACGTACAGCCGCCAGTGTCCATGTGCAGATATCTAGTTTGTGCATCCAAATGCACGCATTTGTGCATGTACAACAGGTAAGTGCACATCCTACGTGGCTCCCATGTTGTGTGTGGCCTTTGACTGCTTCCCTCTAAACTGCCCACCCATGCATTCACTTTGGATAACAATGGGGGAAAGCCATCGGGAGCACAAAGAGTTTTGCCAAGTACCTTGCAGAAAGGGAGGTTAAGAATTTTCCCCACCTGACTTTGACAGGGCAAGAGGAGTGCTGACGGCAGTGCCAGGAGTTAGGCATGCTGTGGGCCAAATGCAACAGTGTATGTTCTCCACACCCAGCTCTGTCACAGCACCTCGCTCCTGACCTGTTCTCCCATTTCAGGGCTCTCCTGAGCAGGGACCACAAGTGCTGGCTTGCTGTCAAATTCATATTTTAAAGAGTGGATTTTGTCCTGGTGAAAAGTGCCAGACTGAGATGGGAAAGATGAGGGGTACAAAGAACAGCAGCACAGAAAATCTCTCCCACTATTGCCCTGCAACTGCGCGACCATCTTTGAGGAAGAGATGAGAGGCTCAGTCTCTGTGACTACAAAGCTCCCGGCCTCTCTCTTGAGGCTGTCAAGAGAACCACTCGCGGGAGGGTGGATCCTGTGACATGGCCCTCTGTGCACTAGGATCTGGGCCAGGACCATCTTACATAGACCAGTGACCAGCTCTCAGATGGAAATTGACTTATACAGTACGCAGGGGAGAGAGGCCACCCGGTAGGGTGACCAGATGAGGGGAAGAAAATATCGGGACACATGGGGGGGGGCGGGGCGGAGCAAAAAAAAAAAAAACCCAGTAGTGCTGCCGGTGGATATCGGGACAAATTGTGTCCCGACCAAAGATCGGTCAGGACGCGGGACAGACACCGAAATATCGGGATGGTCCCGATTTGATCGGGACGTCTGGTCACCCTACCACCCGGTGAGCAAGAGGTGGAAGGCGTCATATCCCATGACAAATCCCTGTGACCATAAACCAAGTCACATCCAGTCCCATTGAGGACATTCTGCTCGTGACCAAATTCCTTGCTTCCCAGAGGTCTCTCGTCAGAAGGGGGAGCCTCAGGCACTTACTCACAGTCCCCCTCCCCGCCCCCGTCCCACCCCTGTTTATTAACCCAGCAAGCTGTACATTCAGGGCCCAGGACAGGGGTGGATCAGGGGCACCAATAGACTGATTCCTTTACTTATCCCACTGTGTAAAGGGAGGGAGAGAGGAAATACCTAACCACAGCCCTGGAGGAATCCACCCGCTGCCTTCTGGGATGGGAGTGGAATTAAGAGTCTCTGGCCTTTGTGAATCCTGGGATTCCCAGTTGTGCTCCACCAAAGAGCATTCAGCCTTGTTCTAGATCAGGGCCCCCTGGGGCAGAAGGGACAGAGGGAGGCAAAAGGGGCAATTTCCCCAGCCCTCCCCCAGCTTGAGAGGGCCACCAAACCACGGGGCGCTGTGACCTGGTGTGAGGGGTCACTGAGCCACTCAGGTTTGGCCTGGTGACCCTTGTTTGGCCCAGCAGCCCCGCCATCACAACAGTGGGGCAGCAGGGCCAAACCTTGCGTGCTAGGTCGCAACGCCCAGCATGGGGAGCCAGGCCCATCCCCGCAGCATGGGAACCAAGCCACTTCTGCGGGGTGAGAGCAGGGCGTGCTCGCTCTAACACCACCACTACACTCCCACCCCCCACAGCATCCCCTCAGTGGTAATTTTTTGGAAAGGGCGGGAGCTTAGTTTCAGAATTTACCCCTGGCCCCCCAAACACCTCTGTGTGGCCCTGATCTAGATGCAGGGGTGGGCCCCAAATCTTT
Organism: Terrapene triunguis; assembly: GCF_002925995.2. NCBI lineage: Eukaryota > Metazoa > Chordata > Testudines > Emydidae > Terrapene > Terrapene triunguis. The sequence goes on along the minus strand of NW_020664561.1, from coordinate 13,538,135 downwards.
GCACGCTGAGTTTACCCCTCTCCCTTCCACATCAACAATGGCACCTCTCCTGTAGAAAGCTAGGAGAGGGTGCACTCCTCCCTGCTGGAAAACATTGCTGGTGAAATCATGGTCCCTCTGAAGTCCATGGGAGTTTTACCATTGACTTCCATAAGGCCAGGATTTCACCCTCTGTCTCCAGTGGTGGCATGAGTGCTTCCCAAGCCCGAGGGACATATACAACTCATGTGCTCCGCCAAAGAGTAGGAGACCGAACTTACTGGGAATGCCTGAGACGAGCTTCAGAGGCCTGAGCACACGCACCGCCCTCAGGGTCCGCAGGTCCACATGGGTGTTGAAGTGAGTTCCAGCCGTGGCAAGGATGCTGCAGCCAGACAACGAAAAAGTGGAGTTATTAGCCACAGAGACCTGGCAGTGCGAACATGCCCGCGAGAGGGAGGCATCGTGACTAGGCCATCACAGACGAGGCATCTGACAGCCTGAACTGGCGCACCTTACCCTCCGGTGAGTCAGCAGCAATTGCTGGGGTCTAAACTTAGCAGTGTTAACAGAGTGATAAAGACAATAATTAAAACAAACACACTGGTGCCAGGATCTGCATTCCCAGCCGGAGTGCAGTGCCATGCAACCCACCCCGCATCGCACCAGGCGAGGAGTCACACTCAGCCTTTGGCTTAGGTCCTCAGCGTTGGCCGGTCAGCATCAGGTGCAGCTCAGGAACGGGGTGGGGATGTTAAACCAACTTCATGTCTCCCTGATCCTGGAGCCGCTGAGCATCAGTTGGGTCCCAAGGCACAACTCAGAGCAGCCTCAAGGCTGACTTAAGTTAGCCCCCCAAATTCATTAAGACAGGCAAGAGATCGTCCAGACATAGCAGTTCCCTGACCACACCCCCTACACCAAGAACCAGGAGGGGTGGCCCAGCAGCTGCCAGCACTACAGCACAAAGGGAATGCATAGGGCGCCAATTAAGTCTGTTTTTTCACTAGGAGACCAACCCCAGGTGGCTGCTGGAGCAAGGATCAGGCCCTCGATCAGTGCCAGGAGTCACACGCAGTCTCTGAGTTCAGTGGGCCCAACCAGCCATACACTAGAGCACAACATGTGCCTGATTCACTGCTGCTTTTCAGCTCATGCAGCCATTTACATCTGTGCAAAGTGTGCGCAAAACACCCCCAAATCAGACAGGTAATGTTGGACACCCGCTTTGCACAGGAGCAAGTGATCACAGTGCATGGCCATGGAGAACCAGGCCCCGTGATTCATGCCCAGCTGCTTTAACCATTAGCAATGCTATGTAATTATGCTCTGGGTTTTTAGACTGCTGGGACGGTGCTCTTCAGATCTGTACTTTGTCTTCTTGGGATCAATTTAATCTCTCAGGGCACTATCAGTCTGGAGCAGAGACAGCACTCAGAAGCTCAGAGTCTTTGCCCAGGTGGTTAGTGACACGTCTCAGGATTAATGCTCCGAAGGCTCAAGGTACCAGGCTCCCTGAACCTGGCAGTGCCACAGAACAGCAGGACAAGGATGGAGAGGAGACTTAAGAATTAAAATGTAATCAGCAATCAGGGTGGGCAGGGGAAGCAACAACTGGGATGGGTTCCTTCTGCAGGGAAGTTATATACCCACCCGGCCTCAGCTGTGTTGACCCCAGATGGCACGCTCCGCATGGGTGTGACTGGCAGTGCCAGGCTGGATCGTGGGTGCTGCGTGTCACAAGGCAAGATGGAGGGCCAGGCTGGAATTAGACTTTCACAGGTAGGCAAGAGGAGGTGGTGGAGATTCCCTCTTGAACCCCACCCAAGGGTCAAGCACAACAGTAGTGCTGGAAAGCCAGGACTGCTCAGCCCTGGCTCCTGCTGGCTGAGGGCACGTAGGGGCAGAGCTGGGGTTCTGACAGACATAGAGCTCACAAGGCTGCCCAGGATGTTTTAGAAGGAGGAGGGAGGCAAGCAGGGAAGACAGATGGAGAGTGGGGCAGGAGGAGGAAGCGACCTCAGAGCTGTTTGCAGCAATCCAAAAACTGGGTCATTGTTCCACTAATTCACCTAATTACAGGCCAGAGCAGCTCTGTGCTAGGTCTCTTGTGTGCTGCGCAATTAGCAATCTTCTCTCTCTCTCTCTCTCCTCTCTCCCCCCCCCCCCCCCCCCTCCCCTCTCTCCCACCCCCCCCCCCCCCCCCCCCCCCCCCATGTACAGTAGGTACAAACCTACCCCCTTCAGTAACCAGAGTTCTGTTTCCTAGGATACACAGACAGGAGAAATGATCTAACATCATCAAAATAGCTCATTGCATCTGATTTTTCTCCCTTTCTGTTTATCATACTGGATTCGAAAGGGGTGACAAGCACCAGGAGAAAAATCTGAGCCAGGCGCCTGTTTAATCTGGGAGATGGCTGCAGCGGTGGTGTTCTGGTCCAACAGTCTCATGCCTGGCCACCTAATCCCACAATATCCCATCCAGAATCATGGTAAGATCCATAGGCTCCTACCACATGCGTGGCTGAACAAAGCATCCCCTTACCCCCCACAACCAGAACCCGGCTTCAGCTGCTCCATCAGGGGCCAGACATGCTGCATGTGGCCCCAGGCTAGAGACAGCCTCCCCTTCCCACCCTGGGGGTGGGTGCACTTCTGCTGCCATGACTAGTCCTCCTCCCCTCCAAACACGCCCCAGGGAGGGAATTTGGATGAGAAACCAGGCAGCCGTGAAAAGGGAAGATCTGGTGGAACACAGGGAGCCTCAGGGAGGGTGTCGTGGGAGAGAAATGGGAGGAGAGGACATGGAGTAGCGAAAGGCAGGACTTGACACCAGAGTTGCGGAGCGAGGGAGAAAGCCCAAGGAGCAGTGGGGAGGGATCAGGTAGCAGACCTTGCCACAGGGGCAAAATGGGGAGGAAGACAGGAACAGAAAAATGAGTAGCAAGAGGGGACAAAGGGAAAACAGAGTGGGAAGCAGGTGGGAACTGGGAGTGAAGGAGAGAGCAAAGGGGTTGGCTTCAGGCTACAGAGAAATGAGCCACCAAGAAACTTTGTCTCCCCATGTTAGACTTGTCCATCCCTGCATCTCCTGCCCAAGGAAACTTCTGCCCCCCAAACACGCCCCGCAGCCATTCCCAGACTTCTCCACTAGCACTCCCTCCTCACCATGTAACCCCAGCCATCCCCACCATGCCTGACCGACACAGCCTTTAGTCCACTCCCAAAGCACCCTATTGCGCTCTGCCCGATGCTCCCCCTTCAGCCGCCATCAACAGGCCTCATCGGCCCAGATCCTTCTCTGGACTTCCCCACTGTGCCCTACCCATGGAGTCTCTCCTGCTGCTGGGGTCTCCCACAATGCCTCCCTAGCACCTCCCGCTCTGCCCTAGAGGCTTCACAGCAAAGGCGTACGAAGGCCATTTTAAAAAACCTGAAGAGGATTCTAATGTTACGGTTTCCAGAAAACCTTGATAGCAAACAAACGAGAGAGACTGGAAAACATCCGGTCTAGACTGCTCAGAGAAGGGAGCTGGAACAAAGCCAGGGAGGTGGCAAATAGCCAGGCAGCTTCTGATGAGGATGGCATGTGTGCGTTTAATGGGCCTTGCTTTCCAACCTCCCACAGTCATAGTGGTGACATGCTGCATTATGCAGCGGCCTGGACCCAGCAGAGATGTGGCCAGCTGTTGCACTTTGGGTGGTTATGGGCTCCCCTAATCCTCTAGAGGAGGAGGTGGGTTTGCACTGTGAGTCCTTGCTTTAAAGCCCAGAGAACTAAGAGGTTTGGGACCTGCACCTCTCCTCTGATCCAATACGCCTACAGAAAGAGGAGTTTCTTAGAGGGTGTTTCCTGGAGAGGTCCTCACCCCGTGCACTCACCTCCCCTGATCCACAACAGCTCCACTCTGTTGGCATGCTGGTAGCCTCCTCCCCCCCCCCCCCCCCCCACAGGTATTTGAGAAAGGAAGGGCATGACAGGAGCTGAGGTCAGATACAGTTTGGGGTTCATTTCATCTCTGCTTGGCTATTTTCCAGTTTGAAGGGGACGGGAGCTGCTGGCTTTTGCCTGTTTTGCCACTGTGCTTTTAGCCCCCAGTTCAGCAAAGCACCTATGCACGTACCTTATTTTAAGTGAGTCGCCCCATTGACTACAATTAGACACAGGTGTAAATATCTCACTGAATGGGGGCCTTAATTAAGTCAAGGGTGCCTAGAAGCCCAGGATGGCTGCTTTGTTAAACTGGCTGTAAAGTCAAAATCAATAGACATTGTAAGTTGTGGTTGCACTGTAGTACAGTATCTAGGAGGGGGCAGGCAGAGAAGCTGAGATTTCTCCCCTTCCTTTGACTGGTAACTAGAGCCCAGGCAGTCACGGCTGGTTCTCCACTTCTCCTGCAGAAGGAATTCTAGTGTTACACTCTGGCCAACTTACCGTGCATTTTAGAGCTGTACCAAATCCATGCTTTAGGTTGCAGGGGTACCGAAGAACCTTTCCTTCAGCCTCACATGCCTGCAACTTTTGGGGTCCGAATGAGCCTCAAATGTCCAAGCAAAACCCAATGTGAAACCACCAAGTTTGATACAGTTTTACACCTAAACTATCTGAACCTGCATCCCAGTAGACAAAGACCCGGCCTCGGTGTCACCCACCTGTCAGCTGGACAACAGCAGTGTGATATACCTGGGCAGGAAGCCCGCAGTGCTTAGGGAATTCCAATGCTACTGAACACTGCGGTGCATCTCGTCAGCAACACAGGCCACCATGAGCACATCAAACCTGTCCTCTGCTCCCTACGCCGACTTCCCATAGAACATGAAATCAAGTTCAAGGGTCTTATCTGCAGGGTTCTCAGCAGCTTTGTCCCAGGGTATCTAAAAGACCATCTATATCATGGGGCACAATGGAACTCTTTGCCACAAGGGTAAAGCTAGTCTGGGCAGGAACCAGAACTTCCTCAGGAACCAGTCTGAGACTGTGACTTGAACTCACCCAGGAACAAAGGACCATGGCAAACCTCCCCACTTTGTGCTCCCAGCACAAAGTGCATTTCTTTCCCCGGCCTTCTCTAACCGAAACACTATTGGAAGGCACTCAGATACTACAGGGATGAGTGCAGTATAAGAACCTATATAGAATACTTTTGAGACAAAGCCGTAAATTAACCCCAATTTATTTGAAGCATTGGGGACCTTTAGATGAGCCTTCTCTGAGGAAACCCTGTATCAGGATGATACACACCGCTCTCAGTTAGTGACTAAGAGAGGGATTCTCTTATGGCAATGTGAAATACTCACTGTCCCCACTTGGGAGTGTGGGGCCCATGGATCATTTCAGAGCAGGCTTGAACAGATTATTTAAGCAAGACACCTGATGTGCCGAGTAGCAGACAGCTCTGAAATCTGCTTGCAATCAAAAGGATCACCCTGGGTATTTTTCCTTCTAGGGTCTGACTGTCAGAAAGATGAGCTTGCATTACACACACAAAAGCAGAGAGTCAACACCCAATGGAGTATGCAACTGCCCTTGCACAGACTTTGATATTCACAACAGGTGCCACTTAAGAGTAAAGAAATGATTGGATCTCTCAGATAAATTGCTGAACAGGCTCTTGAGCATCCATTCCAGCATGCAAGCGTATACTTGTCTCCAAACCCATGGATCCCCATCTCAACACCCCCAAACTCTGGAGAAGTTTCTGACCCATTTCTGAAGACCATCTCTAATTATTAGTAGCGCACTCAAATAGGAATATTCCTTTGCATGTCTGTAACCCCTTCCATCTGAGGATCTCACAGCACTTTACATAAATGAATGAATTAAGCCTCCAAGCACCCCTGCAAAGCAGAGAAAGGTTCTTACCCCTATTTTCCAGTTGAGGAAACAGAGGCAGAGAGAGACTTTGGTTGAGATGTTCAGTACCAGGTGAAGAATTGACCCCCACCCAGTCTAAAAATCAGAGAAGGCACATGGACCAGGACTGACACAGAGATCCATGTGGTTGTTACCACCAGAGGAGGTGGTATTTAGACATTTCTTAAAGGAGGTGAGGAATGGGGTGTGGCAACCATTAACCAGGGAGCTGTTCCAAGCATGAAGGAGGCACTGAGTCCAAAGTGGGTCCAAGGCACCTCTCAATCTGCCACGCCTGAGGTGGGATGCAACATGTGGCAAAGACTCAAATGAGGGTCAGAAACAACAATCATTCAGGGTACTTCAAATTTTGCAGGATTCTTCTCTGGGTATAAATAATGATTTCTAGATCCTCCACTTCATGGTTCTTCGTTTCTGGCACAAATATTATTCAAAAATAAAAGCGAGTAGATGCCAAATGTGTGCAGAATGCAGGAGCTTTGGGACTAAAATGAGTGGCCTCCCTCGGAACAGGCACTTTTGAATTAGTCAAAAGCTGGGTGAACCAACCCCCCAGATCCAAACATACTTGAACCTTTGTACCTCTGGCTCATCTCCACTCATTAGGCGGAGACTATTTAGGTCGCATTTGATATTAAGATTCCCTTTGTAAAGGGTTAAGAAATGATTCAGAGATGTCTCAGTAAATGACTAATCAAGACTAGAATACAACACACCACTCGGTTTTTTTAGAACCATAGTTTAGGAAGTCCCATAATGTAGTCTACTGAGCTGTGTGTCACCATCTAACATATGCTCAAGTCAAGTATGTTACAACAGGTACAATTTTCATAAGCACCTCAGAGCCAAAGGTATCTTCCTATTTGACAATCCCACTGGGCACCTATCGGCATCTTTAGGCACCTAAATACTTAATACAGTCCTAAAACTTAGGCATTTATAAAAAATTTTACCCAACATCTATTAATCATGTATTAAGCTTTTTAAAACTACTTCTAATCGGAACCTTATTATATAGAGTGATCCATATTTGCATGTGTATGCAATTCTGATTTACTGAAAAGAATCTCATCTGTATGACATTTTGTTCTCCATTTCCTACAAATCAAATTACTCAGGGCAAGATCTGAATCTGAAATCATTTGGGAAAAATCCTCTTTGGGTTATTTTTTATTATTTCCTTTTTTCCGTGCTAAAGCTGCTGCAATGTTACAAAGACAATTTAAAGAGCTCAAGCAATTGTACCAAATACACCAAAATGAAATAAGGAACAAACCTGAGTATAGAAAAACATGGAAACCTGTTTAAGGCAATATAGAAAACAAGCTAGAACTAAGCTGTATACAGACTATCAACCCATGTATTTTGGGATATAAAACAACCAATCACTGCCTGGGGTTAGGAAGGAACTTTCCTTTCCTAGCCTCCCATGGACATCTTGTTGCATAACTTTTCATTACGGGGTTCCTTGCTCCTTCTTCTGAAGCATCTGGTGCTCGTCATTGTTACAGAGAGATACTAGAGTAGATGGACCATTGGTCTGATCCAGTCTGGCAATTCCGATGTCCTTAGAACAATTTAAATTCTATCTAACAGCTATAATAAACACAATTTATCCAAGGCTGAAGCACCAATAATTATTCCTTATTTTTAGACAGAGACCCAAACTAAAATTATATCTCACAATCAGGGCCGGCTCTGGCTTTTTTGCCGCCCCAGGCAAAAAAGCCTCCGACCGCCCTCCCCCCACCCCTGCGGGGGGGGGGGGGGGGGAGGGCAGCCAGAGCCCTGGGAGGGGGGCGGTGAGCCCCAGCGGGGGCTCCGCTCTCCCCCCAGCGGCCGGGCGGCCGGAGCCCTGGGAGGAGGGCGGCGAGCCCCGGCGGGGGCTTCGCTCTCCCCCCGGCGGCCGGAGCCCTGGGAGGAGGGCGGCGAGAGGGCGGCGAGCCCCGGCCGGGGGGAGGGCGCCGGGGGGGAGGGCGGCCACAGCGCTGGGGGGAGGGCGGCGAGCCCGGCCGTGGCCCCGCTCTCCCCGGCGGCTGGAGCGCCCCGCCGCCCCCCTCCAGGTGCTGCCCCAAGCACAAGCTTGGTGGGCTGGTGCCTGGAGCCGGCCCTGCTCACAGTCCAAGTTATCTGAAAAAGCTGCCAGATTGGTCTATAAGAATCCCAGTGATCTCATACTTTTCATCACACATACTGACAAAAGAGAGCGAAGGCGTTTTATAGGCCATGCAGGCAAAGGGTTAGTTTTTAACTCCTGAAGAAAAGGAAAAAAAGATTTCAGGTGAGAAAAGAGCAGAGAGAATCTATTTGCATGATGCAAATGAGGGCAGAGGCAGGAGGGGATGTATGGGCTAATGAGCAAAGTGCAACTGATTAGGGAGCAATCACAGGCAGAAAAAACACGCCTTGGCAAATCTGATATTTTGTGTGCGCAACTGGGTGATTATTTATTTACAGCATTTCAGTTTAATTAGAAAGCTCCGCTCTGTAACTGTGTGCTTGTACATTCTTTGGCCCTGACTCTGATCACCCTCCACCAGTGTAATTCCATCGGGTCGATCTCACCTACTGCAAATTGGCGATGCTCTATGGAAGTCAATGGAGCGACACTGATTTGCACCAGCTGAGGACCTGGCCCCAACGATTTCAGTGCTGTTATTCCTGATCTATCCCAGGGTGAGGGAGAAAAAAGTCAGGCCCCTTTTGCTTAAGAACAAAAATGTATATAAAAAGTTTCATTGCAACAAAGCTCTCGACCCACCACAAATAAAGCTCTTCCCCTCAATACCCCATTCAAACCACCGGCTTGGGGAAAGACAGAAAAAAATCAGTGTCTCACAAGTGCTTTGAAGATCAACAAATCTGGGCTCTGTGGAAACAAGAAAATTGACTGGAGGCTTGATTCTCCTCTCACTCACACAAGTTCTATTCTGGTGCAAACTGCATCTACTATACTTCAGTATATTGACACCGAAGTCTGTGAGGTCAGAAGCAGAATCTAAGTGTGCAGCTGCACACACACAAAAACATCCCTGTTCCTGATACCCCACAGCCCTGCACTTGGATAATCATTAACAGCTGTTCACGTAAGGGCAAATTTCTAATTTGGGAGCATTTCACACCCTATTTGCTTTCATTTTGCACTGGCAGAAATGACTAAACAAAGTGTCAGGCCTCATGTGTCCAGTTGTCAGGGTTCTCTCCCCACTCTGAACTCTGGGGTACAGATGTGGGGACCCGCATGAAAGACCCCCTAAATTTATATTCCACCAGCTTAGGTTAAAAACTTCCCAAAGGCACAAATTCCTTTCCTTGTCCTTGGACGGTATTGCTGCCACCACCAAGTGATTTAAACAAACATTCAGGGAGGGGCCACTTGGAGCCCTATCCCCCCCCCCAAAATATGCCCCCAAGCCCCCTTTCTGGGGGGGAAGGGGGCTTGAGAATAATATACCAACCAATAGGTTAACAAAGTGAGCACAGACCAAATCCCTGTTTTTTTAGGACACTGAAAATCAATCAGGTTCTTAAAAGAAGAATTTTATTAAAAAAAAAAAAAGTAAAAGAGTCACACCTGCAAAATCATGATGGAAGATAACTTTACAGGGTAAATAAAAAGATTTAAAACCCAAAGGATTCCCCTCTGACTCTGCTCCCCAGTTACAAAACAGGAATAAAATTACCTCTTAGCATAGGGAAAATTCACAAGCTAAAACAAAACATAATCTAACGCATTTCCTTGCTATTACTTACAATTTCTGTAATTTTAGATGTATTATTTCAGGATCTTTTTAGGAGATGTTTTTTCCTGCCCTGGTCCCTCACTCTGTCCGAGAGGGGACACACAAAGAGAGCACAAACAAAACCTTCCCCCCCCCCGCCCCAGATTTAAAAGTATCTTCTTTCCCCATTGGTCCTTCTGGTCAGGTGCCAACTAGGTTAATTGAACTGATTAACCCCTTACAGGTAAGTGATTCTGTACCTCTGGCCAAGAGGGATTTTATGTTACTGCATACATAAAGGTTGTTACCCTTCCCTTTATATTTATGACACCAGTTTTACTCATTATGCCCCCCTGAACAACAAACGTTTTAGTGACGAAAAGCGCTGGTGTGGACAGTGCTTCGTTGGCAGGAGCTGCGCTCTTGGCGATGAAGCTACCACTCTTTGATGGAGGTGGTTTTATTTTGTCGCTGGGAGAGCTCTCTCCAGATGATAAAGATCGGCCACACAGTGCACCTTATAATGGCTCGGCTGCAGCAGCACAGCCATGCCGTGTAAGGTGCGCAGTGTAGACATAGCCTTAAATGAGTTATTCACACACCCATCTCCCCCTCTCCTTCCCTTCTCCTGATTGCAAAGCTAAGAATAAGGGCAACATTCCTTTCATCCTTATCCTGGGATTAGGCAGAGGGGTTAGCGAGATAGATGGAAATCTGCCTGCAAAGGGCTTCAGTACAGGCACATGATTTTAAACCAGGCAGGTGGCAGTCCCTGTTGTCGGCTATATGATAAGAGATACCTACAAAGATATTTCTTGATTAGATTTGCACACTGAGATTCACTACCATTTTCTTTTCAGATTATTATTTCCAGGATTGTCAACTGACCAATGAGCAAATTACATTTATAATGAAATGGAAAGGCCCCTCAAGGGTTACTCAGCCACTTATTCTGCTAGGGAGGCTCCTTCACAATGAATAGAGCGGGTCAAATTATTCATTGCAAATAAGTTACCAGATTAATTTAGCCCTTTTTTTCTGCTGGTGAGTCAATCCCAGTTTGTGCAAATGGATCCATTATTATTACATGTTTGCCCAGTACTTCAGACAAACCAATTTCAGCCTAGGGAATGTTTGCAAACTGTTCACTTAGACTCTCCATTATATGTTATTCCTGATTGTTCACTTAAACCACGTGGCATTGCTACCAGTCCCTGCTTGGATTGACTGAAACATGTGAACAGGGGAAGAGAAAATAATGATGAGTGACTTCACATTCCCCAGACATCTGTGCAAATAAAATCCCACTCCTGCGAATCTCCACAAAGAAAGACTAAGAGAGGGTACGGGCATGGACAACACAAACAACCACTCGGAATTCAAATGACTGTTTGTGAACAAGCTGCTCACCCACTCACACAGTTAAACAGAAAGGAAAGGTAAACATCTGGAAATTACTGACATTTGTCTATGTTCCTACTCCTTTTCCCCAAGGATGCAATTCCTACACCAACAGTCTCATCATCAAACTCCTCTTGAACTACTCCTCAGCTCTGAAATGCCAATAAAGTTGTACCCCATGGCCTAGTGACTCTCTAGATGTTGTTTTATGTTGTCCAGAGATCATCTTGGTAGCAGGCACCTTTCCCAAGCTGCCCTAAAATACAGTCCACACAATGGGCCCACATCTTCAGCTGGTATACATTAATGAATTACAATAGCTTCAGTGGAACTACACCAATTTACACCAGCTGAGATCTAGCCCATTATGCAGAGTCCAGGCTCACCTTTCCTTGTTCAACTTTATTAACAAAAATAAAATGATGTTCAGCCGAAGCCTTGTCTTCAGGCATGGCTACTGCTCTTGGATTCCCACCTCAGGACTGGTCAGTCCACACCCTAGGTCCTTTCTGCCTCAGATACAAGATCTCTGTAGACAGAAGGCCACTCCCTCTTCCATTAAACCTATAAACAAGCCACACCTGCAGCACTGAGTCAGCAAGATTCATTTAGCATCTCCTTAACCACACCTGCTGACAGGGCTGGCTCACAGAATTGCCAGCCTGCTCCCGAGACGGCCACCCCCATTGGCTCTGCACCCTCTTAGAGTCTCTTAGCTATTCTGTATCTGGATACTTTAACCCCAGTCAACAGCAAAGTGACCAGTTTCTTCAGAGGTGTACTGCTTGAGAGCTGGCTTGAAACTGCACAAACTGCTGAGCAAAGCACTGCAATCAGGGCTTGGGGAGCACCCATCCCATACCCTGTGGGCCAGGCCTACTGCCCACAGCTACAATGTATCCAATATACTTACGCTCATGCAATGTGGGGATGCAGCACCATGGTGTGACAGCACCTGAGGTTAGATGCTGAGATGTACTAGAGCTTTGCTTGGCAAGCCAGGGGAGAGGTAGTACAACGGTGATGCTACGTCCACTGGTCCTGCAGCCAGCCTGGGGCAATTCAGCTTCCTGCACATTTTAGAGCAGCCTTGAGACTGCTGGCAGTTTTGCTGGTGAGGAACGGCTGTACTGGGCATTATGCTGGCGAGGGTCACCCAACGTTCAAGGAATTCCAACCCCAACATAAACCATTCAGACAGGAGCAAATGGGTTTCAGTTGCCACCTCCCCTCCCCCTTCACAGGGCACTTCTCTCACATGCAAAACCATAGCACTAAATATGGTTACTACTGTAAAGACTGAACTGGTGGTCAGCACCAGAGGTATCCCAGAGGCAGGGCTCCCACGGGCTCCAGTAAAGAGTTTGTTTGTTTGTGGAGAGAGACATTAATATTCTTGTGTTAATTTTTTTCTTTAACAAATCAATAGAAACGTCTCAACCCCAAACTCTGAATTTTGGGGGAGTTTGGATCCGGCTTTGAGTTCCAGAGGCCATCTGTATGGAAGAGGACCAAAACCCTGGCTGTGAGCACCCCTGAGTTGCGGGGAAGTTCTGATCCACACAGCTCCAGATCATCTGTGAAAATGAAGTATCCTCCTGCTGAAAGTTCCTGTTCATGAAGTTGGTGATGTTGCAAATGTGTCAGCTGATCTCACCTTTTCTGAGAGAATTAAAAAAGCCATGTACTAACAAGCCTGTGTGAGCTGTGAAAATGGCTGTGAATTTTACACCTCCTAACAGGACTTTTCACATGTGCTTCCTATCCTGGAAACTAAAAACAGAGGAGTTCAAGCATATCATAGGTCTAACCAGAGCTTGGCAGCAGTCATTTTGGCTCAGTCACGGATAACAGGACCCTGTACTTTTGAGAGTGCCAATTTCACCTAAAGAGGGTTTAGGAGATCATTTATAGCAGACAGACCTCTGGAGGGATGGTGCAAATCAAGCCCAGGATGGTTCCTGCCACCTGATGACTATTCATTAACATACGTACAATGAGTTAGTTGGCTCAGTGCACCGGTGACCAAATCACAGGGATACCACGACTGGCACCTTTCTGGTTGGCTGTGTCTATACTGGGGGCAGGTGCCCTGATTTCAGTCCCTGCTGACCCCTAGTGTGTCAGGATAAACCACGATTTGCACTGATGCTGTTTCCCAAGGTCCCCAACAGGGCAAATAGCAGCTTTGCCCGTCTACACTACAAAGTTAGGCCCACCTAGCTACGTCACTCCCAGATGTGAAAAATTCACTCCCCTGAGAGATGCAGTTAAGCCGACCTATGCGCCAGTGTAGACACAGGTCGACAGAAGAAGTCTAGCTACCGTCTTTTAGAGAGGTAGATTTACACAGTGATGGAAGAATAACCTACAGCTGTGCCGCTGTAGTGCTTCCAGTGTAGACATACTCTAGAGGTTCACCAGTGCTGTTATACTGATTGTTGGTCAGTGATGGCTGAAGCCAGGGCAAACCCCAGTGTAGACAAGACCTCAGCAGAGATGCAGAAGACTGACTGGGCACAGAGACTGAGCTACCCTCTCAGCCCTAGCAGTGACCCCCACCAGGGCAGGGCACAAGAAAAGAGAACAGCCTTCTTTGGGCATGGCAAAGAAGGAAATCAAGTCTCAGAACAACATGCAGACTCTTGTGCAACCAGCCCCCACAAGCTCATGGAGGACATTAGGGTCTGGTACTCAGCAGGTGCTGGGGGGGGGCGGAGCAGGATTGAACGATCCCTAGTGCTCTGCCCCCGTTGCTGGGTCTTGTGATGACAGGCAGGTGATCTGACCCTGGGAATGCTGGGAGGGGTCACAGTTCACAGGGGCAGACCCTGGTCTCTTGGGTTGAATCTCTTCCATTGTTCTCAGGCCTGTCCCTTTATTACTATCCCCTCCCACAAGCATGACGGACCCAGGAGATAGCCCCCTCTTCTCTCTCCACAAAAACACCCTGTGTGCATGCCAGCAAGAGGGGCACTACCACCCCCCAGAATCACACCCTACAGAGGACTGGGCTGATACTGATTGGTATGAAATCCCCCAGGCCTCCCCTCCTCGCCATACTGCTAGGCTCCTAAAGCCATTAAGCTCCAAGATGCCTTGTCTGCACAACGCATTGTTAATAATGAAGGATTTGGCTGCATGAGCTGATGTTTGTGCAATGTTATTTAAACAAATGATCCTGTGAACTCCTAAACTAATTGCGAGGGAGACTGGAGCCTAGCCCCAACGCAAACAGCACAGTCACCAGCCCACTCCAGAGGTGCAGCCAGGCACAGGCCCTTTGCTCCCACAGCAATCATTCCCGAGGGCCAGCTGCATCCAGCATGATGTCTCCACCAACAAGGAGACGCACCCAGCATCTGAAGGAGTTCATTATACCTCCTTCGAGCTGGCACCAGGGGCAGCTTTAAAGCCAGCTCTCCGAGATGCTGCGTACCAAGGATATCTCAAACCAGGGTCTAAAGACATCCATTATCAAGAAAACCAATCCTCACAGATTAGGGCTGTAAATCAGTGTCCCGACCTCGCCCCCGACCCTACACCCTGCCCCAGAGATGCACATATTTAGACCACACGGCATTGAGTCAGACTTTGAAACTAAGAGAGAAACACAGTGGTTTTGACTGAGTTTCACTCTGGAGCTTGTTTGAACCCACAGTTCAAAGCAACAACTGGGGCATAGAGTCCACATGGATCAAACCACAGGGAATATTCAGATGCACCTACGTGAACCAAAATTGCAGTGTTTCATGCAGCTCTTACGGAGTTTGGGCCAAAGCCTGATGAATTCAATGGGAGCCTCTTTGATTTCAGTGAGCTCTGAGTCAGGAGACAGGCCCAGATCACAATGTTCAGATCCCGATCCAAAGCCTGAGGGGAGTTTAGCTACAATGCTCCGGCTGAGCCCAGTTCTAACACTTAGCCTATAGTTAGCAATAAATACTGTCTGTCAATACAGACATCTGATTAGGAATAAACCCTTTAACCTCTTTCCCCCGTGGGTCACGTTCCTCATCAGAACTCCATCCAGTCAGCAGATCCAAGCTTCCGCCAGCCACTTGGCAGCCTGTGACTTAAGGGGAAGAGGTCTGTATTAACACAAAGAAATGGAAGTCAGAGAACAGGGACAGAGTTTGGTTTTATTCCTTCCTTGCTGGCATGACGTGAGGGCTTTGCTTCCTACTCAGGTCCCCGTGTGACCTACGACTTCTAGCACGTAGGAATTCAGGCCTCAATCCCATCTCAGCAATCTCAGAGGCCATGGCATGGGGCGTGCTGGTTTGGAGAGAAGAGGCCTAAGGTTTTCTATAAGGTCTGGTGGGTCCGTGAAGGAGGGGAGGGTAACCCAGAAGACAAGGGGCTGCGGAGAAGAGACAGAGATTCATTTCCGAACAGCCCACACATTTCAAAACGCTGCCTGAGGTGATGCGTGGGGATGGCGTGAAGCTCATGGACAATACAGGAGAGGCAGTTGGTGTAGCTCTGCCGACTTCAGTAGAGCAACGCTGATTTGCACCAGCTGAGGATCTGGCCCCCAATGTTAGTAACCTGAGGAATCCAACTCCTACAGGATTTAAAAATAAAGAAGAGCCTTCTAAACTCAGTGTGTTCCTGTTGCTGGTACCAGCCTTATGATACCAGCCCCTTCTGTTCCCTGAACCCCCATCTCTCTGCTTCTGGACTGTACCCCAGTCCTGATCTCCCTGAAAACCTGTCCCCAGAGCTGGCCTGACAGGGTCAAGAGTTAATTGCCCTGAGGCAGGACCAGCTGTGCAGAGGGTGAATTTCCCCACATCTGGTCCTTTCTGCCTACCTCTCCAGATGACTCTGGACCATTTGCCACTCCTCATTGCTCATATTTCCAAAGGGAAACTTGCGACTGACCCTCTGTGCAGCCCTATCCCGTGATCTCATTCTCCATCAGGACACTGGGAGTGGAGGGTTACGGGAGAGAACATATCTGGGAAACAAAATGGGAGATGACTGCCTAGGAAGGAGTACTGCGGAAAGGGGTCTGGGGTCATAGTGGATCACAAGCTAAATATGAGTCAACAGTGTAACGCTGTTGCAACAAAGCAAACAACATTCTGGGATGTATTAGCAGGAATGTTGTAAGCAAGACACATGAAGTAATTCTTCCACTCTACTTCACTCTGATTAGGCCTCAACTGGAGTATTGTGTCCACTTCTGGGTGCCACATTTCAGGAAAGATGTGGACCAACTGGAAAAAGTCCAGAGAAGATCAACAAAAATGATTAAAGGTCTAGAAAACATGGCCTATGATGGAAGATTGGAAAAATTGGGTTTGTTTAGTCTGGAGAAGAGAAGACTGAGAGGGGACATGATATAGTTTTCAAGTACATAAAAGGTTGTTACAAGGAGGAGGGAGATAAATTGTTCTCGTTAGCCTCTCAGGATAGGACAAGAAGCAATGGGCTTAAATTGCAGCAAGGGCAGTTTAGGAAAAACTTTCTGTCAGGGTGGTTAAGCACTGGAATAAATTGCCTAGAGTGGTTGTGGAATGTCCGTCATTGGAGATTTTTAAGAGCAGGTTGGACAAACACCTGTCAGGGATGATCTAGATAATACTTAGCCCTGCCATGAGTGCAGGGAGCTGGCCTAAATGACCTCTCGAGGTCCCTTCCAGTCCTACGATTCTGATTCTCTCCCGAGACAACACAGGCACGACTGGCAGGCAAAAAGATTCTCTCATTCACCCGCTTTAAATATAAGAGCTGCTTCGGGTGGGGGGTGTTATGCAAAACTGGGGAGCCTGTCCAGACAGGCAGTTAGAGTGGACGGAAGGAGGAGAGGAATGACAGGCAGACAAGCTGCCAGCCAGAACGATACAAAGTGGAAGTGTTTCCAGGTGAATGATAAGCTAAGAAAATGAGAATGACCATACTGGGTCAAACCAATGGTCCATCTAGTCCAGTATCCTGTCTGCCGACAGTGGCCAATGCCAGGTGCCCCAGAGGGAATGAACAGAACAGGTAATCATCAAGTGATCCATCCCCTGTTGCCCATTCCCAGCTTCCTAGCATGTTGGCTGGCTCTGAGAGAACTCTATCCGGCAAGGTGCCGAGTGCCTCCTGGGAGATGGTGCCAGGAGCCCTCAGCTCCCACTAGAGTCGGTGGGAGTAGTGCCCCCCCTCTCCTCGAACACCTTGCAGGTTTGTACCTAGAAAGCCCGAACGGAAGGTGGCAGGTAAAGCATTGCTCAGCAACAGAAAGACAGCCTGATTCTGAGAAGAGTCAAAAGTCCCATTCACATCAATGGGAGTTTCAGATGCCCAGCACCACTCAGGATCAAGCCCAGAGATGACGACAGAGAATCAGTTGTCTCTACAGTCGCCTCGTGGGCTGAGAAAGGAATGTGGCAGAGACTCAGACTGCAGGAACCAGATGGCTTCAGTCATGTCTGTGTGGGAGACACACACAGGGACTCTCTGACCCCATTCATTCAATGAAGCTGGCAGGAGGCGCCCCCTGGAGACCCGGCCCATATGCTGCCAGTACACACACAGCTCTGCCTGTAGGAAGCCTATCCCTGCCTCTCCTGTGCTCCCACCACTTCCCCAAAACTATCTGAATCCAGACAAGCCACTTGCAGCGCGAACCCTCCCCTCTCCTCCCACACACCATCCCCTCTGCTAGGCCGGGAAAATGGCACGGCCCTTGCACGAGGTGACGGTGTCGCACACATCCTGTCACCATAGCATATGGCACATGAATCATTCACAAAGCCTGGGAATTAATTATTCATCCAATCCAAAGACTAAACACTTTCCTAATTGTCCTGGAAAGACAGAAAAGAGGGGAGAGGGGGAGGGAGATCAGGAAGGCATCATGTAGGTAACCAGCAGCATTCAAGATTCACTGATTTAATGAAAGGGGGGGGGTATCTTGTCTGCGTTGACCAGAGGATTAGCTTGTATTCAGAATTAATAGGACAACCTCATGCATCGGCAAATAGCCACATTTCTGTGGCCACATAATGCCGCAGACTTCCTCATGACAGTCACGTTGTGATGTTGCTGCTCAGGGTCTCGCCGTTAGATAGGAACTCCCTGATGTTATGGTGTATCCCTTCTCTCATGGGCCTTTCAATCCATGCCTTCCAACTTTCCAGTCAAGAAACGCCCTCGATAACTTAGACCCACATTGTAACCTGCCTTCAAGGATGGATATTCGCCGAGGAATGTACGTGAGATTCACAGTACCCACCCCCCACCCCGTCTCTGAGAAAGGAAAGCAGCCCTGAAAGGCCCTTCCCACTTTGTGCGGGCAGCAGGTCGGTTAAAAATGCAAGGCCTTGCACCTTGCAGAGTGGATGTCAGGGGCTCCCGTTCGGAGTAGGTCGTGTTTTGACAGCCTTTAAACAAGGACAGAAAGAATAAAGCAGTGCAGGCGCAGACCCATTGCACATCCTCAGGGACACCCTCACCTAAGAAGTGAACAGAATTGAAGTCATGATGCATTTAGCTGTTGGAAGGTGTGACTGGACCCATTGCTAGCTAGGAAGGTCTGGGAACACTCTCAGTTCTGGTGGAAGAGAGATCCACACTCGTGAGACACCTGCCACGACAACATTGGTCTAGTGGGTCTCTGAGCCATCATCCCCAGTGCATGCAGCTGTTGTTATGGCAGCACACACCTGGGAATACCAGCAAACACACTGGGGGGATCCCAAAATCGCTGCCTGTGCCAAAGGGAGGTAGGCAACGCTCTGAGCTGGGAAAGGAGGGAATCTAATCTAGAGCAATTCATACAAACGAGATACTTTCTCTCCCAAAGAGAGAAAAGGCTTTTAAAGCCTTTTAAGCCAAATTGGTAATAAAGAGAAAACACAGCTAAAGGGACACAATTACTGTGCTGTTTGTGCTCACAGCTCTCCACTGGATACAAAAACAGGGAGATACCAGCATCTGGGTGAAGATACAGAGGTGCTTTCACATGGGATAACACACACACAGCATGCCAGGCTGCACATGCACACACACACACACATACCCAGAAATAGGGACGTCAGTTCCCAGCTTCCACAGGAGGGGAAAGATTCCCTGCTCATCCTCCCCCGCCCCCTTCCCCGCTGGGCAGCTCCTGACAGTGCATCAAACTTTAATGGGTTCATTTCTCAGCAGAGGCACAGGCTGAATACAGATGGATAGATACAAGGCTCTCTGATGGCTCCCTTATTGCGAGGAGGAACAGGGTACCCAGGAGAGAGGGGGAAGGAAACAAGGAGTGGTGTCTTCAATACAGAGCCTGCATTAAGGGCTTGATCCAAAGCTCATGGGAGTCAGTGGAAAGACTTGGTTTCAATAGGTTTTGGATCAGGTCCAGAGAGAATGTTCCTTATGCCGTGCTTGAGTGTTCAGTTAAAGACCTGCAGGTAGCATTTGTCAGCTTGAGACAGATGGGAAGAGCAAACAAAGCAAGTCCCCTTAAGTGGGGAACATCTGAGAGACAGCGTGCCTAATGGATTGTCCAGGACTTGGAGCCAGGAACTCTGGGGTTCTAATCCCAGCTCTGCCAACCACATGCTATGTTGACTTTGACAAGACAGCTTCTCTGTCTGTTTCCCGTCTGTACAATGGAGAGTACGACACCGGCCTCCCAGGAGTTTGGGGGATTAGTTAATACGTGTGAACTGCTAATGTCATTGGATGCTAGGTGCTAGACAGAGGAGGGGTAGAGCCCAGCTGCACAGGAAGCAAGGAGATCCATTTAGGAGAAACAGATGATATTCTTCCCCAGGGTAAAAGGACATTGACTGGAGCAGGAGCTGTAGGTGGACAGACATCTGGGTAACAATGTTCTCTTTCACCTGTGGAAATGGAGATGTTTGCTCTTGGGAAACAACTCGCTAGCAATTCTCTGTATGTGTGTTTGTGTGGGTGAGAGCGAGAGAACACATGCACGCATATACCCATGCACAAATACACCCATGGCTCGGCACAGCCACCGCTGTGGCACCATCTTCTCTTGTCCATGGACTTGGAGGACACACATCATCCTCCCTCAAGCCTGAAGGGGAATCAGCCCCAGAATGCAAAGTCTCTTGTGCAGAGCTGCTTCACACTTCATGGGGGTGCCAGCAACAGCCTCCTGGGCAGGATTCCATTGGAACCGCACAGCTGGAGGCTTGGGGGAAGGGGAGCAGCAGGCAGAGATACAGGCCAGCCCTCCGCGCACAGGACACTGCCTCTCAGGAAGACCCTTGGACATGCAAGCACATCTCAAAGGATCTGCAAAGTGTGGGGGCTGAGCTGCCTGCTACTCTGCTATTATTGAGGGGGGACAAGGGAAAAGCCCTTCCCCTAAGTCTGCCTCTTCAATAAATAAAAATATGGAGGAAATTCTGGGACGGGAACCTAACAGCTTTCTTCCCTGCCTTGTGCCAACCCTTCCAGGGGATTCCCAGAAGGAGAGAAGGGATGGGGCCTAAGACCATCACGTAGGAAACGTGTCACCAGCTACGGGAAACAAATGCTCCAGAGCTGCCCCTCTGCCTCTCAGTCTTGTCTAGAGGTTTGCAGCAACAATAGAAACACAGCTGTCTAACAACTGTCCCCTGCACCTCAGCCCAGCCATGGCACAGCATGGGCTGTAACTGCAAAGAGGATTTCCCAGTGAACAGCACAGCTGGGATAGGATGCACCAGCAAATGCTGCTTACCCCACACTGGGGGGACTCTGACCCAGAATTACCCTCGGCACCCCACAATGGAAGGTCTGTGACTCGGAGGCTACTCATGTCTCACTCCAGCGCAGGCTGGTTCTGTCAGGCCAGTTGTGAGGTGGTTAGTGGCACAGCACGTGTGTAAGGAAGCTCAGGAGTGGCAGGCTCCGCATGGCACTACCCCCTGGCACAGCGAAAGGCCGGTGTTCATTCTTTCATTCATTCATTCGCCCTGGCCACGTTCCACCACATGAAGTACCTTAATGAAAACCACAAAGCCCCCCGGGCTTCCAAGAGGCATTCAGGTGCAGCAGCCATTATTAAACTCTTGTTAAAAGGCCTGAAGCTAGTACTTATTTTATTGACCCCAATTTATTTATCCTGGTTTTACACAGTCGATAATTCATCTGCTGCTTCCTGCATCATCATCACTCACACAGAACTAAGGCTGTGGGAGCAGAGGACCAACAAAATCTAGCTGGTTTACATCGATCCTCACGTCCTCTAAGCCCTTCCCCAGGCAAGTCTATTCTCTGCATTCGACGGGTGTAAATGTCAAAGAATTGGATCTGGCAGGTATCAGCGAGGCTTGATGGATCAGCAGGACCACACTACGGAAGCCTGGCCATTTGAAAAACAGAATCTCTTTGCTAGCATCTGCAATTAACAAAAGCTGGGTCTCCATACAAGTTTGCAAAGACTTTCTTTTTGAATATTAAAAAAGTTCTCCCAACTCTGTCTCTCTCTCTCTCCTGTGACTTGTTATTATATTATTATTGTAATTGCTATAGGAAATCCAATACAAATTCTATAATACTAAAGAATCACAGTGTGCAGATCACACCCATCTAACCGTTTGCAAGGAGTTAACCCCTTTTTTCTCCTTCCCTGCTTTCTAAAATTATTTCATGTGAATTTAATTCAGGTGAAAGGTCCCTGACTGACAGCTCTAGGGACAAAAGTCCTCTCTAAGTCCATGGAGCAGGTACTGCATGGCTGGGCATTGGCAGTGCAAGCTTCTCCCACTGTCTTGTCAGGTGGATAGGCCACCATTAAGGGGAAGAAGGGAGTTGATTCTCCAGACCCATTCAGTCCTTGGTGTCTCTGTTGAGACTAGCAGTAAAGATGGTAATTGGTGTCAGTAGTGGTGTCCCTGTTTACATAAATGATGAGTGCTAAGATCCTACATATGCTCAATAGGCAGTTTTCTAATGTTGATAATTATGCTAATTTCCAGCCAATATTTGTCCATATTTGATCCTGGACATACTACTCAACGAGAGGTGTCAATTCAAATTTCAAAGGCTGGCCAATTTTTAGTTGTGTGTGGGGAAAAATGAATATATATATATATATACCAACAGGGAAAATCACATTTTCCACACAAACACTCATACCTCCAAATGAAGGACAGAATTTTGCTCTCAAAAAACCATCCTTTCAGATGAAAAGCAAGCATGGAAAAAAAGCATTTTTTCAGAAAATTATGATTATATGGCAGTACAGGTTAGAAACAGAAAAAGATTATATACTTAACTGTAGTGTTAGCTGTGACACTGTCAGACCAGCTGCCAGCTCATGCCAAGACCCCAGGCCTCACTAAACACTTACAAATGGATAGCTGGAAACCTCTCTGACTCACCTGTGTGTTAGCATTATCAAAATTGATATAGATGTTAAGTTGATAAGAATGTGTTTACCATGTTTAGACTTTATAAAATGCTTGTCGGATGCTGCATGTATTGATCTCATTTATAACCTCTATAGCCCTTGGTGTAAAGTTATAGTGAGTGTTTGCATTGTAAACCTCTGTAATTGTGTAACTCACCAAACTGGAAAAGAAGCATTAATTAAAGGCCTCACCCTGCATACAAGATGGCCTATTGAAGTGAAATGAGGTATGGTGTAGCACCAAAGAGAGAGGCCCTGTTGATTGTATTCCTAACTCCCTCCAGGAAGGAGAGATCTATGCATGAACTCATCCCATCAGTTTGGACTCTGGAGTGAAGAGGATAAAAATTTCTGACAAGAAGAAACTGAATCTCCTTCATTCTATCTGGCAGGGCAAAGATTCCTAAACATAAGCAAAGAGATCACCATGCGGCTTGGCATGGGTTAGCCCTGAAAGACATTCTGAATTGACAGATTACTACAGCTCTGTCACTTTTTGAATCACAGACTGAAACTCGTTTGCTCACTTGCTTTAACCTGTAAATAACTCTCATTTCTTTTTTCTAGTTAATAAATCTTTAGTTATTTATAACAGGATTGGCTACAAGTGTTGTCTCTGGTGTGAGATCTAAGGTACAAATTGACCTCAGGAAAATGACTTGTCTCTTGAGACTGGGAACAACCTAAATATTTTGTGATCTTCGGTGTAAGTGACCATTTATCACATACACAAGATGGGTCAGGTAATAACTTTTATTGGACCAACTTCTGCTGATGAGAGAGATGAGTTTTCGAGATACACAGAGCTCTTCTTCAGTTCATTTATCACATAGTCCAGCTCGCCTGGGTGGCAAGATGGAGTGTCTAAAGGGACTGTCTGTGACTGCATTACAAGACTATTGTAGTTCTTTGGGAGTTCACATTTGTTACTAGGTTGGTGAAATCTAATTATGGAAATGCCACCAGTTTGGGGTGTCTGCCTTGCTTTTTGACAGCATGCCCTGAGGTTAGAGAGACAAGATGGGGAGGTGATATCTTTCATTGGACCAACTTCTGTTGGTGAGAGGCATAGGCGCCGACTCCACAATCAGCCCCACAATCAGCGCCTTCCCCTCCCTCCCCATGTCTCCCACCCGCCACAATCAGTTGTTTCGCAGCATGCAGGAGGCTGGGGGCAGGAGTGAGAATGCAGTGCGCTCGGGGGTAGGGGGAGGAATGAGGCGGGAAGAGGCGGGGCAGGGTGGAGCAGGGGTGGGAGAGGAGGGGCGGGGTATGGCAGGGGTGTGGCATTGAGGGAAGGGGTGGGGTGGGGGTGGGGGTGGGGCCTGGGGCAAAGCCAGGGGTCAAGCACCCCCCGGCACAATGAAAAGTCGGCATCTATGGTGAGAGGCGCAAGCTTTCGAGCCACACAGAGCTCTTCTTCATGCTCTGAAGTTGGCACTCTTTGTCATGAGCCACTCCAGATAGCGTGACTTTAGCTACCAAGTAGAAGCTAGAATGTTAGTCAATTCTGATTATTAGTTTCCGTTGGGATGAATATCCAGATTTATTGATCTAAGAAATAAATATTGATTGAGGCAAAGTCAATGTCAACACAAGGACAGATTCTCAGCTTGTTCCCAGAAACATGAATCCAATATATGTATTGTTCCATACCATCCAAATGTTTCTATCATAAAGATCTGAACAGCCCTACATTAGGGCCACAGATTTCAAAAGCGTAACAGCTTTTCCTATTAGACACTTTGTAAAGGAGTGAAATGAGCTACAGGTCTGTGAAAAAGAACACTGTCTTAACTCCTGATGAGCCAGTCAAGAACCAGATATCTGTGTGTGTTGATTGGCTCGTCAAAGAATGATCACTATCTAGTCAAGATGCAGTCAATTATGTACTCATTCTGATTGGTTAACATTGATCCAGACTCCTGAACTGTTTAGCTCCTCAGAGATCAACAGGATGGGCTTCTTTCTAAACTCCAGAGCAGTTCCCAAGGACCACATCTTCCACTTCAATGACAGTGTCCTCTCTCCCCCAGGAATTTTTTTGGTACCCGGGGGCTTCACCTGATAAGCCTTGAATAGCCTGTATACCCCATTACCCTCCTGAACAGAGACTTTTAAGCTCAAACACTCAAATACTTGTTGAAAGCAAATTTCAATCTGCATATTTCATTGCAAAATCCTGCATTTGAGCTCTGCTGATTAGTTATATAAGTCACCTAGGCAGGGGGCAGAAACAATATTACCTGACTTATGTAACTAACCAACCCAGCATGAACTTCACAGTGCAAATATTCACAAGCTATTCATGAATGATTGGCAGCCCAAGAATTATTTGCTGAAGAAATCCTCTAATAATTTAGAACAGCAAATACACTCGGGAATTTCATGATCAATCGACAAATCCATTACACAGAACAACAAAACTTGATCTGCATCTTACCCACAGTTCCTTCCAACCCAATGCCTAGAGCAGCAGGGATTCACAAAATCCCATAGGGTAACATGGTGTGAAGGCAAACACTACACCTATGGTAGTGTCCTGAGCATGCTACAGCACTCAAACCTCAGCCTACCTCATCTCCTCGTTACACAAGCTTTTACTTCTCAGATGTGACAGCATGGATCTTAGTCCAAACACAGAACCAGGCCTTGGATGGGTTGGGAGAGATGGGCAGTTGCCTCCTTAGAAGTATCCTTTATACATCAAACATTGTTGGCACAAAACTCTTGTCTTTCTCCAACTATCTGCCAGCACTGAAACACCAGCAGAAACTCTGGGGGCGCTTTCAGCTGCTTCACAGCTATTGCTCTGCCCAGGTTTTGTCTTGCTGAAGTGAAGATCAGGACACAGGATGGCTGTTCAAACATCAGGAGTGTCCAGCAATGGTTATAACAGGTAGTGATCCACAGAAGAATGGGGCTGGGAGAGGTGCATAGCTGGCAGGGTAAAAGCCATGCAACAGCTGGCAAGATCAAGGTCTCATGTGAGGCAGGCAAGGGGAGGTGCTGCCCTCGGAACCACCACCAGAAAAGGGAGCACTTTCTAAATAAACCCCGAGAACACTTGCTGTTGAGGCCTATGTGCTTGGTAACTGGGTTCCTGATATTTGTCAGCATGTCGGGTTGCATGGAGCTCAGAACCCTTCCTGGACAATTGATTTTCTGGCACCATGCCCAGAGCACGGAGAAGCTCGGAAAGAAATCGGGAACGTGTTCATAGGTGAGTAACTGTTGAGTGCTGACTCAGCCTCCTGTCAGTCACGGTCAGCAGGGAGAGAGGGGAAAGGTGACTGCTAACCACTGGTAACCACAGTGAGAGGAGCTGACCACACTGAGAGGAGGCCTGTGCCAGAAACCCCCTCTGCCTCTCCGCTGAAGGGCCCTGGTCTGGTGAGGGCTGTCTCCATAGCTCCCGCCCATGCAGCCCCCCTCTCCCATCCCAGTGGATGCCTGGCTTTTTCACAGATTCAAGCCAGAGCCTCCTGCTTATTCCCCTCCACCTGGGAAGCTGCCTGCCCCATCCGAAGCCCACCTGGGAGCTTTCCTTCCATGTTTGTGTTAGTGTAAATAGGGGGTGAGATTGTCTTCCATTTTCGCCGGGGGGGGGGGGGGGGAAATCCCTGCAACCCCCCTCCACCTGCCCCCACCCCCGGCGACATGCACCAGCCCAGTTGCAGGGGCTCATCTGGAAGCCTGCTTCTCAGGGGCTATAAACCAGGAAACCTCCATCCTGGAAGAAGAAGAGAGAGGATTGCCCACTCCACCCCAGGGAGGGCAGAGGGTGAGGGGAGTGGTACTTCTCTGGGACATCAGCCGCCCTGAGGCATCTGCAGACGCAGCACAGTTGGCTATCTCCTTGCTGCTCCAGGTCTGCCACAGTGCAAGTCTACAATTTATGTATGTGCCAGTCCCACGGGCAGCGAATCACAGCCATGGCCATCACTGGGGAAAGAGGAGGGGGATGCAAAATTACTCTGGAAAGACAATGATCTGTCCCAGCAGAGAGGCCACTGCTTCGCTCCCTACAAGCATTCACCTGGCTCAGGAGCCAGCTTGAAAAGCTCCCAAGAGGATACCGAGATAGGATCAACTTCACTGCCTCCGCAAGCCAAGCACTGCTGGGTCGTGGGGAAGAGAAACCAGTAGTTGACCAGGCTGCAATGAGGAGCAGCACAGCCAGCCATGCCCTCCCCAGCCTGACAAAGAGGGAGAGGAGGGTGCCTGGGGAAAGCGATGGCTCAGAGCAGTTGGAGAGGGTTTTCTCATTGTGTTCAACATTGCTAAGGAGTAAGCGAGGAGGAATACCCCACACGCACACACTCAGCTGCTCCTCCTAAATCGCAGTCCTTCAGAGCCTGAGTATTTGTTGTACATACAGCCCAGAAGTGAGCTAGCTGCTTAAGGCAGTCCCGGAGAAGGGCCAGACATGGCACAGCCTGCCAATGGGATTTCATTGGTTCATAGTAACCTTTTAGCTTCCTTAGCGTGGGTACTAGCGAGAACAGACTCGGAGTAAGTTCCAGAGGGAAATGGCCTGAATGTGCCAGTGGGTGAGCACTGGGCGATGGCACAAGAAGGGGATGGACATCAGAGCCTGAGGGGCTGCTCTCCAACTGGCAAATGGCCAAGCCATTAAGAAAGGGACACCAAAGACAAGCCCATGAGATCATCTCCAGCTGCAATCCCACACACACCCAATCCCCAGGGCACGGGGCCACCCCTCATGCCTGTGCATCGTAGGGCCATTAAGAGTCGCACCCCATCCAGCGTGACCCAGCACCCTTTACAGTGTGAAACTATGGCACACCTGAAAAGATGTTGCAAATCCACCAGGAAACAGTCTATCTTCTGCTTGTTACTCTCTGAAGAGTGAGGCACGTCCACTGACAAACAGAAAACCACCAGCAGAAAGCAGAGATGGACACGCTTCCCATCAAATCCCTCCAGGTCCCGTGATCACTACTGGCACTGGGCAAGCAGAATCCATGGCCACAGTCCCTTGCTCCTTCACCGCAGTTCTTCTACCAAACAGACATTTCTAAATAGCAGACCATCTGTCAAAGATGCCAGCAACCAATCAGAATTGCCCATCACTGTACTTCTGGCAAGACCCCCTTTGTCTCCCTCCTATCAAAGCAGGGAACCAACAGTGCCCCATGTAATGCATCCTGCCTGGTGGACACTGAACAGTGAGTGATTGATACTGCCCCATGACTGCGTACCCCTGGAGACACACACATTGATGCACTCCCTGGACCTGCCTCGTTGGCTTTAGCAGCCAGACAAGTGACGGAACTCACTGCAATCAAACAGGTGCTCCTGCATGGACAGTCCCAACATGGAGTCTCTCTAAATGCAACGTGGAATACCGGCCCATCAGCATTCATTGCCAGGAGATGTGGATGGGCAGTTGCAGCCATGAGCTATACCTAGGCAGCAGACATTGAACAAGATGGCCAGTGCCACCCTTAGCCTTGTTTTATCCCATCTCCTCAGCCTGCCCACATGGTGGGGAACTGCCACCTTCAACAACACTCCAGCCCTTCCTCTTCGGACCTTGTACCTGAGCATAAACCTCCCCAGCAGGCATGACAATGTAACTGAGCTCTGGGATTCAGGTCTCCTGGACTCTACTCCTAGCTCGGTCTCTGATTAGGCAATAAACCTTGGCAACTCACTTCACCTCAGTGATTCAGTTACCTCCCCTGCAACATGGGGAGGATGTAATAACACAGGGGATATGGCAAGCTTTATTAATGAAGCGCTTTATTAATTATTATTAATAATGTGCATTGAGATCCACAGATGACAGGAGCCACCTGCTTCAATATACTAAACTGGCTTCTTTGCATGGGCTGGCAATATTTCAATCAGCACAACACGTACAAAGGAATAGAGCTGCAGTCTGGATGGGTTTTTTCTCCTCTTTGAAGCCCCAGTCTCTGTGGACACCAGTTTGAATACACTCCACTTCCAAAGGTCCCTGTCAAGAGGGATTGCACTTGGGAAGCTAAAGAGTCCTGCTCGTTTGATTTGTCTTTGCAAATTATCATCATTCTAGCAAATTTACCAAAAAAAAAATGATGTTTGTTTGCTTTCATATTATCTGTGTGGAGACCGTTAACATCTCCCGACATCAAATCCAGAGGTGAAACCTGAGACTGAGTCACGAACCCAGGGTTAACCACCAGTCCAGTGACATATGGCACAGCCAACAATTCCCAGTAGTCCAGAAGTGCTTTGTAGATGACCATCCATGAAGTCAGCACCCGCCCCAGCATAATGGATTGCTGAGTGGAGCGTTATGTGGAAATGGATTCCCACCTGGAACTGCTTTCTTTTCTGTTTTTCTTCATTTTATTTATTTATTTGTATTGAGAAAGCAGAAGCCAGCACACTGGTGACTGGGCCCCAGAAGGCACTTTTGGAGTGGCTGGTAAAAGAACCTTTCCATGCCCCAGTTCTGAAATTCTAACACAGCCCCTGCTTCCAATACCAGGGCTGACCAGCTCCTCATCAAAACTATCTGCCCTTCATTTTGAACAGGACCCCACACATACTCCCACTTTCCTATTTTGCTTTTCCATCACAGAGTCCCAGTGGCCGGGTGACATCTCTGCTCTAGCTGAGGAGAGCTGAACATGACTCCATCTAGCACGTTAGAATGAGATCATTCTCTTGCCCCTGAGAGTAAGCATGTCACGAGTGGAGCATGCCCAGCCCCTGCCAAGCTGGGGGAGCGAGGCCCAGGATTAAAGCAGACTGAAGAGCAGCTCCCAGCCTTTAATAAGGACTAGTAAGCAGCACTAGTCAAAGTCAGGCCTCAAAGGAGCACAGCATTTGGTTAATGAGGTTGCAACACAAACATTTGTGCACTTTCCCTCCTTTGGGGATATATTTTAATCCCTGACAATGGATTCAATAGGGCAATTGTCCCAAGATCCTGACATTAGACCCCTACTGCTCCGCTTTTACACCATTGGGACCTGCTGTTGGATCCTACCACACAGCACCCTCCTCACCAGTCTTTTGGCCACACCACTTCACGCACCGAGGAGAACTTACCCACTGAGGACCACGATAAAGTCCATGACGTTCCAGCCGTTCCGGAGGTATGAGCCCTTGTGGAAAACAAATCCCAGAGCAACTATTTTAATCCCAGCTTCAAAGCAAAAGATCCCAATGAAGTAAGGCTCTGTCTTCTCCTGTGGGAAGGGACGAAAGAGATTGGTGAGAGAGGGAGTCGCAGCAAACGTCCGGAGGGGAATGCTGCTTATACCTTTTTATTTAACATTGTGCTGAAGTTTGGCTGTTCCACCATGCTCACTACTCGACATTGGGCCTCACTCTGCCTGCTCTGCTCTCAGCACACTCTGAGGCCCCACAAAACCCTTGAATAATTAACTGGAGGGCTCGGGCCTCATCTCTGTTCCCCAGTAACCCTCCCTGTCCCACTTTCTAGCTGAAGACCCTTTCTGACACCTCCATTAATAGCAAGTATCCCTGCCCCACCCCCCAGAGTTGGAGAAGTCTTTCAGGAGCATGAAGAGCCCAGAGGAAAGCTCCAGCCACATTCTGTCCTTCCCCAAAGGCACTCTGGGATCACCACCATCAGAGAGACAGAAAAGAGATCACACCTCCAGTTTTCTGAGAAGCTGTAGGGACCAGAGGCTTAAACCTCAGCAACTGTATTCGCCAACGGGCTTGCTACCAGCTAACATCCACGCCCATAAGAAAGCTGCAGCTGCTTCCAGGAGAGAAGGAAGATATGAGAGAAAGGCACTTACTAGTCGTCGGGACATGGGTGTCTTGTCATCCTCGGGGAGGTGCTGCTCCAGCGCTAGGACGATGCAGTTTGCAATGATAGTGGCCAGGATCATGTATTCAAACGGCGTGGAGGGGATAGTTAAGGAGCAGAAATGACATAACAGAGATGGAACAAGTCTCTAATCCACAGACTCCCTTCCTTCCTCACCCCTTTGTCGCTACTTGTGACTGCTCAGGAAGCGATTACCATTTCTCCTCACGCATGCGCGCACGCACACAGCAGCCAGATAAGCTTCCATTTTCCTCTGCTCCTAGCTAGTGGGGTGAGACTTACTGATTCAGCTGTTTGGAAATGAGACAAGACAGCCAAGAGCATCAAGCCCATCAGCAGCTTCTCGCCAGGGATCCAGTGGTGCCCAGCGCTCCTCCTCCACCTGGTAACTACAATGCTGGCACTGGTGATGGAAGGAAGCCGATGCAATACAAGGGACTGGGCACCCATAGTGAGTTCCTCAGCCAGAGGTGGCTTTGAACTAGGACGATGCAGGATGCTGGGGGGCCGGAATACACATACAAAGATGAATAAGTACAAAGGTTTAAAATTGCCCACAAGCCCCCTTCAGAGCCCACATGAAAACCGATGTGACCCAGCAGGTCGGGCTGCAAAATATAAATGCAAAATACACCCATACTTTCGCCGGGAGGGAAGGGCTTTATCTTCTCTATAAAGGTCCAACCCAGCCAACCCTCCTTCACCAAATTCTGCTGAGAATCTGGAGAAACCCCAGCTCTTCGACGATCCCTCGTAGCCTCACACCCCTCCTTCCCCGCTCAGTCCTACCTGCCATCCTCAGGCAAGCCCCCAACCTGCCATTTCCCTGGGTGCCCCTCTAGCCAATAAGTGCCCATGCTGGCATTAAATACAGCCCCCAATATGGAATTTAACATCAGTCACCTGCATTTATAAAAGCCTAGCTCAGCCCAGCTGGGCTTGGGAATTATAGACCAGTCCATACTCTGCCATTTTTGACTAAGACCCATGGCAGAGAAACACTGGGCTTACTCGTGCATCTGACTGATTTCAGTCTGGTTTCAGGCAAGGACACACAGCTGAGTCTACCTTTGTTAGAGTCATAAATGAGGCACTCCCTACAATGGAGAGAGGAGATCTGTCCTTCCTTGCTGCTATTATCGTGTTGCTCATCGTATTCCACTGCATTGCCCCACTGGTCAGTTGGATATGACTGGGGATGTTTGGACCCATTTGGGCCACGCCTGATAGAACATTCCCTATTTGTATCATTGGTTCAATTCCCATCAACCTTGTAGCTCAGATGCTTTCTGCAGTCACTTAGGGATCAATGCAGCTTCCGATGTGCTGTCATTTCTGCACGGTATCGCTAGGAGCTCTGAGTGAGGTTTGGACCAAACAATACCCATTGCCCCCTCTCCAGCCTTTGAGAAGGTTATTAGGCATCTGGGTGCTTGCAGTGAGGAAATGAGATATTGGATGGCTTGGAATTGGCTGGAGACTGAACTACAGCTCTCCAGGCCAGGGGCTCGTTTGATTATAGTGGATCACACAGCCCAGCACAGAGCATGCTGTCAGCACTTAACAAGGAATCAGAAACAAAAAATACGGCAAGACTGAAATTATCTTAGATGGGTCAAAGAGGTTACGTCAGGAGAATTTCCACAAGTCAGCCATTCGGTAGTGGGAAGTCCCTCAGAGGACAGCATACCACCAGGCCTAAGGGGGTGTAATGCAGAGTCCCTCAGAGGGCAGCAATCAGGGCCTAAGGGAGTGTAATGGGGAGTCCCTCAGAGGGCAGCATACCCCAGGGT
>NW_020664561.1:13455928-13506171 GCF_002925995.2 Terrapene triunguis | reverse complement strand
CTCAGAGGGCAGCATACCCCAGGGTTTAAGGGGGTGTAATGGGGAGTCCGTCAGAGGGCAGCATACCCCAGGGTCTAAGGGGGTGTAAAGGGGAGTCCCTCAGAGGGCAGCATACCCCAGGGTCTAAGGGGATGTACTGGGGAGTCTCTCAGAGGGCAGCATACCCCAGGGTCTAAGGGGGTGTAAAGGGGAGTCTCTCAGAGGGCAGCATACTCTGAACCTAAAGGTGGGATTTTCAGAAGCACTCAGCACTGACCCAACTCTGCTCCTGTCGGATTCAATGGGAGTTTCCCTGTTGATTTTAATGGGACCAGAGTGAGGCTGATGGTGAGTGCTCTTGGGAATCTCATCCTGGACACAGCTTTAGAGCAGGGGCTGATCTCGGAAGATTTGGCATTAGCTGTGGTCACAAGGATCACAAGGTCGACTCCCACCTTTGCTCTGCAAGCGCTGCCAGCCCAGCTTGCCTGATTCTTCTCTTCCCCCACAAGCACTTTCGTGCTCCCAGGCAAAATCCATACAGCTGCTGCCTTGACCTCCTCAAAACTCACCTCTGCTGTAATGCATAAGGACTCTGCCCTCTGACAACAGCTAGCAGCTTTGCTGCTGACTGTCTGAGGATGGCGTACACCTGGCATATCAATCCCCCTGGTTCCCCCAGCCCACCTGTTATGGCTTGGATTCGAGATTGTAAGCTCTTTGGGGCAGAGAATGACATTACCTATTCATTTGTCCTGTGCCTAGCACAATGGAGCCTGACCTGGCTGGCTTCTAGGCACTACTCTAAGCTGCACATTATATAACAACAACAGTGCAGGCTGGTTTTTGCCAGCTCAACTGCAGCTGTAATTCTCCCATGCTGATCTGATAACTGTTACGCAGGAGGCCCTTTGTGATGTCGAGGTCAGACTGTGCAATATGCACTTAATGTGGGCTACTGAAAAGGCTGATCTGTCAACTCCTACCATTATGTAGCAACTCCATTATTGCTGGAGGGTAGGCAAGGCAGAGTTTTGGGGCTGGAATGTACTATGTAGGGACCAAGTACTAATATTATTATTGTTATTAATATTACCTGCTGCTGTGTGCCCTTCACCACCTGGCAGCGTGGGCAGGGATCGACTTTAAAAGGTTGGGGGGTTGACTTTTCAGGCCATTAATGGCCTGGGTCCTAGATGCCACTTCTGACTCCCTGGGGTATGTTCCATCTGTCCCTCCGGGATCCAAGGAGATATGGCTGCTGGGCTCTGATCTCAGAGCTCCCTCCCTCCCCCCGTTTAGCCCAAACACAAGCACAGAGTAAGGCCTTTCCAGAGCACATCAATGCACCTCTCTCTTTCCAAAAGCCTGTGGCCTGGCACACCGATTGCACTGGCACATGGGTGCTAATCACCATATTTCAGCCTCATGAACCTGAGCCACATTGGGCAACTCTTCAAGGATCTGACCTCTAGGGGCTGATCTGAAAACAGCCCCAGCCCTGTGGACCCTCAAAATCAGTATCACCATCCAATATCTATAACATGATAGTCCCCAGTCAGGATAGGGGACCCAGCATGCGGGACAAATACAGGAAATGGACACTCCCTGCCCTGAAGATGACGATCTACCATCAATGGGACTTCAGCCAGGAGTAAGGAGCTGTGTGTAGAACTCTGTAAGGCCCAGCATTTAGATTCCAAGCAGTGTAGGTGCACCTTGACACCCACGAGGAGGCCCAAGATTTTCAAAAAGCGATGCCTCCAAGTACAGGTGTCCACTCGAGATGCTTTGGCAGAGCCTAAGTCTCAGAAGTGGGTGACAATTTGGGCCCTTTAAGGCATCTCAAGTTGGACACCCCGAAATGGAGGCACCCAAAATCACTGGTCTCTTTGAAAAATCTGGATCAATGATTTCAAAGGGACCCCACCCAGGTGTAAGGCCCCAGGCGCATTGATCTGACTGCAGGGCCTGAGTCTGTATGTGTTTTATCATGAAGCAGCTAGGGTCCTTGGCAAAGAGAGGTGATACAGCATACACATGGCAATTAATTATTAGGATTATTAGCTTTCAAATTAGACTGACCCCACTACAAATCACCTAGATATTAACATTCTCTTAATTGGGGGAAGGAGGAATAAACTGAGGGTTCTTCGCATTTAGAAGAGAGCATGAAGCCTAGCCCCCTGATCCTTTGATCTCAAGACGGCTGTGTTAAACAAGCCGGACATGTAAAGAATTCCCTCCTCCCATCTGGCCTGCTGCCCAGCAGAGCCAAAACAAAGCACACTTCAGAGCAAAAAGATGACTAAATCCTTGTCAGTGACCATTGATCTTTAACGCGTCTTTGTAATAAAAGTACAATTGTCATCAATGAACACGAGGAGACGGGCGATGCTTCCTAGCCCCTGCTACCTCACAGCTGGGAGGCAGAAGGAGGGGACCTTAGATACACCACTGTTTCGGGATGGAGAGTCATATTTCAAGAACAGTGAGATACTAATGGAGAACAGACACCTCTTTACCCCGGCAGGTGAGTGAATCAACTGCCATGCTCCCGCTTCCTGGGGGACATTTTCCTCCCAGAGTTCAAGAGGAGGCAGTAGATCCAGTGCACCAATTCACTGTACCAGCTGTGTTATGGGAATAAAGATCCCAGGCAAAGTGAATAGGAGTGGCTGTTTACACAGCAGGCAGGAGGTCTCCACAGGTGCCTCGTTTAATTTTGGGCTTGATCTTCCCTGTAAAAGAAACTGGGTGAATTCTAGGTCTTGTGACAGTTTGCGAGCATGGTGGGGCAGGCTGGACAGGTCTGTTGGTGCCTTGCCTGCAACGCAGTGATGTGCCCAGGGAGGACCATTGCACCAGGCAGCAGCCTAGCAATTAGGGTTCAGCAGTAGCTCAGAGAGCTAATTAGGCCCAGTTGAGTTCAGTTAGGCTCAGCAGTTTTCACAGAGGGGCTGAGTTACTCCCCTGGGAAAAACACAGGAGGGGATTGCTGACCAGGAGGCAGGATAGGGAGCCCTGGGGAAGCAGAAGTGCTGTCCCGTAAGTTGGTTTGTATGTTTGTGTTGGAGCTGGCTGGCTGGAGAGCTGCACAGCAGGAAGGGAGCAGCCAGGGACTTCTGCCAAGTGTTTGCCACTGGAGTTAAAGCAGAACTCCTGAAATAATCCTGACAGGGAGGGATTGTGCGTTTAAACCAGAGCCCCAATCAACTTCTCCTCTCCAGCTGCCCACCGTCTGGCCCTGCCATGCATGTCTAGGTAGAAGCACATGCGCTGTGCAGCCATCCCACGGCATGGTTCTGCCACCGCACTTCACCGACCCTCCTGCTATGCAAGGACCCACACTCTCAGTCATGTACCTTAGTCCTGATCTGCAGTGCCCTGCACTGTCTCCTCTGCCAATCCACCTCAATGCCGACCTGCACTCCCTGGGCTGCTCCAGTTCTCTGGTTAGCATGGACTGTCACAGGGGTGGGGATGGCTCTGGCATCTGAACAAACATCCACTGGCAAGGGATTACATTGAGACCAAACTACTCATTTCCACCATTTCTCTTTCTGTGCAGGTCTTTGTAGTGCCCCATCCCCATCGAAACTGAACTTCTCCCAAGTATTTAAAGTCAGAAGCAACAATCTTTCTCTGTCTGCTTTCCTCTCCCCAGCCCGTAGGAGAATAGTTTGATCAGTGTGGAGGGAGGGAGGGAGGAATGTGACTTAAAGCTAAGCAGAAGTGATGTCTGCATTTAGCTCTGAAAGTGGAGAGGCCTGTTCCCTTGGCAGATGCTCCAGAAGTGAGGTTCACCGTTTAGGCCCATCTCCTGGGTAGTTCTGCCTCCAGCTCTCAGAACCGCCCCCTGCTGGTCAACAGTATAATTGCTTCCCTGAAACAGCTGGTGGTTTGGGGGTGGTTGTGATGAGGAAGAGGCAATCCAGGGCCAGACCTGTGGGCAGCTTTGAATAGCGGGCCAGACAGACCTTGAACTGGACTCCCATTCAATAGTGAGCCCATGCAGAGAGCCGAGCACCAGAGTGACTTGCGGTGCTAAGCAGATGGGCTGCTGTGCTTTACATCGGCTGGAGCTTTTTTAGGGCCTGTGGCTTCATTCCTAGACACACTAAATTACCCTACTCAAGCCTGGAGATCATGAACGTGCATATCACCATAACCAGGTCTGTGTCCCATAGCATGGGGCATAATCTTCTGGCCAGACACAGGGAAGGGGGCATTCTTTGCCACCACAGCTAGCTGGGCATCCTGTAGCACTGAGAAGTACAAAAGGACTTGTAAGCTGCAGACCAACTTAATCTGAGGCTAGATGCCCCAGATTGTGGGTGAGTCTATAGAAGTGGGAGGCTCTTCAAAGCACTTCCCTCTTGCTACCATCCTTGCCTCATTCTTGCCTGGGTTAAGCTTCAGCCAGCTGCTCTTCTATCCAGGTGCTGGTTTTGGATAGCCGCTGGGAGAACTAGAACATTGTGACATCTACCTTTGCGGGAGAGGTGAGATAGGGCTGGGTACTGCTGGCACGCCTATACGAAGCTAGGACTGAGCCTTGCATGACTCTGTGGCTAAGGGCTTTGGAGGTGCAGGGAGAGTTGACCCTCTGGGTTTGGTCTAAGACCTGAGCAATTTTTAGGGCATGTCCCTTCACTTCTGCAGCTTCCTGAAAGTAGGGCAGGAGTATCGCCTATCTGGTGACCAAAGACAGGCTTTCAATCCATATCGCCAGTGATCTCGCCAAGATGAGCAATAGCAGAAGTTAAGACTTCTTTAGCCTGGTACAGAGAGGAGTCAAAGGGGATTCAGATGAGGTATGGACAAGCCAGGCCACTCAATGAAAGTAATGGCCGATAATTTAAAAAGAAATAAAAGGAAATATTACTTTATGCAGCACATAGTCATCCTGTGGAATTAACTGCCATGAAGTCACATCCTGTTATTGATATTAACTATGGCAGCATTAATTATGCTTGTCATTAGAAAGGATAAGATTGAGGCAGATCAAATCTCCTGCCCATATGCTGGGCACCCCAGCGGTCAGGCAGGAAGGCATCGGCCACCTGCAGCATTGCACAGTGGTGGGCCTTGGGGGAGGGTGGGTCTCATCAGACAAGGGCACTACTAGAGGCAGGACACTCTGAGTGGCGTGGCAGGTTCTCCATTCTCAGATGAAAAGCGATAGATAAATCTATGGTGCCACCCCCCCCCCAAACTGGGGATTAAATTAAATTAATGGAGATATCCTATCTCCTAGAACTGGAAGGGACCTTGAAAGGTCATTGAGTCCAGCCCCCTGCCTTCACTAGCAGGACCAAGTACTGATTTTGCCCCAGATCCCTAAGTGGCCCCCTCAAGGATTGAACTGACAACCCTGGGTTTAGCAGGCCAATGCTCAAACCACTGAGCTATCCCTCCCCCCAAATGCATGTGTGTGCGCGAAAAAAGAAATCAGATTCTCACCCCAAATCACCAAGCAATTAAAAACGAGGAAGTTTTTTGAAGATTCCAGGACCTGGGGCTGAAAACAAGGTGAAATTAACCACGAGACGTATAAGTAGCAATTCACTTCCTATCCCCTTCTTGCTATCGTCATTGGGGGTCTTATTTGTGTCACATATTCTTTCAGAAGTCGGATGCACATTCAAGAGGCAACACTGCACCCGAAGGGACAATTTCAAAACATCTCTGATGCTGCAGATTCCAACCCTGAAACGATTGTCATCTTCAGCCCTGAACAAGTGGGACGTTCTGGATTACAATATGTATATGGATGTTCTGTGCTCAATCGTAACATTTACCTTACAGGGTGGGGCCAGAAGAGAGTGATGGAAACTGCCATGAGCTGACCAACCAGGTACCAAAAAGTTTTCCCAGGGGGCTTTATATCAGCTGTGATTTCCCTTCAAGGCTCCTGTTAAGGCCACACGTTGCTTTGTTCCCCAGCCACACCCGCCAACTTCCAGCAATTACATAAGAAATAATATCTGGACGTGAGCCACTAGCCTGTTTTGGGTCTTTTGTTCCCTTTTCCTGAAAACCTGTGAGCAATTAACACTAGTTCAAAGAAAACAAGTGCTTTAGCAGTGCTGCTGCAGCGAGCAAGACAAGTCCCTAGGCGCTAGATCCACTTGCCTAAATGAGAAGTGTGGAGCTGGCTGGCAGCACTGGAGTCCCTTTCCTCCCGCAGGGTCTGTTTCACCCTGACAAGTGGTGCTTGCTATTTCTCACTCCCTTCCTTTCTGAGCCAGACATTTAATGCCCCTCTCTCCTTCATGCAATCTTTAAATTTGATTATCCCAGGATGGAAAAATCCAGATGGAAAAACCAGGTAGCTCTGATAGAGGCAGGAGCCAGAGGGAGGCATGAATGCTGTGGCTGGAGCATTACAGAGTGGGACAGAGGCAATGGCAGTGTCTGGTAGGGCAGCGCCCTCTAATCTCTGTGAACACAGACCCAAGCTGAGCACTTCCATTAAGAGGGGAGAAGTGGCTTGTAGCTGTGGTGCACAGAGACAATGGGTGGGGGGGTTTGAGAGTACAGTGTTGGCCCAATTCTTCCCCAACTGAAGTCAAAGGGAGTTTCACTACTGACTTCAAAGGGAATAGTATTAGGCCAACACACTTCTCCTTTGGGAATCCCACCCTCAAGGCCCAAGCATGTGCTGCTCTTACACCAAGTGCAAGTATTCAGATCGACATTGAGCACTGCATACAGGGATCTGTAGCCTCCATGGGCCCCATACCTCCAGACCAAAGTGGGCAGCTTTACTTGGCCCCATTCTGTACAAATGAAGTGGGGTTCTTGGGCAAGTTATCAATGAAGCTCTCAAATGGGTCAACTTTGGGTGTTGGTGCCTTTGTGTTACCCCCCTTCCTCCAGAACACCTAGCACTGAGCGAGTGTCCCTGAGTAAGCTGACCCAGCCAATGTGAGGACAAGGTTCCTTCACTCAGATCAGGGGAGGAGTTAGAGCCAACATTTTCAAAAGTGGCTTTTCATTTTCAAAGCTTCATGCTTTAGGTGCCCACCGTGTGACACCTTGACCCTACATCTCAGCAGGGCTGAGCACCCACAGTTCCAGTTGACATCATTGGCCACTCTGGGCTCTCAGCACCTCAGAGAATTAGGCCCATGGTCTCTCAGTTTTGGACCCAAGAGAACACTTTGGAAAACTGGGCTGTAAATGGCCTGGAGATCCCCAAATTCCTCTGCTCCACCCCAAGAGAGATAAGAGTTGGAAACTATTAGCAAAAGTGTGAGGGGAGATTCAATAAACACTAAAATCAGTCTGCCTTTCATTCTGCCAAGGAGGTGATGATCCTCCCAGCTCAGAGTTGGGGATCCCCAGAAGATGCCCTGTCTCTCTCCTGCTTCCTTCCTTGTTAGGTGTCTAATTATACAAAACTTACAGTCACCCAAAATGCACAGTAACACTTGCCTCCCTCTGAGCCTGGTAATGAGAGCCTGTCTCTCTCCAGCTCTCTCATTTTATCTTCATCTAGCTTCTTGGATAAGATCATTAAGGAAACGATAAAAATAGGTTTTCTTATTGATTTATCTCCTTTATCCAATGCTCTCTCCCTTGAATAGTTGACTTGTTTCCTTAGCAACTCAGCTAATTCCAGCCGTGCTGCACACCTGCCATTTGTTAATTTCCTTCCTGGTGAATTTCAAGATGGGGAAGGAGATGAGAGGCCAGTGGAAGCAGTGTTGACTTGTTGTTAGTCACCAAGCCAGACAGAAATTAGCCCAGGCTTCAGCAATAACCCACTCTTCTCCCCCACCCCCAGCTATATCCTGTCCTGGAAGCACTCCACTAGATTCTGATCTGGTCTTGCTTGAGCCATAAGTCTGTGTAATAGTAGGGATGGTGCTCGGTGCTGTGCCCCCTTCCCCTCCATCAGCTACTGAATTACATCAGAGCGATAGAGGCAGAACTTTTTTGAAGTTACCACGTGGGGATTAGCTAAGCAGAGCAACAGAAGGCAACGTGGAGCTCTTTCCCTTCTCCTAGGAAGAGCAGCTAGCTAAGGAATATGGGCCTTGGGGGAGCAGCCTCTATGCTACTGGGTGCTTCCCTCTGGTCACAAAGGAATGTGCACCTACACCAGAACCACCAAGGGAACAGGTCTAGGATAAAAGCTAAAACCAGACTCACTCAGACTTTATTGCTCATGCAGAAAGCATGCCCAGATCCAAGCCCTGAAGGAGAATTTATGATTCTGACGGCATGCTGATGCAATATACCCAAATGGCTGGATAGGACATAAATCACACCCTGGCTGAGTGCTGCAGAAAGCCTTCACAGATTCACCTGCAGCATCTGTGAGTTAGTGATCTGAAAGCAGTGAGATCATGCTAGCTTCCTCACCCCCTCCCTGCCTTCAGAAATGAAATATGCTGGTGAAAGGGTGGGATTGAGAGGACTGGGGGCTGAATCAAAGCAGCTATCCTAGCATCTGCATAGAGGCCGGACCCTTTTAAAAGTCTGCCTTAGAGAAACCAGCTGATAGGGGAAGAAATTCAGTTCCCATGTTTATTAAATCAGGATTTGCTACACCGCCTCACCAATGATCCCCCAGCCCTGCAGTCAAGAAACCAATTTCTCCTAGGCTTCTTCTCGGTCTCCATCTTCATTTAACTCTGCCTTCCCCTATCGATAGACCCTAATCCAAACCCTGGAGGAAGCACTCCCCTCTGAGATGAGAGGGAATTCAGCCTCTATATTCATTCATTCATCTCTTTGCTCCCAATCCCCTATTCCTTCTGCTTGTCTACCACCAATCTCCTCTCTCTCCCTCCGCACGTGACCCCTGTGAAGGAGCCTTCTCCTCCGCAGCCCCTGCCACTTGAAAACCCTTCCTCTCTCTGACTCCCCAGCGCTCCATCTAATTCCAAATCGCAGCTGAAAGCAATTCTTCTCTTCCCTGCCCCTCTCCTGTAGACGCTGCAAGGAATTTTGGGATACATTTTGCATGAAAGATCCTATTCCCAAAATAAAGTTGTAGGGTACTGTCCCAAATTCAGCCCAGAGCTTCTCCACATCCCCACTTCACTAACCCTGATGGGGGAAGGAAAGGGGACACAAGAAAGTGAAGCACCTTTCTTCTGCAGGTAGGGAAATTTGTTGTTTGGTGCTGTCTTTAGTTCAATGCTCTGAACACTGGAATTTCGATAATGGTCTCATGAACATACTCAGTCTTGTGACATTCATGCCTCTGTCCAGTTCAAGTCTGGTTTAATGCTTGAAAGAAGACTGGGCTCCTTCTAGAATTACTTCTCTAAACCTATCACCCACACACACCAATTGCCATTGGGTACGCAAATAGCACTGAAAATACTCTATGCATATACCTTATAGAACATATATTTATATAATGTGTGTTTGTGGGTATGTGCATTTGAATCATGTCTCCATAGGGGAGGAGCTGCAGGGCTGGAACATGGGTCTGCTGGTCCCTAAGCAACTGCCATATTCACACCACCACCTGACAGCTCTGGCAGCACCGCAATTGATGGGCTGTGAGCCGTGTGGGCCCAACACCACAGGATATGTCACCCACAAGGAGCTTGATTGGCAGTGCTCCCGGAGTCCCTGATTGGTCTAGGCACATTATTAAGCTGGGTGGGAACACTAGGAAAGTGTCTTGGCAACTAGGCAGATCCTAACCTGGCTGCTGTGACAGACCCTGCTCCTTCACCTTGCTTTGGTTCCTGGCTTCCAAATCCAGCTCTGACCTTTAGTTCCAGCCCTACCCACTAGGCATGACTGCCCATGCCCTAACCGTGATATAGATACAAATAATGGGCCAGACCTACATTTCTGATATGGTCCATTTGTCTCCAGTAGCACGAAAGAACTGTGAAAGTGCCTACATTGAGCAGCTAGAGCACCCCAGTTGTAGGGAGCCTGTCAGAGCATGGCCAAAAGAAGAGGTATGGCTAATGCATGCTGCACTCCAGCAATCCTCAACTGGAGCTGTGCCCTCGACAGGGCTTTTACTGCCAATGAAAACTACAAAAGCGGAGAGGCTGCTCTAAATTGCAGTGTGTGCCAAAGAAGCTGACAGCAGCCCCCTGCTATTGGGGGAGCACAGATGTGGTGTACAGCCACCCTAGCCCCTCCTCCTCATCTCTTCACACCGATGTCTTACAGCAAAGAGATCTCCATCATACCGGAGGATTCGGGCTATTGAACCCAATTCTCCTTCTTTCACATCAGTGCCACTTAGTTGACTTTAATGGAGTTATTCTTGATTTAGGCCAGTCTATGTTACAGGGGGATAAGACTTAGTATCTGGAAGCATTAAAAAAACATGGTATACAATTCTAAAAGTTCACGCTCTAAATCTACATTAAGAGCCAAATTCAGATCTGTGTAAGTGGGCACAACTCTACTGCCTGCATAAGGTTTGAATTTGCCATTGTAATGTATGCATGTGGTTGTTTACCTGTCATATATGCAATCATATCTGTATACAAATAGTTTTTTCTCCACCCAGCCTTGCCTTAACTGGAAACCAAATCTCTCTCTCTCTCTCTCTCTCTCTCTCTCTTTCTCAAACAAAAAAGAATCACATCATGTGATTTTGCTGCCTTAACATCAGTTTTTTAACTTCGGTTGCCATAGCAATGGGATGCAACTTGGCGTCACCATGACAACAGCTGCCTCTGTTTAAATTCACCATCTGACAGGCAGCCTCTCTCTCTCTCTCCAGCTGTCAGAAAGATGGACCTGCCATTACACCTACTCCCAAAGCAGGCTTGAAATCTAATGAATGAAAGGCAAAGAAAGCAGCACTGAAAGAACATCAGAAAGATGTCAGAAGGCTCAGAATGTTTCTCCCAGGTAGCATGACCATGCTACCGTCCTGAGGCATAAGCCAATGGATGAAGTTACTCCCATTAGGAAATCCCCAGTACTAGCCAGTTTTGTTTTAAACAAGCCCATGCAAAACTTTTACTGCTCTTCTAAAGGCTCCTTTCTGGGCCCTAATCACCTTTAATAGGGCACTGCAGTACATAAGCCAGCATCCTGGAATTGTGGCTGGGCACGAGAGACAGGGAACTGCAGTCAGGCATCCCCCCACAGCTGATTCGTGCTAGGTACTAAGAGGGCTCTGCTGTGCACTGACAGGGCACTGTAGTAAGGAGGTACCTACCAATGGCCCTGGCTGGGCACTGACATAGAACAGCTGGGCATTGATAGGGCACTGCATAAGGAAGCTTGCATAGCAGGTCCTCACTGGTCATTGTCATGGCATTGCTAGAGTCCCCATTGTGTCCAGACAGAGTAATGCAACTAAGGGCTTGTTTACACTACCTGCCGGATCAGCGGGCAGCGATTGATCCAGCAGGGGTTGATTTATCACATCTAGTATTGACTCCGGTACGTCACCAGAAAGAGAGTGTCAGCTGTCGACTTACCACAGTGAAGACACTGCGGTAAGTAGATCTAAGTACGTTGACTACAGCTACGCTATTCACATAGCTGACGTTGCGTATCTTAGATCGACCCCAGCGGTAGTGTAGACAAGCCCGAAGATCCTCAGGGATCTGCCCCACTGCTTTGTACACCTGTGCAAAGTGACTGCATAATGGGGGCAAAAAGTGCAAATGACCTCACAGGATGCAAGGCAGTGGAGAATGTGGCTCCCACTATCTGGGATCTCAATGGGCACAGTTGCGAAGTGGTTGTCACAAGACCACCTCTGCCACAGGAACTTTTGATACAGATGACATCAGAGCCAGCGCAACAGAGAAGATGAAATGAAGGCAAAGAGAGAGAGAGAAATGTTGTCAGGAGGCCAGCAACTGCAGCTTTGGGCCGTAGTGTGAACTCCTCCAGTTAAGCAGGATGATTATGATACAGCACACACACTGCCACTAGGTCATTACTCCCAGCACAACGGCAGATGGTTCCTGAGTCGAACAGGGTTAACTAGCACTTTCTGAGGTTTTAAACAACCACAATCAACACAACTGTCCTTCATCTGAACAATCTATACGTCTCAATGAGGCTCCTTTCCGGCTTTGTTGGTTTTCAGCAGGCAGTGCCAATGCTGCCAGCAAACAGGAATGCGTCCTCAGTCTGTATCAGTGATGTGAGCAGAAAATTAAACCATGTGCGTCTCCTACAGAACAAAATCCACAGACTAATTCCAATTCCAGTCTAGTGGAGGGACAGCTAGGCTGCTATGTCCAAAACTTAGCTCTGGACTTTCTGTCCCCGGTTAGGAACGCAGTAAATGTGGAAATGCAACTGGGATGTATTTCAATTACAGCTATCCTGTAAATTACAACTATGTGGAAATTCACTGCCATTCTGTCGCAGACTGGGACAGGGTTCCTGTGGGGAGGGGTTTGAGGTAAGCGACTGTTATATAGAGGGTTCTGGCCTTGATTAGCATAGGGATGTTGGAGAAGAGAGAGTCAGCTGCAAGTCTCATGGAAAGCCATTCTCCCCTCAGTGTGGATGGATAAATATTAACAAGGGGATACATACAAGCATCAAGGGGGACCCTACGCCCCCTGCTGTTTATTGAATTAACAGGGATACCAGGAGAGAAGCAGACAGAGGACTGGAACCAGGGACCAGCAGATCACACACAAAGAGATTTCTCTTTTGGGATAAGACACCCGCAGAAAAAGTGCCCACTATTTATTGCACAGGTGTCCAGA
Source organism: Terrapene triunguis (assembly GCF_002925995.2). Lineage (NCBI taxonomy): Eukaryota > Metazoa > Chordata > Testudines > Emydidae > Terrapene > Terrapene triunguis. Next base: position 13,493,506 of record NW_020664561.1, on the reverse strand, counting down.
CAAGCTGAGGGCGGAGGGTGAGAAAGAAGAGAATAAATTCTCTTTTTATTCATACCCATTGGTTTGGTCTCTCTTTCAGAGAAGTATGGCAGAAGAAAGACAACTATAAAATCAGGAGATTTCTACAGCTGACTTTCCCCTACCATAGGGCCTCACTGAAGCCAATGGGACAACTCATAAAGTTTAAGCACATGCTCAATTGCTTTGCTGGATTGGGGCCAGAGAGCTTAGAACCTTGCAGAATCAAGCCCCATAAGTAGCAACACTTGGGTTAAAGAATAAAATACCAGGATATTTCTCCAGCTGACCCTCTGCAGTAGCTCTCATGCACCTTCAGATCAGCCCAACAGCTTTACATGTCAGCATTCACCAAGTAATCCTAGGAAAGCCTGCATGGTCAATGCATAATTCATGAAGATGCACACGAGTCAGTCCTTGGGAAAAGGAGCCATAATCACAACACAGCTTTTGTTTGCTTCTCCCCCACACACTTTTTTTCTTTTCTTTTTTTGGAGGTGGGAGTTGGTCTAGCTGTGGTCAAACCTGATTAATAGAAGATGAATTGAGCAGATATTGATAAGCTGCTTCCCATCTCACACTAACTGAATTGTAGTTCTCCAGGCAGCCAGGCAAATGAAATAAAAACAGGAGGTCTGGGCATTGACAGCTGCTCCCCTGACAGAACAAGTGCAGTCAAGGGAGCAGGAATGGGGCTTTGTTTTTAACAGATGTAATTCAATTTTCATTTGAATTTTAAAAATGACTTAAGAAAAACAAATCTAATGCTCCTCTAGCTAAAATACAACCGGCTCCTGCCTAGTATTTTGCACATTAACAGCAAAAAAGGGGCAATTCCACCTGAAGCTAATAAATCTGGTTTTCAGTTTTGTATGATTGAGAGGATTGGATCCCCCACAAGAAAAGAAAGCCCTTGTCTCATATTTCTCTTTCTTCCTCCTTACGTATCATCCCTGTTTACACTGAAAAGCAAAACTGAAGAGGCTGCTGGTTATAATTACACATTTACCCAGCAGATATACAGGCCTGAATCACCAGTTCCCAGTTATTTTTATCCCTATTACCTAGTCAACTGGATTTTGAGAAAGAAGGCACCTCTCCTCCCCCCACCCTCCTGATCCAAGTTGGTTTTCCTCTGTGTCACCCCCATGATAACCAGCACCAATCACCCGCTGAAAATAGCCAGCCTCCTACCTTGGGCAAGTCACCCTCTCATTTACTGTGGTCAAGATCTAAGACTCTCCTCCATCAACTAGTTTGATTGCAAGCTCAGAGGCAGTTCTGGGATTCAAACAGCAGGCTTTGCTGTACACTGTGGAGACACTCACACAACTGTTTGAAGTCAGTAGCACTGGTTAAAGGCACTATCCCTTTTAACTGATTGCACCAGTGTACAATTACAGGGAGAAAATAACAAGCATTTTACATTATCTGATAATAGTATGCAATTACTATGCCCCCTCATTAGGAGATTCTGTTATAAGCTTAGCCCTGTCCTAAATTATTGCACTTTGAGCTCTCACTCCACTGAAGTGCAATATAAACTGTCCTGTCATTTCAGACATTTTGCCACAACACAAGATGATGGTACCTCCATGCTGTCTAAAACAGAAGGATCACAGTATTATGTTGACAGATTGAAAAGATGAAATGTACACAGCATTGGCACTTTGCCTCTAACCACATTTCAGTTTTCAGTCTCAGTGCATATTCCACTCTGTCCAAGACACACATTCGTTGTACAAGGTTACCGTAAAAAACCCCGTCAATGTAAGAGGTAGCGGAAGCTACCAGGTCATGTGATGAAGAACAGCATGAACTCTTTCAGGCAGATGAGTTCCCTGGAAAGATGAGACCTTCACTTATTCCATCTGTTCAATGGACAAGTGATCAGAAGGAGACCAGGATTCCAATATTTAAATTAGAACTGTGCCTACCATTTGCATGGGAATATAGTATTTACTTTGACAAATGGAACTAAAAGCTAAACTATTGTTATGTTTTGTAAATTCTTGGAAAGAATAATGTGGGGGGAGGGGTTTAAGTGTAGCAGGAAAGCACTATGAATGTAAGCTGTATGGGGGCAGAGACTGTTTTTATATTATGTATGTGAACATCATCTAATACAAGGGGACCCACTTGGGGATTCCAGCCATCAGCAGCATATAAATAAATTATGATAAAGCAAATTAATTAGCCCCTCCTTCCATCTCACAAAACAAAGCTTATTAATAATTTGACATATTTTGGAAAATAAGGCTTATTCATCTAAGAAAGGGCATGCAGTGACCCAAAGAAATTTGCACAGCTACTCCTGGGCTGTAGATATCTCTTGATGCTTATGCTCAGACACCTCAGCCCAGACTGCAGAGATGAGTAATACATTATATGGATAGTTAGGAGAATGAGATTTAAACCTACCATAAAGCATCTGAAGTATTTAATAGACTTAAGCTGCTCCTTCAATATCAAAAAGCCCTTTCATTTGCCTTAACTACCTCATGTGCACTGCCAATGGCCTAACATCTTTCATCATGTCACTCATGGGGATTGGCCCCACTTCAGCAAAGCACTTGAGCATGTGCTTAAGAGTTTTGCTGAACTGGGACCTCAGCGTTAGCAGGACTATTTTCTTGGCATGTTTTTGTTCAATCAATCTCTCTAGCCTCCTTTCATATTATAGCCTTTCTAAAATCAGGCCTTTGCAGCAGATAAAGGGAATTTTCATTTGGTACCAGGGCAAGTTCCTTTACATCCAAGCAAGGAGTTGTCAGATCCCTCAAGCAAGCCAAGTAGTGTGTCCGGGAAGAAAAGTAATGGCTGAAACTATAGACATTTGTAACTGCAAGTGCAAAATATAGGGCAGAGTTAAAAGTGAACATGGCCAGATCTAAGCTTGTCAGCTTGGCTACCTTCTGCAGCAAGGAGGCTATGAAGAGAGCAGTGTGAAAGCAACCCATCCACCACATCCTACTGCAAAACTTCCAGGTTGCCCTGCATCCCACCCAACCCTACACAAAAATCTTCCCTCTGCAATACACCGGACAGCAAGCGATGCAGGGTGAGCCCAGGGGTTCCATTGTGCTGCCACCTCTTTACAGAGGGCGTCCTTCCTGGCACACGGCTGACCACGGAGAGGAAACTGTCCTGGCTGAAGCACTAGCAGGAACTGTAACCGTGCCCCGGCCAGAATTTCCCGGCGAGTGCCATGCAGTGCCGGTGGAAACGCCGCGCGGTGGGGAGCTGTCTATGGTGCTGAACGCGTGCGTTGGAGAAAGGCTGACGAGCAGGGTGGAGTCTGGGAAGCTGTCTAAGGAGGGAGGGGGAGGTCTCTGCGGCGGTACTAGGAGTTTTGTGCGGCGCCGAAGCTCCCCTGGGTATCACACGGAAGGAGAGGAGAGCTCTCTCAGCCAGTGCCCGGCGCTGGACACAAGGGAGGGGCTCCTGGGGTAACCCGAGGCAAAGTTCTCTGCAGTATTGGACACCACAGAGCTATCATAGGGGCTGAAAGGGGAGCGTCCTTCAAAACAGGGGCCGCCGGCAGCTGGGGAGCTCTGCAGGGGGCTGAGCAGTGGGGGCACGGGGAGCACCCACAGAACAGCAGCGGGGCGGGGGAGGGTGAAGCCAGGGAAGGGGATGGCTGAGGAGGGGGAACAGCAATACACACCCTGGTGGGGGAGCAGCAGGACAGCAGTGCACAAGCTTCTTGAGGCCCTGAACCCACCCAAGGGATTTGCACTCCCCCTGCCCCTGTGGAATAAGAAGGCAGCCGACTTCAGCTCTGGTACTAAGCCCAATTGAGGCGGGGGGAGCGGAGGAGGCCTCCTCCAGAAATTTTCAGCATCTCCCTCTGCCACAAGTGCAGGGAGACCTAGTTTCTTATGCGCCCTGGGCCATTCGGTGCCAAAACAGTGTAGCCGTCCCTTAGCAGTTCCAGCACAGCACTGAAAAAGGCAGAGGTTTCCCGCATGTCTCAGTGGGGGCGTGGGGAGGGCATGGGAGCCCCTGGGAGACAGGATAAAATTAAGGATTTATTAGAAGGCAACATACCACCAAGCAGAGTCCTGCAGAATCAAGGAGGGGTCTGTTCCCATAAAGAGGAACACAGAATCCACTCTGCACAATGCCTCCTCCATTCTAGCAAGTAACAAAGAGCAAAAAGATTTCAAGATCTTTGAGGCTTGGGAAGAAGGAGGGAAGAGTCATCAATGAGCTAAGGGGGAGCCCTGTTAAGTTTCTCTGCGTGTCTACAGAGTTGGAGGAGAAGCTGAGGAGCTGAGTTGGTTGTGGGTCCGAATGCGGGCGCACACACACACACACACACGCTTCCTCGCCAGACATGGTCCCATGGGTGATCCAAAACTTAGTCTCTGGACTCGGTTGCAGGGACCAATTTGATTCTAGCCCAGAGTTCTTAAACCAACTAACTGGAGCCTTTATTCCCGACGAGACAATACACTCAACTTCCGCTCGCCCTGCCAAACCTAGGGAAAGGGAGAAAGAGACAGCCTGGAAACCGAAATGAATGCAAGCCTGGGGGGACAGGGGATGGAGAGGAGCGCACCCGATTAACCTAGGCACTCTGTCTCCATGTGCCATCGATTCTGGACTGAAAGCAGAAGGCAGGCGCTTACCTTAGACACACTGCTGCGTGCCTGCCAGCTAATGCAACATACATGTGCTGTGGAATTGCACCGATGCAAATCCGGGCATGAGAAGCAAGGGTTTTCACCAGGGCAATGAGGGGGGAAAGGATATGGCCAGTCGATGAGCTTCTTGGCGTATTTTCTGACCAGGTTATCTTCCCCAAAGAGGAAGAGGGATCTGTTGACTGTGAAGCAGTTCTGTCGGACTGGGATGGGGTTGTACAGAGCCATAGTCCTGGCCCTCTGCGCTTTGGTTTGCTTGAAGGCTCCCGGGGTCGCTCCGGAAGGCGCGGGGGGTCCTTGGCGGATCCTGTTCTGTTCAGAGCCCGCATCTCCGGATCCCAGGCGGCCAGCCACCGCCTCCCCAAAGCGAGCCATCCTGGAAGAAAACAGAGAGGCGATCCAATCAAGGCACCCACCAACTACCAAGCAACAGAGCCAGTGGAAGGGGAAAGGGGTGAAGCGATCCCAGTCGGCAAGCCCCCTCTCGGAGCTGCTCAGTCTAATGGCCAGCGCTCTGGGTCTCCTCCATTCCTCTGGAGCCAGGGAGCCTTTCAGCACCAACCCCGAGGCATGCTTTAGATCTGGCCGCCCGCGAGACAGAGCTCTTCTCCCGACCGCCCCGCCGCCTGGGCAGGGAGCAGGCAGGCTGCAGGCAGACGGCTGTCCCAGAGGGTAACAGTTTGCGGAGCTGGGGGGAAGCGGCGGAGAGGCTGAGTCCCTTGGCGCAGCCCCTAGGCAGCATCCGCGCGCTCCACCCCGGAGCCAGGGGTTAAACCAGACGCAGCATCGTATCGGGTCTTTGTTGCAAATCAAAAGGCCAGGTCGGATCCCCTGCTGCCGCCTTTAACCCCGCACAGGAGCCGCTCCAGAGCCCGCTTTGCAATGGCCTCTCAGAGCCTCCACGCCTCCAAGCCTTGCCATCGGGCCATGCAGCCGGGCGGAGCGTGCAACAGGGCGCGGGGAGCACAGGTGGCAGGCCGGCCCCGCTAGAGTCAAGCGCTGAACTTCCTCGCCAGGGACTCCATCTTCCTCCTCAGCCTCCCAGCTGCTCTCTGGCGCGCGTGGAGCAAAGCGCACCCCCCCCCCACTCCCGCGCGCGGCGGAGGGCGGGGGATGCAGCGAACAGGGCCGGCGCGGGCTGGCGAGCGGCGGGGAAGCTGCGGCGGCTCTGCAGCCCCGCGTTCGTTAGCGCTCAGGGAGCCAATGGCACAAATACACCCCGCGCCTTTCTTTGGGCGAGCGAGCGACGGAGCCGCGGGAAGGAGGCTGAGGGGGGCTCTGGAGCGAACAAAGAAGCGAAGTGGAGTCCGCTCCGAGGAGCTGCTGCCTGGCTGGCTCGCGCTACTCTCCCTCTCCCCGCGGGGCCACGTGGGGAAACCCCTCCCCGGCCAGGCAGTCCCCAAGCGCTGAATCAGGGCAGGGATTTAAAGCAACACCCCCCCATACCCCGCCCCTGGAGCCACAGCCCCGGAGCCTGCAGCACGCGCCCCCGCAGGGAGCCGCACCTCCTCTGCCTGGCCGCCCGGGCTCCCGGCACGGGTCTGTTGGGCACCAACTCACCCGCAGCGCCGGAGGGGCCCCGGGCGGGTTTGGCTGCTGCAGGCGGAGGCTCTGCGCTCTAAGCCTTGCGCGCACTCAGCGCCAGCTCGGGGCTGGGCCCCGTTCCGCACCCCCGGAGGCGCGAGCCAAAGCCGGGTGCCCTCTGTCCCTGGCTGCCTTGGATGGGCTCTAGATCCGGCCCCCGCTCCACAGGATCCCATTGGCATCCTTCACTTCCACCAGCCAGGCCAGCCAGCGCCAGATGTGCCAACAGCTGCCTCCAGCACCCTCCCAGCAACCAGTGGGTCACTGGAGCCAGTGCCTGGCCACTGATCTCCAGTGCTTCAGTTAGTGGGTCCCAAGGAGGGTAAGCAGACCTCCCCAAATTAGGGGCTTTGTCTTATATACACAACTACGCCCCCCACCCCCCCCAAAAAAGTGTCCCGATTTTTCACACTTACTATCTGGTCACCTCCTGCCCAGCTTTGGAAACCTTGGCCTCCTTTCCAGAGGTGCTGAGTCCCCAGGACTCCAACCGGCATCAAAAGCTATTGCCAGTACACAGCATCTCTGAAAAACCAGGCCCAGGTGTCTGGAGTTGGTCACCCAAAAACAGAGCACCACCCAACTCAGGGGCCACTCCTGAAAACATTGTTTTAATGCCCTCTATCGTTGGCCCCCAATCTGCCACAAGCTCCACTGAGCCCACTTCCAGATGTGGTCTTTAATGCTTAAATTATAGATTCATTAAGGCAGGAGCTGTTTCCAGTGTATGGTTGGACAGCGCCAGGCACAGTGGGCCCCAAAGTGCTACTGTCATAAATAAAAAACCACAACACCTGAGTTTTCTTTTTAAGCAGAATGATCACCCCTGCTAGAAACATGGAGGGTTTGGTGGGGGGTGCAGAGAAGAACCTTAGCGCACAGGCCTGCTTCAGCAGGCAGAGTGAAACTGGGTGGTTTTTTTAAAAGGGGTGGATGGGTGGGTTGGGTTTATTTTAAACCCAAACAGCTGTTAGGAGCCTGTTAACATTTAGATTTCCTGTTTGCTGTGTCTCCAATCACCTTTGCTCCGGAGAGCACTGATCTCACCAGGGAATTGAATTATAATTGGTGGTTTCAGTATGGTCTTACCAGACCCCTTAGAACTGTGCCATTGACATTGTCTTCCAACTCCCCAAGAGAACAGAGCAGATGGCCCATCCTGAGGAGTTAATAGGTTCCCAAAGCCACCCAAGCAATTCCCAGCACAGAAGCAATCCAATGGATTTCATTCCCTCCCCCCTCCTCCTCCAAGCTAACTGTTTGAACTGCTTGTGAAAGTCTAATCTTTTCCTCAAACCAGTGAGTGAGCTTTTTCAGTAAGTGGGGGGCAGGGTGAGCAGTGTGTGGTGAATATTCACAGTTCACATGGTGCTGGTAAGTTTTATATAATCACATGGCACTGCCACTGATTCAGCTCACTGATTGGACAGGACACGTGTAGCTAACCTGGGTGTGCAAACTGTAAAATCAACAACCAGCCATACAATCTGACCTCCTTTGGGCCAATATTCAAGCATTCCTGTGTACAGCCATCTAGGAATGCGCATTCATGCTGGCCAGCTCCAGCGAGCAAGGGGGGACTGCCAATGCACCATGTGGGACTCAAAGTTTCCTTCTGCATGGGAATGACTGGCCCAGCTCCTGGGCTGTGCGTTGTGCCCGTTACACCAGATTGCTGTCAGAAGGCAGCCCAAAAGGAGCCGTAGCTGGTAATGCATGAATCATCCCACAGGCAGGTGGCACAGAGCTGGCGTGGCTTCCCTCTGCTTGGACAATCCTCAGCTGCTGGACTGGTTACTTGGGAAATCTCAGAGCTGGCAAAGCTCAGAGCAAACCAGGCTGGAGGAGAGCAAAGATGGATTTAAACCCACCTTTTATTCCCTCTGCCTCCCCATTCCCTCCCCCGTGTTGTGCTGTGTACTCCTTAGCCACAGCTTTCCACTTTTCCCTCTGCTCTAGCGCAAAGACACATCCAGAGGCTTCCCCTTAATATGTCTGCAAGGCTGGAAACTCCTGTCCTGCATCCCCACCCTCCCCCACCTGCCCACACAGTTTCCCCACACAGGGAAGATGCAAAAAAAAAAAAAGAAAAAAAACCACAGCCTGAAGAGGTGCTGGAAGTAGGGGTGCTGGGGTGTGGCAGCACCCCCTGTCTTAAAGTGGTTTCCACCATATACAGGATTTACAGTTTGGTTCAATGGCTCTCAGTACCCTCATTATACAAACTGTTCCAACACCCCTGGATTTTAGAGGTTCTAAGTAGGGAAGAAAGGCAAATATTTGGGCTTACGGAGCTCAGCACACTCCTGCCATAACTGCTGAAATCAGAGGCACCACAGCCCTGGATTTGGCCTGCTGTCTTAGAGGTGTGGCTGCACTGCAAACTAGATTCAGTGCAATCTGGAGTGGTTCCTAGGCATTGCCAACATGCTGCTAGCTCGGGGAAGGGGTGGAAGCAGTACTGACTGATGACTAAATACAGTACAATTGATTCACTTCAGGCAAGATGCTGCCCTGACTGAATCAATTATGATTTGTGGATCCTTCCCTTCCCCTGTACCCAGCACCGCATTAGGAATGAGGTTGCTGTTCCTACTTTCAACTATGTTAATTCAGCCTGTAGTATGGCAAACTGCCAAATAATGGTCCCCAGCCCAGCCAAGCTCCCTGCCCTCCCGCTTGCGCTGCTAGGTGCTCCCAGGGTTTTCTCATTCATGTCAAGTTAGCAAAGCTCTTCTGGGTTTCGGTATGAACATTCTCGCTGGGCCAAATGCTTGTGGCTCCAGCTACTAACCAGGTATAGCTAACTTCACAAGTAACTATGCAAAATACTTACTTTAGTAAGGCATTTGATACGGTCTCGCATGATATTCTTATCGATAAACTAGGCAAATACAATTTAGATGGGGCTACTATAAAGTGGGTGCATAACTGGCTGGATAACTGTACTCAGAGAGTTGTTATTAATGGTTCCCAATCCTGCTGGAAAGGCATAACGAGTGGGGTCCCGCAGGGGTCTGTTTTGGGACCAGCTCTGTTCAATATCTTCATTAACGACTTAGATATTGGCATAGAAAGTATGCTTATTAAGTTTGCGGATGATACCAAACTGGGAGGGATTGCAACTGCTTTGGAGGACAGGGTCATAATTCAAAATGATCTGGACAAATTGGAGAAATGGTCTGAGTTAAACAGGATGAAGTTTAACAAAGACAAATGCAAAGTGCTCCACTTAGGAAGGAACAATCAGTTTCACACATACAGAATGGGAAGAGACTGTCTAGGAAGGAGTACGGCAGAAAGGGATCTAGGGGTTATAGTGGACCACAAGCTAAATATGAGTCAACAGTGTGATGCTGTTGCAAAAAAAGCAAACATGATTCTGGGATGTATTAACAGGTGTGTTGTGAGCAAGACACGAGAAGTCATTCTTCCTCTCTACTCTGCTCTGGTTAGGCCTCAGCTGGAGTATTGTGTCCAGTTCTGGGCACCGCATTTCAAGAAAGATGTGGAGAAATTGGAAAGGGTCCAGAGAAGAGCAACAAGAATGATTAAAGGTCTTGAGAACATGACCTATGAAGGAAGGCTGAAAGAATTGGGTTTGTTTAGTTTGGAAAAGAGAAGACTGAGAGGGGACATGATAGCAGTTTTCAGGTATCTAAAAGGGTGTCATAAGGAGGAGGGAGAAAACTTGTTCACCTTAGCCTCTAAGGATAGAACAAGAAGCAATGGGCTTAAACTGCAGCAAGGGAGGTCTAGGTTGGACATTAGGAAAAAGTTCCTAACGGTCAGGGTGGTTAAACACTGGAATAAATTGCCTAGGGAGGTTGTGGAATCTCCATCTCTGGAGATATTTAAGAGTAGGTTAGATAAATGTCTATCAGGGATGGTCTAGACAGTATTTGGTCCTGCCATGCGGGCAGGGGACTGGACTCGATGACCTCTCGAGGTCCCTTCCAGTCCTAGAATCTATGAAATCTATGAAATCTATGAAAATGATTTCCTCATCCTCAGCACTAGTAAAACTGTCTGATACTGAACAAATGTAGAGGTGTGGGACTTGCCTCTTAGCAGGAAGAGTGAGAGAAGGGTATTTTGTTGCAGCACCACCCAGAGCCACAGGGATGTTTGTTTAAACTTCTTTTCAAATCTATTATCCCAGTATATAACCTGTGTTTTATTACAATTGAAATAAACTACCCAGGGTGGCAGGGTACAACAATAGGCTCTTTCCCCTCCAGCGAGACCCAGGGAGGCAGGGACAACTAGAGGCTCCTTTCTCCCATCAGAGCAAAGAAGGAACTCCTGATTGCTCCCCTCCAAGCCTCCCAGTGGCAAGGGAACAGTCCGGTAGCCATTTCCCCCTCCCCATCCTCTCCTCCTTCCCAGTGTGCAACAGGGATCTATAAGATGGGAATTCCTTCATGGGATGGTGTGCTTCTGAAGCAACCTCCCTATGCCAGTGGGACCAAGAAGTCTCGCTACATCTCCCTACCTGGCCCAAGATGACAGTGCGACGGGCCACTCACTTGTCCCAGTGCGGAACAAAGGGAATGCCAGTGTTAGGAGAGAGAGAGAGCGAGAGAGAGAGATACTCCTCCAGGGAACACAGAGGATGCTTGAAACAAAATTGCCCCAGCCAGGCAAGGAGCTGCAGAACTTATTTCCCATGAGGATCATTACTATTCTGTTTAATGACTCCCACTCTGGCATACGGCTCTGCTAGCGTTTTGCTGGTCAGTGGGAAAGGTGACGAGCATACAGATGTTTAAGCAGTACAAAGGCCCAACAGGTTTAGAGCTGGCTAAATATACTGTGAATGAAAAAGATCAGGATAAAGTGTTACCGACAGACAGGGGCATGGGGAGTGCTTTGAGGGTAGCAGGATGGGGGGTGTTGTGATAATCGGGCCTAGACATTTACTCGAATTGTGAGCTTAACCACAAGAAGTGAGTTACAGTTCATAAAATGTCACAATAATTTATAACAAATGTTGATGGGACAAGGTAAGAAAGGGGGGTGGACAGACTGAATTAGTCCAGACAAAAAGAGCCCCCTGATAGAACTTGAGGACTGTGTTAAGATCATGCCTGGTAAACAGGAAAGGTGTGAAACCAGAAATCAGTGAATCTAAATTGGTGTGTCAGAAATTAGGCCTACTTAGTGGACAAAATAATGAGAGGATGGGCTATTCCGCCCACCATTCCCCTTCTGGGGTCCTTACAAAAGAGACCTTTGGGACAAAAATTGGAGCAAGCTTCATCATCATGGCTACAACCCCCACCATCTCCTGGGACCGCAGACCTTCTGTGCCCTAATACTAAGAGATGTCCTGACCAGACCAGGCAAGAGTGAAGGACCCAGATGATATCACCAGCTCTGCTGGCTCCAGCTGAATCCCTGGGATGAAACAGGATTCAATTTTAGCAGCAGCAGCAACAGCTCCAGCCCATCTTAGCTAACTTCTCTTTTCCCCACAAGAATGGTGATTACCACTTTGCTACCTTCTAAGACAGTGGTTTTCAAACTTTTTTTCTGGGGACCCAGTTGAAGAAAATTGCTGATGCCCATGACCCAACAGAGCTGGGGATGAGGGGTTTGGGGTGTGGGAGGGGGCTCTGGGCTGGGACAGGAGGTTGGGGTGCGGGAGGGGATCAGGGCTCCGGGGCTGGGGGTGCAGGCTCTGGCATGGGGCCAGGGATGAGAGGTTTGGGGTGCAGGAGGGGCTCCAGGTTTGGGGGGGCTCAGGGCTGGGGCAGGGGTTTGGGGAGCAGGGTTGGAGCGTGGAATTACCTCCGGCAACTCCCGGTCAGTGGTGCAGCCGGGGTGCAGAGGCAGGCTTCCTCCTTGTCCTGACACCGCGGACCGCGCTGTGCCCCGGAAACGACCAGCAGCAGGTCCGGCTCATAGGCAGAGGCGCACAAGCGGCTTTGAGCGACTCTTGCCGCAGGCATCACCCCTCTTCCCCCCCAGCTCCCATTGTCTGGTTTCCGGCCAATGGGAGTGCAGAGTTGGTGCTCGGGGTGAGGGCAGCGCGCGGAGCCCCGTGGCCTCCCTGCCTAGAAACCAGACCCGCTGCTGGCCACTTCTGGGGTGCAGCGTGGTGTCGGAAAAAGTAGGCACTACCCTGCCTTAGCTGGGCAGCACCGCCAACGGGACTTTTAACGTCCCAGCCGGTGGTGCTGACCAGAGCAAGGCGACCCGGTGCCTGACATGCCATGACCCAGTACTGGGTCACAACCCACAGTTTGAAAAACACTGCGCTAAGAGATGGTCAAATAAGTAGGGTTTCCTACTAAAAACTCTCTCCAGCTCAAGGGAAAGGGAACAAGGGATGCTGTTAAAATGAAAGCCTCACTTAATACTTCACATTTCAACTGCTTTAACTGTTTGTCTTTCTTTTCTTTATCTTTAATAAAAGGTGAAAAGGATTTTTAATGGTGTGTTTGCCAAGGTACTAAGCAGGCTGAAGCCTCTGTATACCAAACCCTAACACACTGTTTAATGCTGGACAGTTACTGGGTTATGTTAACACCTTTGGCCCATTTATTCCATCCAAATTAATACAATGTGGGGGAATCTATCTAGACAGAGCACCAACTAGTTCCTAAATAGACGTTGACCAATCCAAGAGTCTGGCAGAGAGCAGCACACTGCCAGAATATGGGTTTCCTTATAGCCTGACTTTGAAAGAGAATATTTTAGCATAGGGCCTTATTTTTAAAAATGCCATTGTATTACATATGGTCTGATCCTGCGCTTGCCATCAACTTCACAAGGAGCAAGATCTAACCAAAATGGTGGGGCAGTTTGCAGTGGTGCTATAGCTTTGTTTAGAACAATAACTGTAGAATTCTGAAGTATTGTTATAAGAGAAACGGGATTTGGCTTGTACATTTCCTGAAAACTTCTCTCTGCTACCACAGCGCCATCTCCTGGCTATCTGTTACATCTCTAACAGAATGAGAACCAACAGAGCCACATACTTCTCCAAAAAGAGTGACATTACAATTAACGGGACATTTTACAGGCACGCATTTCACTTATTAGGACTTCATAATCAGCCTAAAAATAACTTTTTCTTTTTTGAAGAATTTGGAATGTAAATCAAAGGCTGCTCTCCTCCCAGAAAAAAAACCCCATTATTAAATGCAATTACTTTAAGATGATACAAAATGCCGCAAAAAGGGCAACTATTGCCTACAATATATTTTACATTTTCCTTCTGTCCAGCAGATTCAATTTCACACTAATACACAGAGGTAACAAATACTTCATGAGATTCTACCCAATTCCGCTAATTGTGATTAAAATATTTTTGCGCTTACTATGCAATGCATGAATATAGCAAAAATAGTGTTATCTCCACATCGGCCCATTTTACCATAGATAAAAACATACAAACACAGAGGTTGAGTGTATGACAAGCACAAAGAGTCAGTTCACATTTGTAAACGTTTTCTTCACGCTTATAAAGGCTGAACTTCACAATGAGCCACTGGGGTGAATTCCACAGCAAACTGAACCCAACCAAAGCCCATAGAAGTCATTAGGAGTTTTTCCATTAACACCACAGTATCTTGGATCAGATTCATTATAAAAGGAAGGATAGCTTTGTGATAAGGCACTGGATAGGGACTAAGGAGATCTGAGCTCAATTACTGGCTTTGACATGTCTCCTCCTCAAATAGTCAAGCTAAGAGCTTTCTCGGGGGCCAGCTCAAGACTATGGAATGAACTCCCCGAGAAACTAAGGACCACCACAAACCTGACCAACCTTCCACTCTAAGTGCATGACATATTTCTTTGCCCTTGCCTTCTCTAACAAACATGTATGATTGATTATACAACTCCATTACACATGCTTCTCCCCATGGGGAGAGGATGATAGAAACACGTGACAGATGTTAGTCATGTTGCTTAACCACTACTGGAAGGCATTCAGATAAGACAGTAATGAGTGTGTTATAAGAACCTACAGAGAATAGAACAGAACTATCTGGCCTTGTTGGGAGTGTGAAAAACCCACACACCCCTGGTGCCATGGTTATGCTGACAAAACTCTGGGTGTAGATGCAGCTGTGTCACTGGAAGAGTGCTTCCCTCAGTGTAGCTAGCACTTTTTTGGAAGGTGGTGTTCCTACACCAGCGGAAAACTCCCTTTCTCGGTGTAGTCTGCATCTACAGTAGGGGGCTATACTGACATACGCTCCATAGTGTAGACATACCTTAATCTCTCTGTTTCTCAGTTCCTCTTCTGTCAAATGAAAGTAATAATACCCCCTCCCTTCCACCCTTTTTCTGTTTCATCTAGTTAGATTATAAACTTTTGGGGGCATGGATTGTCCCTTATATGTTATTGTAAAAAGCCTAGCACAATGGGATGCAAATCTTGATACTGCCTACTAATCATAATCGTCAGAATTTTCATACATATTTATGACTAAGTCCAATTTCAGAACCAGTAAAATGAAGGGGAGAGATACCGACAGTTAAGCAGTAACTCAAAATGTTGGTGATGTTTCAGATTTGACCCTCTTTTCAGTTTTGATGTTTTTAAAGTGTAAAACAAAGGTTACATCATGACTCTCATCAGCCAGTTGTGTTTTTCGGGAACAGTGCAGCTGCTATCAAAGCCAAGAATGAAAACTATCAGATCAAAGTGACTCATGTTTGTGGATGGTGGAGGACTCTGCTTTCCTCATTTGTGATGTTGCCAGAATGTTTGATGAGTTAAACCCTCTTATTAAAAGTTGACTTTTAGCAACACTTTCTTAAAAAATGATGTTTCAATTATAGGAAAAAATTCTCAGTGTCAAATTAGAGTCATATAAGGTACTGGTGCTGGATTTTAAAAGGGACTAGATAATTTTATCACCAACCAAGAACAAAATTTGCAGCAATACAGGCAATCAAACCTCCTGCTTCATGGCATAAATTGATTACTGGCAGGGATCAAGAAGGAATGTGGCCAAGTGCATTATGGGTTATGGGCATTTCTCCCTCTGAAGGGACACACCCTTCTGTGAAGTATCAGATAGTAGGCACAGTCAGAGGCAGAACTCCAGAATTCATGGACTATGGATTCGATCAGGTATAGAAGATCCTATGATATTATTTTATTTCTGTAACAATGTACAGAACTTTTCAGGTCATTTAACTCTCCCCTGCACCTACAATGACTCTTACCAACCCGTGGCACCACGTGGGGAAGGAGATTCCTTTCCTGCTTTGTGCCCTGAAGCTTGCACATAGACAATTACCTACTCCTGGCTTTGCCTCCCTCAAGACCTGAACAGGTTGTTTTAAATAAAATGTTACTGGCTGTCTATAGAAATAGATGGAAAATGTTTAAATAAAGAGCTGTGATTATACCTCTGACCGAATGCACCCCTGTATTCACACCATACACACTATTGTGATAATCTTTGTACCCAATATGCCTTGTGAAGTGTCATTTGAAAATGAATAACTTGCTGGTCAATATCATCATGGTGAAATGTATATAGCAACACTGTGTGTAAAGTTATGAAATCTCCCCAGTATGATGTTGAAGGCACATGTTCAAAACTCAGATAGTCCTGATTTGGTAAAACTGATTAAGCAGGTCTGGAACAAAGGGATGTGTGTTTACCTCAATTGGTATATAAATTGTAAATAGAGTCCTCAGACAGCCAGAGGAAGAAGGAAGAAAACAAAGGAAATCTGCATCTCAGGAACAGCATGAAATGTCCCCACCATGAAACTCCATGTCTCCTTGCTATCAGCTGGAAAGAACTTTATCTAGGGGTCACTCTCAGGGAAATGCATTTCAAAGGGTGACTGAACTATGAAAATAAAGAGCAAAACCACCCCAAGTGATCTCTCCCTGTCCATCTCTCTCTTTTCCATCTAAGACGACAAAAGAAACAGCCTATTGACTTTGGGTGCAGATCCTGACCTGAAACTTGGTCAGCAATGATACTGGGAACCTGTGATCAGAACGTCACCTTAGACCAAGTCTAGTCTGTTACATTTAGTACTAGGAAGCGTTTTATCTTTATTTTCTTGTAACCATTTCTGGCTTTAATGCCTTAATACTTGCACTCATTTGAAAACTCTCTCTTTGTAGTTAAATAAACTGTTTTTGTTCTTTAATCAACATTAATCCAGTGTTCTGAACTGTGTGGGTAACTTCATTTAGGGGGGCAAGTTGCTGTGTAACATTCCCTTACAGGGACAACAGACCTTTGTTATCTGAACTGTCCAGGAGAGGGCTGGACAGTGCAATACACAATACATGTTTGGAGGGGGAGGGGGAATCCAGGACTCGGAGTGAGATGCGGTCACCCTGCAAGTGGAAACTACAGCTGGTGGAAGCCAGAGTGTGACTGAAGAGTGGCTGGCAGGCTGCAGCTACACACTGACCCTCAGGATGTGACTTGCATGCTGGCAGGCTGTTTGTGAGTGGCCCATGTGGGAACTACAGCAGCAAGGCATTGTGAGGTTCCCTAGGGTCCAGGGCAGGGTGACACTGCCCCTCACTGGTCTGGATTGCACCCTGAAATGTCATCATATCCCTGCCAACTGTACACTATGGAAAGTATCACTGGCCTGGCCCTAAACTTAAAGTTACACTGCAGAGAGCCTTTGGGCCAATTCTCTGCTGGTGTATATGGGACACATGATGCAGCTCCAGTCACTTCGATTGCTATGTTGATACCAGATTGCTATCTGCTGATCTAATCTACGTGATCTGTCTAACTTACACTGTAACATGAACACAAACACAAACAAATAGATAAAGACAACAAGGAGGGAGTTGAGTATAAAATAGCCGATATATATTGAAGATCTGTACCTCTTCAGGTCTAGCAGGACCTTTTTCTTCAGGCCTGCTATGTTTCAGCAAGGATCTCATCAAGTTAACGGTGTATGGGCATGTGTATATATAAGGAAGGTACACCTCTACCCCGATATAACGCTGTCCTTGGGAGCCAAAAAATCTTACTGCATTATAGGTGAAAACGCGTTATATCGAACTTGCTTTGATCCGCCGGAGTGCGCAGCCCCACTCCCCCGGAGCACTGCTTTACCGCGTTATATCCGAATTTGTGTTATATCGGGTCGCGTTATATCGGGGTAGAGGTGTACTTCAAACAATCGGGTCCAGAACACATTTTACAGCCATGGCCAGTGTGTATAAAACGCTAACAGATCAGGCTGGTAGCCATTTTATAGCCATGTGGCCAAGATGCAAATGACCTTGCAAGGCAGTGGAGAACCAGGCTCCTTGAGGAAGATTTTCAAAGGCACAGATGGGAATTAGGCACCTCCCACTGAAAGTCAATAGGAGTTGGGTGCCTAGCTGCTATCTGTGTCTCTTCAAATCCACCCCTTGTCTGCACGGAGCAGGTATGGTCTTAGCACCAATGAACAACACAAAGCCACCCTTCAATGTTACCTTGGTGGGGTGCTTATCACAAGCATCATAAGAAAAAAGCCATTACAAGACACGTCCGTCCCCCCCGCCCATCAGTAGGGACAATACCATTCATTTTTAAAACTCCACAGTCAGAAGTTGGATTCCCAGGGTGTCTCCAGTTAAAAGCAGCAGTGTGTGTGAATTACAGTATGCTTTACACCTTTGTACAGCAAATTATACATTTCACTTAATATGGTTTGAAACTCCTCTCCCTCCCCCATTGTTGACACTGGCCTCACTGCCTGGCATGGTTGTTCCATGGGGCTTTTGGAGATTGTGGCAGTTAGTTAAATATGGATGCATAATTTATAGCTTTGAATTAAATGTACAGGCCTCTCTGATCTCTTATAGGTACAATTTCTCTTTGAATAAATGCATGCTTTTGACCTTGGGAAGTCAGTTTCTTGGGTTTTCCTAGGTGACATGTCCAGGCACTTATCCAAGTGGATGCTGTTTAGGAGTCATTAAAACCGAAAAGGAAAGTCTAATAATTATGTAGGCAGTTCCTGGGGGCGTGATGGGCGTAGGAAGTAACATGAGTCAGACCAAACTGTTATTGAAAGAGGAATGTGTTTTAATGAGCAGACAGCAAAAAGGAAATACCCGTCTTGATCTGAACTATGGGATGAGGTAATCCCCTAAATACTAACTGAGATTTAAACATGTTAACTGCCAGAGCCTTGGGGCTATAATGGTAGGATCTTTAGCTATAGTGAGATGCGCACCTTTCTTGGACGAGAGTTGAAAGAAAACAGATAACTCTGTAGCCATGGGGGAAACACAAAGGGCCAAATTCTTTGCTGGTGTAGCAATCCTAGGCACTTCTAGGAGTCCCTTCCACTCAGGGATCTCAGAACACTTTGCAAAGAGTGAGTGAAGTTTTACTCACCCATAGGAGCTAGGAAGTCTTATAACCTTTGTACAGGTGAGAAAACTGGGGAACAGAGAGGTTAAGTGGCTTGCCCAAAGGCTGTGCAGTTACAGAATTCATGAGTCTCTCTTTCCTTCAGCCATGCATGCACACACCTCACTGTGCCCGGTTTCTTATGACATTCACATTCATGAGAAAGAAACGCTATGACAAGGATGCTTCCACAAGTCAAATTAAAGGTCAGAACAGGAGTCAGTCACTATAAAACCTACCATTTTCCCCCTCCTCACTGTTCTTCAACACTAAAAATGCTGTAGGGTCAGGAGTGTTTGGAAGATGTAAAAGTCACAGGCTCCAAATATGGCTGAACCTGTAACAACTTGCAAGTTATGCCAATGAGACACAGAGGGCTTCGTTCTCATTTACACTAAGGCCCCTTCAGACTGTTCTGGCACTGTGATGCTGCTCTAAAGTGGGTGTGAATTATATTTTTAAACCCAGTTTAAAGGCTCTTAAAGCAGTGTAAAGGGGCACTAGAGTAAATGAGAATAAGGCCCATAAGCACATTGCCTATCTCTCTACGTTTTTATAAGATTGCGCATCACTGTGATATCAGAGCACCTCTACCTGCAAACAAAAAGGGGACTTTACATACATTCTGTCATCAAATAAATTGTAAGCCAAGAAATGTGATTTTTCAAGGGCTAAAATAATTTAAACAGCTTTAAAGGGAACACTGAAAAATCTGCCAATCTAGTGTCATGACGTTAAAAGAAGAACACCGAATAGCTTTTTCAGCACTGGAACAATCGGAACTGCACCATGCCACATCAAGGTCACCAGCATCACGGTTAGGTGTGTTACCACAAACGTCACAATCGAAAGCGCGTCCTCTGTACCTTCCACCCTCCAGCCACTCCAATTCATGCTTAACACCATCCCCAGTAGTTTTTGTCCTGTTGTCTTTATTTTCTTTAAAAAACAGAATGCTACTTAAAATAAGCACTCAGGAGGGCTTGGTGCTTCTGCATGGAAATTTAGTAGGAACTTGGTTCACAATGGAATCTTATACATCAAGAATATAAAACACGGATGGCAAGGGGAAAGTGGAAATTAGGGATCTGCACATATCTTGCGGCTGGGCTGAGCTGAATATTTATAGCCTTGCTGTTCACAGTTAACTGTCTGGTAGCTGTATATACTGGCAAACAAGAACTACATTTAGTGACAGTTAAGGTTGTGGCAGGACACACCACATCCACCCAAACCCTTAAAAGCATGGAAAGAAGGTAAGAGGAAAGGCTTGTGCATTCTTTTCCACCTTCGTATTGCCTTGAACACTACTGATGACACATTCCAGCGCTCCATAAGGCTTTTCACTTCCATCTCCATCACACACCCAAAAGCCAAACATACCCTCAACTTCTTCAAAGTTGCCCTCTAGCATTCCGATTGGAATAGCAGATAAGGCAGGGGCCACATGATGAGCAATGACGAGAAAACAAAATATTGAATAGTTAAGTGAACACTGTCCATTCTGTGCACTGAATGAGGCAGGGGCCGTGTGGAAAAAATAGTATTGGACCATGTAATTAAAGACTGTAGCCTAATGAATATGCACAAGGGAGGCAAATTAAGGCTGCAGAGGCAACCTTCATTCTGGCATTTCCCAGCTTTTGAGTGCTTGACTTTGCAACCTTAATAATGTTGTTTTAATGTAGTTCTTGTGTGTAATTTCCTCTGTTTTTAGAAAAAACAAACTGAAAAAACACAAATTCCATCACATGACATCCTACTGACACCCACTTGTCAGGGTTGGAAACTTGGATCACTTGGAAACTTTGGATCACTGCACAGATCTCTGCCACTGGAGCTAACAAAGTAACTGATAGCAGTAGTAGGCTGTCATCCTCTATGAGGATCAGCAGTAGAGGGGGAGGACACACATTTTGCCAGATAGTTTCACAGATAGTTGCTGACAGCAGAGGAATGGGGAGACTCAGGGACCTTGGGTTCCATTCCAGGTTCTGGAGGGGGGTGTCCTCTCGTAGTCACAGACCCTTCTACCTGTTCTCCCCACCACAGGATTGACCTCATCTGCTCTGTACCTGTCTGGGACCCTGTCTCTTCCTTACCTTTGGTTCCATGCCCCAGTCTCATTTTTCCTTGCCTATGCAGTCCCAGTCTCCACTCACGATTCTCATGCCAGTCCCAGTCTCCTTGCCAAGACAATCCTAGTCTCCCCTCTGGGATATTTTTCCAAGTCCCAAGTCCCAATCTGCCCCTCCCTAGTCTCAGTCCCAGGTGCTTCCCCCACCCCACAGCCTTGTCCTGTCTCCTTGCCCAATCAGTTTCTCCCTCAAGTTCCTCATCCACTCTGTCTCTCTCCCCTCCCTCCACTCAACTGGCTCCCAGACCTGGTCTTCCTCCTCAGTTTCCCCTTCCAGTCTCACCATCTCCCCTCACACTAATCGCTCCCCAATTTCTTGTCCAAGTCTCTTTAGCTAGCCAGCCCTAGTCCCCCCCACCCCCGCATACCTCACCTCCCAATCCCATCTTTCTTCCTCTACCCCCTTCCCTCTCACACTGGTTCCTAGTCCCAGTCTCCTTGTCCAGCCAGTACCAGTATCCAGCTATTTGTCCAATCTTGGTGTCATCTTCCCCCTGCCCCCATCAGCCAACTGGCTCCCAGTTCCCCTCACTCCATTTCCCCTCACAAGCTCTCAGCCCCAGTCTCCCTGCCCAGCCAGTCCTCCCCTCCTCACTGGATTTCTGCCCTAGTCCCCTTGACCAACCAGTCCCAGTCTCTTCCCCCCACCAACTCCCAGTCAGGGTAATAACCAGAGCAGGGCAAGTGGGGTAGCCGCCCAGGGCGCCAAGGTGCAGAGGCAGAACAATGGGGCACAAGCAAAGGCGACACGTAAAGCACCACACAGCAGGGCTCAGGGAGGGAGTGACACCCGCATTCCCTGATACACTTCAGTGGACCACCCAGCCTGTCTGGGTTGGGGGGCACAACCAAAATATCCGGAGGGGGCACATGACCCCCACGCATCACCTCTGGGCAGAAAAATGACCAAAAAAGAGGTGGGGGGCAAAATAAGCTTGCTCACCCTCGGCACTAAAATGCCTACTTACGGCTCTGCTCCCAATCACAGTTTCTCTTCCCCCCAACTCCAATCCCAGTGTCCTTGTCCCATTCTTCTACTTTCCTTACTCCTGGTCCAGCTCTTGTTCCCCTTGTGCGAGAGTCAGGCAGCTGCCTCCTCCATGCTGAAGGTGTCAGCAGGATGGGGTCACAGGAGAAACAGGATCCTTGGGCTGGGTTCCAGTGCCCAACCCCACGCTGGGCCAGAGCAGCTGGAAACTACAATTGTAGGGAAAGTCCTGCTGAGCCCCAATATCACTCAGCTGGTGCATGCTCAGTTGCTCTGTAGAGATGGCATGTGCACCATATGGTCACACACAGGAGCTGTGAGAGGCTTGCGCATGCATGCTCAGTTAGGACAGAATATTTGGAGATTTTTTAGCTGCTAAAACTGTAGACATCTCCACCGAGCATGTACAAAGTGCAATTTTTCAAAGGCTTATAAGTTGTCCAATTTGGGTGGATTTTCACAGGAACAGCAAAAGGGCACATCCCTGACCCAACGGCCACCATCTTGGCACACTTCAAGTCCCTGCTTCAAAGCCTAGGGGTGTAACAGCTTCTCAAAGAAAACGTCTCAAGAATTTTTTTAACACGGGCAAAACATATTTGTTCCTAGCCTTGGTCTTGGAAATGGCTGACCCATTTTGGCTGAACTTACTCCAAAAAATTCAGCCTGAGGTAGACATTCAGCAAGGAAAATGTCACCCCAAATCATTAAAGTTAGGTAAAGTTATAAGCAAATGAGAGAGGGTCTTATAATGGGAAACGTTGGGTTCCTTGATAATACGCAGCGGTACTAGCCCCACCTATAACATTGACAGGTTTAAATCAATGTACTATTATTATTTGTATTGCAGTAGTGCCTGAGGAGCGCCACACATGGACCCAGATCCCATGGTGCTAGGTGCTGTACAAACAGAACAAAAAAAGATGGTTTCTGCCCCACGGAGTTTTCAATCTAAGTAGTTTCAGAGAGTGTCCCCATGCAGAGTTGCACCAATTTAAATAAATCTGTTTAAAACCACACCTTTAGTTAAACCCATGTAGCTCTGTGTGCGGACCTGGCCTAACTGCGGTCAATTAAGTGGTCTCATTGAGTTGCTTACACAGACATGGGTGCAATATCAACTCGGGTAATTAAATTTCCAACCATTGATCAGCTGTAACCAATCATCCTCACACCCCTGGGAGCTGGCAGCAGCATTTGCTCTACCCAGATACCCACTTCCCCCACCCCAATGTGATGCCCATTGCTAGTGATGACTATCCCATTGTGTCGATGATCGAGGGGACATTCCCTGGTCTCTCCCATGCTATCAGTAACTGGTTGAAACCTTCCACTTTATACTCAATACATTAGCCTCTTTCCAAGAACCAACATGCAGTTTCAATCCCTTGAGCACCTGGCTCTCAGGCTTGTGAACACAATGACCTCTCCAATTCATACATCCAAAACAAACTCTCACTCTTTACCAGAGTGCATAGGGTTTGTCTCTATAAGAGGTTAATTCCCTGTATCCTCCACTCAGACCGTCTCTAGTTCTGTAACAAACCCAGGGAATGAAGATTGGGGTTGGTTCTCCCCTTCCACGCCTCCTGCTCTAGTTTTGATTTCACAACAAGAATAGGACACTCCAGGCTACATGTTCACTGAAGAGCATAGCACTTCTTGGGCTCACTCCCTCTGCCTTAGGCTGCTGTGCTTTACAACACGTCCAAAGAGGCATGAAATAATCAGCCATTAATAAACTGCCCGAAGTGCCCTGTTGCTTTAGTTGGCTTTCAGTGCCGGTCTCTAATTAGCATGCCAAGTCACCTCCCTGCTGCTGAAGTCACCTTTCCTCTGGATAAAAAATAAATCGTGCACCATCCTTGTCCCACCACTAAAGGCAAGGCACGCCCCTTGCAAGGTGCAACCACACCCCCTTGCGTTGTTTAGCTCAGGAAGAAGAGGGTCTCCTTTTGACTGCCCGGTGACTCCCCGCCACACATCCCTTTGTCTCCTCTTCCTCCTTCCCCAACCCTCACCCTCTTTATCCCCTGCCCATGGTGTGGAAGCACCATTCATGAATCTCCCAGACAAGCTGTCTACTTGTTGGGAGGGGGGATCCTATCAGAGGAGCTGAACAACTAGACAAATTGTACGGGGACGGTATGTGAAGTGTTGCCAGATCTTAGATAGGAAGCTACAAAACAGGGACAACATACTGGACAGTGGATCAGGGGTCTTTTAAAAAAAATTCCTTAGACAAAAATCAAACAGGCTCTAAGCGTCATTTCAAATCTCTCCAGTACAGCACTCACCTACCTCTGTGCTTTGCAAACCCTGCACGAGGTCCTGTGACGGAAGGTGCTAAGGAAGTGCCTGCCAAGTCAAAGAACAAGTAGGATAGCTTGGGCCAGATCCTCAGCCCCAGTGCGGCAGCATAAAGCTGACGTGTAATGGAAAGCGTGGCACTCTAGAGCCTGCTATGGCACTCATCCTGGCCCCAGCACAGGAGCCTGCACGGAGGAAAGGGTGTGTGACTGGGGTGTCCCTACCACCTGCCAACCCCTGGCTGATAGAACAGCTCCTTGGGCCATGGCCGGCCAGCCATCAGTTAGAACAGCCTCACATTGCAGACCCGACCAGGCCAGGCCCAGAGACCAGGATAGTGTAAAGGGTGGCTTAAGGCTAGACCTGGCCCCCATCCCTTGTGAGGCTGAGTACGGTTCAATCAGAGCAGAGGATTTGGCCCTTTGTTTGAGGTTACGTCTCGTATCCATCCATGCCTGACCGGGGAGAGGCCAAGATCACACGTACAGGTCTCTCATGAGGAGACTCCCTTTCCCTGAGAAGTTCTCTTCCCCTCCTCTTTTATGTTCCCTCCTCCTCTCCCTAGGCCCTGCGTGAACCTACATTGGCAAGGAAGAGGGGTTGGTTAGCTGGTGAGCAATGCAATGGGCCATTCCCTACAGGACATTTGGCCCTGCACACTGGGATACACCAAGGTAACACACTGAGAGGCCCACGTAAAGCCTTTCTGACACAAATACCCCCACCTAAGAGCAGCCATGAGCACAAGCCAAGAAAGAGCAGCTGCCTAAAGGAAAGCGAGGACTTGCAGTCCCAAGGCTGGCCCTGCCTGCCTCTCTCCCCAGCAGCAGGACTAAAGTTGGTGGGACTGAGTCCCCATCAGACACCCCTCCTCCCCAACAGAAGAACCATATGGGATGGCAACTCACAACCTGATCCTCATTCTCTGGTAGCCTGGGGCCCCACACTTAAGAAGCTAACAGTCTTCACCGACACACCTATATGCCCACACTCCTCATCAGTCTACTCTTCCACCATCCAAAAAAAACCCACTCCGGAACCCAGCCACTTCCCAAGCTCATTTCACCATTCAGCCTCTGGACAAGGAGGGAAGGAAACCCCCACAGATGCCTCACTCCAGCCTCCTCATCTGAACTGTGTCATTGGGGTGGTTGCATTTTTCCTCCACCAGGAGGGAGCAGTGAAGGAGACGCATCCTCCACCCCCCTCAGTCTCAGCTCCTGGCTCAGAAACTAATTCTTCAGCTAAATCTCCCCTAGAAGAGTACAAATGGAATGAGAAACTTCAGCACTCACTGCCTTCCCAACAGCCTGGGTCACTGGGTGATTCAGCTCTCTGAAGAAGGAGCTCAGGCATGCTCAGACAAATTCCCTGCTCTCACTAGAAGGCTGGGAAGGGAGAGGGTCCCAGAAGAGCCAGGAGGGGCACATGCGACATCTCAGAAGATGACATATCCATAGTCTGATTACCGAGAGGAATTACAGAAAGAGGTTCCAGATTCTCAAACCCGCGGCTGGGTCGTTTGCCACCATCACATTGTTTGCTCTGCTAGTGCATTCTATCCCCTTCCCCCACCCAGTGTCTGTATTGCCTACTTAGACTGTAAGCTCTTCAGTGCAGGGACTGTCCTTTTGTTCTGTGTTTGTACAGTGCCTAGCACGATGGGGTCCAGGTCCATGACTGGGGCTTCTAAGTGCTATAATACATAACACTAAAAGTGCTATGGCTGGTCACAGAGAGATTTCAGGCAGAGACCACAACAGGGAACGAGACCTCTCAGTTTCAGCCACAGAGAAAAATCTCTGTTCTCCTTCCTGCTCCCCACACCCACATCTCTCATGCAGCTAGAAATAACTACTTCCCACCAGAGGCCAGCCATCAGTTAGAACAGCCTGAGGCAGTAATTCACACTCTACAGAAATCTTTCTTCATTCAGTGTAGTCCTGTCTGGCAGGGTCTCCAGCTTCCACTGGTGAGGCAGGGGGCAGCAGGCCAGGAAAACTGGATTTGTCCTTCCCTTCCAGTTCCATTGCCAAGGGCAGGGAGAGAAATCAGGAAATGAGGCACTGATACTGTTGCACTACATCATTCATTTTACCTGTCCTCTTCTGTTGGCCAGGAGGTCTGTTGACTGGACTGTGGACCCTAGCAAGACCACATCTGAATGTTTCCCTTTCTTTTTAAGGGGTGCCAAAGGGTAACGTTGGCCAAACACTTACCCACCCAGAGTCCTCTCTCATGCAGGGCCTCTTTTGTTCCACCTGTACATTTGGCTGCTGGGGGAGATTAAGCAGTTTGAGGATGACCTGCAGTTCTACATCTCTCTTGCATCAGACCTAGAAGGCACACAGTGTCTTGACTGTCCCAGGCCTTGTCTACATGGGTGAGTTGCACCAGGTTAGCTAAATCAGTTTAAATTCACAACTTAGGTTAGACTGGGCCAACTTTTCCATGTCGCCAAGGCTCCGGTGCCTGATTCAGAGAGGGGCTGAGAGGAGAGCAAGCTAGATGAGGCTCAGTCCAGATCAGATGGAAATTATGCTGCTTGGCAGCGGGTAACATCTAGAAAATATGATGGGGATGGCGTGGGACCGTCTATAATTCTGTCAGTGAGATTTGCTACTTCGTGGTACTTCTAGACCCTCAATTGCTCCGGCAGGCCCAGGTGGGAATAGTGACCAAAAAAGCTTTTTTTTTCATCTGGTTTGGCACGACTACTGGAACCATTTCTCTCCTAGCCACAGTGACTCCGTGACCTGGCTCATGCCTGCAAGGCTGCTCTAAGGGTCACCAGGAAGTGCCTGAGTGCTGAGGTGATCGGCCCCATCTCCTTTCTCTCAGGAACACTCCCTCTGCTGGAGGGTGAGAGGGGATGTGTCACCCACACGGTCCCTCCCTGACTCAGCCAGCATTACAGCTGCTTGGGACCGCTGGAGTGAACAGAATAGGCAGAGGGAGGAGTAGAGAGCATAGGGGGGAAACAGGAAACATAGCAAGGGACAGGAGAACTGTGTGAGAGAGAAAGAGAGACAGAGAGAGTGTGAGAAGAAAGGAGAAAAGTGCTAGGTACCCAAATGGGAGGGAGTAGGCAGGAGAGTTAATAAACATAGCCGTTCCCTCTCTCTTTTTGCCAAGCCTCCTCTCCCTGAGTCTATGCTACATGTACTCCAGCGAGGGAGAGACAAGGTTTAATTGGAGGATGATTCCTAGGAAAAGGGTGTGGGGGACAAACAACCCAGCTGACAAGCCCAGCCGCCCGCAGCAGCACCGATGCTGCTCCAAACAGGACTGAGATGTGCTAATGAAACTCCCTGACACTGGCAGCTGGAGCTGAGGCTCCAAGGGGAAGGCAATAAAAAGATATGCCAGGAAATAGCGACAAAACGCTAGGCAGCAGGTCCCGAGCTGTGACATCCGCCGGGAGCCACCTCTTCATTTCCATTTAGCAGCCAGGTACTAATCAGCACAAGCTCTTTTACAGAGAGATATTCGCACTGGGGAGGGAAGAGAGCATTTAAACGAAAAGCTATTTACTTTGTAATTGTGTGCACTCCCTCTGCAGTTATGGGCACTGGCGCCAATCAGTAGTTTTTACCCTTACGTTCCAGATTCTTGCTCCTGCCAGATCCTCTATGCTGCTCCCAGTCTCAGCCCTTGTGATGCCTTACACGGTTACAAAGGGAATATGGGTCTTATTCCATTAAACAGAAGTCTGTTGCCAATGCCTCCTCACACAGGCCTCTCACATGTGCTGCTTACAAAGAGGACATCTGCTTGTGACCACGAATGGAGCTTGCAAAAGAAATGTCCACCTCCAACTAAAAGCTTCTACTATAACCTCAAATCAAGGTACCAAATTACTGGTCCACAATAAGCTATAACGAACATGTTCAAATCTCTAATTAAACAAGGGTGGTTCCTAAGGCAGAGCAAGGGAACACTAAACCCTATAAAAAAACTCAAATCATGCAAGGGGGGAAAAAGAGGAGGCTCTCTTGCACCACCAATGGCAGCTAAAGTTGTACTCTGCTCTCTTCCCGAAACCAGACATCCAAAAAAGAAAAAAGAAAAAACTCTAACCATCTGCTAAGCCAAACCTAAAGTCTACAACTAAAAGAAAAGAAAAAAAGGACTGATCAACTCCTGATGTGCAAAAGAAGCTCAGGTTATTTGCACCATCAAAACTAGTTCTCATCTAAAACCAAATCACATATGTTAAAAACTCAAAAACAAACAACCTAAAAGGGCTTTTTTATAGAATTCAGAAAAGTTTGAATTCTCTAACATTTCATGAAAATGTGTGCATTTGTGTGTCACTAACCATTTCCCCCAGGTTGATACTAGAACCCCCACCCACCGTCTTTTATTTAATCAGTAAAACATTATTTTGGGTTAAAAGCATGTTATTCCAAAGCCGCTAAGTGCCTAATTTAAAAATCACTTTGACATCTGTGTAAAAGTGTCAAAAAATGCAAACACTGTATTGGTGTAAAAAGACTAAATAAATAAGCCAAGCAAATAAAATCTAGGTTAGGTTACATGTTAAAAAAACTAAAGGTAAAATACCAAAGTGAAAAGCTATTTAAAAAATCATTCTAAAAGTTACACTCCCTTAAAACAAAGGCAAGAGTCAGCTTCTGCTTTTAACACATTCTTAGCCCAATTAACTACATTTTAAAAATGTTCTTCCTTAACTTTCCTGCAAACGATTAAAGTAATTCTTATGTTAACATTATAAACTAATTTAATTACCGTATATACTCGTTCATTGCCGAGGGGGCAAGGAGAGGCAGCACAGCCAGCAGAGCCAGAAGGGAAAAGTTGGGGCCAGAGTCTCTCCGCTTCTGGCCACGCTGCTCTCCCCCCAGCCTTCGAAGCAGCTGCAGCTCCGGGGCTGGCAGGCTGTGGCCGTGCCGCCCAGTCTGGCCCGCCGGAGCAGGCTGGAGCAGCTCCAGCCAGGCCAGAGACATCCTCCCCTGGCCCGTTCCAGCTAAGGTGGGAAGGGATGGGATGGGGAGAGAGTGGGGGCCCCAGGCTAGGGGTGGGGTCATGTGGGGGGAGGTCACAGCGGTTACTCCCCTGACCCCCAGCTTCTCCCCTCCCCAAAATTTCCCCAGTAGTTGCTGTCCCGGCCCATCAGGGTAAGCCTCTGGCGCCGGGACACTTTGTTTACTTAGGTTTACCTCCGTGCCTGCAAACGCTTGAGGTAAACAAACCATCTCGGCCCACCAGCAGCTTATCCTGATGGCCCGGGAGCCAAAGTTTGCCAACCCCTGAATTATAGGGTCAGCTTATGAATGGGTCATAAAAAATTTCCATTTTTACTTATCCATCTTGCGGGGGATGGGGGGGGTCAGCTTATAAACGAACCGGCTTATGATCGAGTATATACGGTACTCATTATAGTAACTGGTAAGATAAATAAATTAAATAATCAATCTATTAATTAAATTTAAATTGTAACTTTAATTTACTCACTACATTGTGTTATATTTAATTAGCTTAGAAAAATTAAAAGTAAATTCATTAGTAACATTGGTACATAGCTTCATTTTATTTACTTATTCTTTTAATGAATCTATAAAAGCACACTAAACTGGGTCCTCTTTCAAACTTCACAGAAAAACAACCTATTGAAAGGTAAAGGTAAGTAGCTCCTGGACCCATCTTTTCATTAAAATCCTATTTCCACTACAGTTACCAAGGAAAAGAAAACAAAGGTCCAGGACTCCAGGCTGTTTCCCAGTTTTAGTCCTTTTAAGGATGATGGATTTAGGACAGAGGTGGGCAAACTACGGCCCGCAGGCCACATACGGCCCACGGGACCGTCCTGGCCGGCCCCTGAGCTCCTGGCTGGGCAGCTAGCCCCCAGCCCCTCCCCTGCTGTCCCCCGTTCCCTGCAGCCACGCCGCACGCGGC
The DNA here is from genome assembly GCF_002925995.2 of Terrapene triunguis. Taxonomy (NCBI): domain Eukaryota; kingdom Metazoa; phylum Chordata; order Testudines; family Emydidae; genus Terrapene; species Terrapene triunguis. The sequence continues at coordinate 13,463,533 of NW_020664561.1, read as the reverse complement.
AGCGCTCTGGGCAGCGGGGCTGCACGCTCATGCCGGGCAGCATGTTTGGCTCCGGCTGGGAGGCGCGGCTCCAGACATGCTGCTCTGAGTGGCATGGTAAAGGGGCTGGGGGGTTGGTTTTGGGCAGGGGGTCCTGGGGACAGTCAGGGGACAGGGAGCAGGGGGCGGTTGGATGGGGCAGAGGTTTGGGGGGGCAGGGGATGGGGAATGGGGGGATTGGATAGGAAGTGGGGTCCTGGGGGGCCTGTCAGGGGGCAGGGGTGTGGATAGGGGTCGGGGCAGTCAGGGGACAGGGAGCAGGGGGGGTTGGATGGGGCGGGGAGCCCGGGAGGGGGCGGTTAGGAGACAAGGAGTGGGGAGGGGTGGATGGGGGTGGATTCTGAGGGGGGCAGTCAGGGGATGGAAAGTGGGAGGGGTCGGATAGGGGGCAGGGGTCAGGCTGTTTGGGGGGCACAGCCTTCCCTACCCGGCCCTCCATACAGTTTCGCATCCCGATGTGGCCCTCAGGCCAAAAAGTTTGCCCACCCCTGGTTTAGGATGTTTACGGTACCATCATCTGCCATACTGAACAGGAAGTCACCGATTCAGAGTTATGATTTCACTCCTGCGTCAGCTAGAAGGATGAGAGAGAAACACTCCCGAACAGCATTTATCCTTACCTCACATGGCAAGGAAAACAGAAGGCAGCGCTGCCAGAGGTAAAGGGAGTCACGCCATCAGATTAATTTTCAAACGCAGATGCCAAGTTTAGGGCACTCAGTTCTGTACTTCAATACTCTCATAATAAACAGCAACCCTTCTATAGCGCTTTTCATCATTCACGTTTAAGACAGTTAGTCAATACCTTCCCGAGAAGGCGATTGCTGTACTTGCCAAAGGGATGTTGTATGATTGTGAAAGCGCTCATGACTGAGAGGCTAGGAGATGGCCTTGAGACCCTCCCACTGTGGAGACATGGTCCACACGATGAAGAAATCTGAGAAGCCCTGCGCTAGAGAAACCCTCTGCAATTGGGAGAAACTGCAGTTTGATTCTCAGAGCGCTGGTGTTTTGGACCCTGAATGACAGAAAGGACATGGTTTGATTCTCACCACTTAACCACAGCCTCTCCTGATAATGGAGGATCTGATGCACCAGGCTTGAGCCCCTGTCTCGATCAGTTGTGGATGGTCCAGGGCTAGAAAGAGACAGGCACTGACCCTCATGCTGTCCTGATTACAGAGGGTCCGATACATTGCTGTGCTAAAACATGCGTTATAGCCTCCCTCAATTGTGTAGGGCCCAGCACAAGAGGGCACCAAGAAGCAAACTGCAGCCTCTCTGACTCAGAGAATGCACAGCACCAGGACACCAAAGATAAAACTGCCATCTCTCTCGGATAATGAGGGTCTGACATTCCCTACAGCAGCAGGGCCAGCTGGGAAAATCAGAACCAGGGCTGCTATTAAATTCCCAGAAGCCAGCGCTTGGAAACCAAGTAAACAACCTGAAATCCTGTTAAATCAGATTCTGGGCTAATCAAAGGGCAAGGCATCACATTCACAGTGGCAGCCTGTCACCATATCATGCCAAACAAAGATATTAAAGCAGAAATAAAACTGTTTACACTATTGATAAATATAAAGATAGCTAGGCCTACTGACTGCTTTCTAGTAATGTGCTACCTGGTGGGTAAATTACATAGCTATAAAGTGGATCTGAAATTGCCAACATACTGTATCCTTTCTGTCATTAATTCAGGTTCCCCAATGTGAAGCTTTAAACCAGAAATGAGCAATGGAGAAACCAAACAAATTCAAATCCCAAAGAAAATTTACCAAAAAAAAAATCATAAAGGAAAAGTATGAAGGGCAACGGTAAGTTTGCACAGAGAAAGGCACTGAAGGAGCTCAATTTAAAGGGACCTGTCAGGTAATTTGGACCCAAAATGTTGGGTTTGTGAAGACTGTTGTTCAAAATTAACATGAACAGAAATTAAAATAAAAAGTATCAATGAAAACAAAGGCTTGTTTGCATTTTAAAACATTACCAGAAACTTAGAGCATGGGGCTAGTGCATGAAAGCCAAAGCTGGAAAGTGACTAAAAGGAAGGTTAGTTTTATAGAGCTAAGGCAGCAGCTCAAGACTGAGGAGATCTGGGCTCAATTCCCACATCTACCACAGATTCCCTGGATCATGGTGAAATTTTTAAAAGAGCCTCATGCGCAATATACTGACGTGTTTTGAAAATCTGCCCCCTTATTCTGGTTCTTAAATAGGAGCCAAGCTGTTTTGTGGATCTGGTGTGTCGTCGTCGACCCCCCCCCCCCCCCATGGCTGAGCTTTGCTGAAAATCTTGCCCTTATCTCTCTGGTGTCTCAGGTCCCCAAGCATAACATGGGGACAATGCTACCCTATTTCATGGGGGTGTTGTAAAGAAGGAACTCATTCACGTTTGTGAGATGTCACAGTGACTTGGGCCATCCAATCAGAGAGAAGTGGCACCAGACACAACACTCTCAGCAAGGATTTGTTTATCAGTAAGAGGGGTCACCAATTTTTAAATACACGTTTATTAAACTGACAGTGTCCTCTTGACCCGATGTCTCACAGAATCACATCTGACAAGTATGGGCATCTGTGACAGGGAGTTTTACAGCGGGCCGTCCCTGCCTGTCCCTTCTCACCAACGGCCAGCAGCAACAGCTGAAATCTTTCCTGAAGATGCTCAACAGCTGAAATCAGAAGGGAAAGGGGGCTGGGCCCTGGAGCAAATGAGCTGATGCTAGCAGTGCAGCCCTTCATGTGCAGCAGTGCAAGAACCCACTAAATTGCTGAGACATCCTGTCTCAACCCAATGACCTGTCAGTCGCTCGCACCAGTTAAAGCTAGACAGTACAAAGCCCTGGGGAATATGCTGCAGGCAACCATTCTAGACCGGCCTCTAGGGCTTGGTCAGAAGGCTCTATTAACTTTCCACCTCTAATCCTATGATATACTAGACAATAGACCCTTGTATGTCAGTTAGCCAAGTCATGCCTGATCAAGGCCAGACTAGATGTCTGCTTTTAAAAAAAGACTCTGCGGCTGGAGTTGACTGATCAATAAACATCAAAGACTCTTTTAAAAATGATTGATTTCCTGGTGCTGAACTGTATTTATACTAGTGTGCGCAGTGTACACATGCCAAGCAGACTGTCCCAGTTCCAAAAGAGCCACTGGATACATCTCATGCATTTTTCAAGCTGTTTTATTCCCTTATTGTTCCTAGTAAACCCACAAACACACAAATGTTAAATCGTAATCATTTGAATGCTGGTTAATACGCCAGATGCTGTACTGGGTTGGGAAGTGGAATGTTCTCCTGCAGGCCTTCTCCACGTATCAGAGGCATCATGATGTTCCACTGGGATTTCATCGGCCGTCACTAACCAGATGACGGAAGGGAGAACGAGCAAAGTCAAGATATTAAACCCACTAAGTCTTTCATGGCACTGCTTTCCACACAGGGTGAAATTCACACCAGTGCAGAGCACAACGCCCACAAGCTAAAAGCAGGGCATATGTGGGACTTCAGTGATGCACAGGGGGGTAAAATTCATCTTCATCTTTTGCAACCCAGAGCCTGGAAAGAGTCTAAGCTGACTTGGTCAATTCATAAGCAATTCCAAACTATTCTCACCCATCCTCCAAACTCCTTGGAATTGTGAGTGCATGACTAACACACACAGACACACAGGTCTGGTGGCCCTGTAGGGACAGTGGCTCTAACAGGCAAGTGAAAGGAGAGCTAGTTATAAACTGCTCTCAGCTCTAAGATGTTCTTCCCAAAATCCCACTCGAGGGGTCATTGAAGAGCAGGGATATCTCACATGTTGCAGAACTTACTGAGGTGCAACATGGAGGAAGCCGAGTGCTGTTTCTGAATAGGTTGCTCTATTTAACCATGAATTTTCCAGTTTGGGGAATTCAAGCCAGATTACACATCACTTTAACAGAGGATTCTGATGATTTAATTAAGTCTTGGAAGCCATAAGTAGTGCATTAGTGACATGAATACCAGAAAAGGGAAGAAATGGCTGCAATAATTCTTAGCTGCATGAGCAGAGGAGAACACAGTCTAAATAATGAAACAGTGGTCTGCTGTATTAATTAGACCATTTATAATAGCCCTATCCAGGAATGCTGTCCTATAACGTGATCAGAATACAGCACTGTGTACTGGACACAGAAAAGACTGCATTCTGCCATTTATGATAGCTTGAGCATCCTGGGTTCTCCTGCTCCAAGACAACCACATTACCTCCATTCTCCACTATATTATACAGCACTTACCAGGGAGACACAGCTGCATTACCTCTGTTTTCCACTAGATCATAGTACATAATGCAGGGTCCTTCAGCACTGAACAATGACCACACCTCCTTCTCTAAACTACAGTGTAGCAACAGAGACCCTCCGGCACTGAGGCCACAACTGCATCACCACTGTATTGTGTCACAGTGCCTTGAAACCTCCAGCAACTGAAATACAATGGCATTTTCCCCCACGGTATTAGAGTGCAGCACCCAAGATCCTCCAGCAGCGAGACACAGTTGCATTACCCTCCAAGTATGACATGGGCTCCTCCACCACCAAAACATGACTGCATTAACTGTACTGTATCAAAGCACAGCCTCACAAGCAACTCCAGCAGTGAGTGGTGGCTCATGATTCCAGGACATCTGTTGCAGATGAGATCAGCTCTCCCCCCCCCCTCCCCCGAGATGTTCCACCCACTGTCTAACTGGCCTGTAGGGAGAGAGAAGAGTGAGAAGCTACAGGTGTGATGAATACTGTAGAAGCACCTGAACAGAAGGGAAGCAGCAGGCATCACCGAATGGGAGAACAGAGGACCAGCAGAGTGGGGAAAGCTGCCAAATCCTCTCCCCCCATGGCAGAAAGCTCTTCCTGGTGCCAGGAGGTAGGAAAGTGACTGGCAGAAGCCGTGAAGTCACCTGTCTCTCTGCTGCTGAACTTGGAAGCAGCACATGCAGTAAGACAGCCAGGCAGAAGCTTAGTAGTGAGGATTCCTCTTGCAGACCACCAGTGCAAGTGGACAAAGACACTAGAGAAGGCTGGGTGCAAAGGGTCGGAACCACCATCGGAAGGGATAGTAAGGAGAGGGGCAGCACCAACAGAGACTAGGTGGAGCCAGTTCCACTACTCTCCACCCCTCCCCTGCCCCCCTTTGGGGCACAGGGCACCTCTGCGTACACTGTACTCTCCTGAGCACAGGGAATGCAGTTCACCCAGACCTTATGTTGCTGTGCAAGAGGAAGGCTCCATTATCCCCTCACCCATTGCGTACCTGGCTCTGGGCAGGGTAGGATTTAGCCCTAAATGATTAAATACAGTATTAAGGGTCTAATACACAGAAGAAGGCAACACTGGACTCTACTAAACATGGAACGAACAAAACCATTCCAACCCAGGGTCCTCTCCCACAACATAAGCAGCAGCCCTGCTGGCCACTTGCCAGAAGCCTGAGGGTCCCAGCACGAATGTATTTAAATGTATTAACACTGTTTGTGCTTTGCCTGTCCCCCTGTCTTTCCTGATAGATACAGTACATATAAATTGCCGTCTGAAATTTCCCAAGTAGAAAACTCTGCAGCTGATCAGCTTTGTCCTCTGCAGCTACTGGGAGAGGGCAGCTGCAATCCAAAATTATCCATGGGGCTGCAATTTGGACATCCGTGGTCTGACCCAATAAATCCTTACATTTTGCTAATAAAGAGACAGAAAAGGGTACAAATCAGAGATTCCAAGGCCAGAAGGGAATATTGTGATCATCTCGTCTGACCGCCTGTATAACACAGGCCACAGAGCTTCCCCCAAAGAATTCCTAGTGCAGATATTTTAGAAAAACATCCAATCTTGATTTTAAAATTGCCAGTGATGGAGAATCCACCATGACCCTGGGTAAATTGTTCCAATGCTTAATAACCTTCGCTGTCAAATATGTACGCTTTCTTTCCAGTCTCAATTTGTCTAGCTTCAACTTCCAGCCAGCGGATTGTGTTAGACCTTTCCCTATTAGTTTGAAGAGCCCATTATTAAGTATTTATTCCCCATGTAGATACTTCTAGACTGTGATCAAGTCTCCCCTTAACCATGTCTTTGTTAAGCTAAAAAGATTGAACTCTTTGAGCCTATCGCTATCAGGCAAGTTTTCTAATCCTTTAATCATTCTCACAGCTCTTCTCTGAACCCTCTCCGATTTATCAACATCATTCTTGAATAGTGGACACCAGAACTGGACTCAGGATTCCTGAAGCAGTCACACTATTGCCACATACAGAGATAAAACAACCTCTCTATTCATACTGTTTATGCATCACAGGATTGCTTTAGCTCTTTTGGCCTCAGTATCACATTGGGAGCTCACATTCAGCGGATTATCCACCATGACCCCAAATCTTTTTCAGAGTCACTGCTTCCAGGATAGAGTCCCCATTTTACAAGTATGGCCTACATTTTTTGTTCCAGGATGTAGAGTAACGCCTCACTTAACGTTGTAGTTATGTTGCTAAAAAATGCAACTTTAAGCGAAACGATGTTAAGCGAATCCAATTTCCCCATAAGAATTAATGTAAATAGGGGGGGCTAGGTTCCAGGAATTTTTTTTTCACCAGACAACAGACTAATATATATATATATATATATACACACACACACACAGTATAAGTTTTAAACAAACAATTTAATACTGTACACAGCAATGATGATTGTGAAGCTTGGTTGAGGTGGTGAAGTCAGAGGGTGGAAGAGGGTGGGATATTTCCCAGGGAATGCCTTACTGCTAAATGATGATCTAGCACTCAGCTGAGTCCTCAAGGGTTAACACATTGTTGTTAATGTAGCCCACTTTCAGAAGTGGTGTGCCGAGTCTTCATTTATTCACTTTAATTTAAGGTTTCGTGTGCCAGTAATACATTTTAATATTTTTAGAAGGTCTCTCTCTATAAGTCTATATATTATATAACTAAACTATTGTTGTATTGTAAAATAAACAAGGTTTTCAAAATGTTTAAGAAGCTTAATTTAAAATTAAATTAAAATGTTGATCTTAGGCTGCCGGCCCGCTCAGCCCGCTGCTGGTCTGGGGTTCTATTCACCTAGGCCAGCAGCGGGCTGAGCGGGGCCTGCGGCCGGGACCCCGGCTGGCAAGGGTCCAGCAGCCAAAACCCCAGACCAGCAGCGGGCTGTGCGGGGCCGGCAGCCGGGACCCCAGACCGGCAGTGGGCTGAGCGGCTCAGGCCACTGCCGCTCAGGGGTTCCATCCACCGGCTCCTGCCAGCCGGGATCCAGGCTGCCGGACCCGCTCAGCCCGCTGCCGGTCTGGGGTCCCAGCCCTGCCTACATACAGTGGGTACCTACCTTCTCCCTGGTTCTCGCTCAGTCTCTTCTTCTCTCTGCACTGAGCTGAGGGTGGGAGTGCACTGAGCACAGGGCTGGGGGTGAAGGAGCAGGCTGTGGGTTGGGGTGTAGGGTCTGGCCAGGAGCTAGAATGAGGGAAGGGGCTCAGGGTTGGGTCAGGAGGTTTGGGTGTGGGGCACTTACCTGGGCAGCTCCCATTTGGTG
>NW_020664561.1:13355284-13440928 GCF_002925995.2 Terrapene triunguis | reverse complement strand
GGCTGGGAGCGGAGCAGAGAATATCAGTGGAGGAATCTGCCTCCAGCCCAGTCCCAGAAGCTGGGCCCCACCTGAGCTGCCACCAGAACTGGCACTCGGATCTACACCGTGCCAGGTCTCCCCCACTGCCAGCTGGGCTGCATGCTGGAAGCACATGCCCATGGCCCTGGAGCTACAACAGGGAGGTACGTATCACCCCGCTCCCCAAGCAAGCCAGGTCTTGCCTGATACTACTCTCCCCTGGCCTTGGCAGCTGCTGTAATCCTGGGCCCCAGAGCCCACAGTCAGAGGAGAAGAGAAGGATAGGGGAGGTGCAGGGAAATTCATGCCCCCCCTCCCCCCCACACACACTTCCAATGGCACTCCACAGCCCCTGGTGCAGACATTTACAGGGAGCGCCTCCCAAGCACCAGGGGCAGCATGGGAAAAAGGACCACGGTGCTTGTTTGAAAATGTAACAAATGGACGATGAAGCGCATTACGGACCTGATGCATATGAAAGATAGGATGGGGATAAGCCGTAAAGGGTCCTGAAAGTGAAGACAAGTAGCTTATATTCGATGCTGTGGAGAAAGGGGAGCCCGTGGAGGGATGCAAAGATATGGTTAAAGCAACACGCTAGGAAAATGATCTTGGATATGTGCAGGGCAAGACTGCATTTGTCCAGGCCAGAGAAGAGGACACTGCAGTCATCAAGACGATGAGAGTTTTAGCAACGCCGTACCTTAGAAATGTCCTGCAGAGATGTTATGCATCTAATGCCTAGTGGTTAGAGTGGGTATACACAGAGGGTGGACAGGGTGAGGCATTTATAACAGCTCAGTATGTATATTGCACTTTTCCTTTCCAAAGCTCTGTGCAAACACTGACCAATTATCCCTCAACACCCATATGAGGTGAGTAACTATTACCCCATTTTACAGAAGTTAGAGACTTGCCCCAGGCCACAGAGGTGGAGATTCCAGGTGTAGTATCAAACACAAGGTACCATTTCTGCAGTGATGACCTGGCCATTAGAAAGGCTATCTTTGGATGTGCAAACTGACCCCATTCCATAGGACAGTAAGTGTGGGCCACTACGGCATCACTTGTAGTTACAATCCCTTTTCTCATTACAGCCCCATTTTAATTCAAAGGAGCTCGAAGTCCAGAATAAACGCTACATGTGATAACAGGCAAGGCATGAGTGCTGGCAAACAGAATCCTATTGGCATGAGTCTACCGGGGTGGGATGGGGACTAAAATCCCCATAAGGAAGATGTGGTTGACAAGTTAATAACCTACACACTTAAGCTGCATGGCATTTACATAAGCAATAAAGCTTGAAGCTAGACAATCAGCATTTAAAATAAATCACTTCCAGGATGCAACGAGGCTCACCTGGAAACTGCATCTGCTTGTTTGGTGAAGGGTCACATTGCCCCAACTCACTGCCTGCAGCATCATTTTCAGGTCCCCAGTTCCAGAGATATTAGCTCCTTCCCTGTGTCTGTCCTACCAGACAATCATACCCTTTCAGGGTTGGCCTTAGAGCTTCTGGTGCCTTCAGCATCACTAGGTTAGATAGTGCCCTGTGCCCCTGGAGACTGTGTCTAGAGATCAAACTTACACCAGGGATTTTATGCCAGTAGGGTTTCCCCCCTACATAGTACAACTAAATACCCATCACCAAGGAAACCAAGTGTAAGGGGGCAGCTGCCTCACTCCCGCAGAACAGGAGTTAAAAGCATCCAAGCTAGGCTGATTGGGAAAGCAGCCACAGGTGTGGCCAGCTCAATCAGGGCCCAGCTGGCCCTGATAAGAGGGCTGTGAGCCAGGAGCTAAAGAATCTCTCTCTCTAGCATTGGAAAGAGAAGGATCTGGCTGCTTCAGAGCTCAGGGTACTGGGAGTAGAGCAGTGCTGGGGAAAGGTAAGAGGAGCTGGGGAATTCCAGCCTGGTAACCCCCGAGGTTACAGGCTTTGATGAAGGTCTAGAGAGGTACTGGGGCTACAGAGGTGCAGCCTGGGGTTAGGCAGATGCAGTTGGTCCAACCCCCTTGCCAATGATGAGTGGCCATTATGGACTGTAGTTTGCCCCAGTGAGAAGAGGCTAGATGATGACTGGCAGTAGCCACTGAGGCAAGGTGGGGATAGAGGGTTGGGGGTTCCCCTGGGAGGGGAGACCCAGACTGTGGAGTACTGCTGAGGCAGAACCCTGAGGTAAAGGGCACCGGGGTCCAGGTGGGGCATGGGGCCTGAGGCAGGTGAGCCACCGGCCTGCAGAGGGTGCTCTGGGCTGGAATTGAGCTAATTCCCAAGATGACCAGAAGGAGGCGCTGCACCAGAGAGTCTCACTTCGCTACACCAAGGTAATCTGTAGAGAGCTTTTTCCTGGCACTCTAGTGTAGTTACAGTCAGACACTTTGTTACAACCCAGAGACAAGAGCAGGCAGGAGCGGGAGAGGGGTGAATTCTGTTTGGCCTTGACTGATGAGTACTGAACTCCCTAATATGGTGCAGTCCACTATGGCACACATACCAACCTCCTCCCATCAAAGCACAAGGAATCCAGGCCCTTAGAACAACATGTCCAGAAATTCCCACCGTCAGTGTAGAGCCAAGGGTAACAGCCATGAAGCCGGGAGAGCACTGAATGCAGTAATGGTGGGGAGGACACAGAGAAGGGACCAAAGAAAGGATGGCAACTAACGGTGAGCAAAACTGTTTGGCAACACAAAGGGAGGTTGGAATCCATGTCCTGGGTTCAAAAAGCTGGTTAAGGATCTGGCCCATTCCCAGGGGAAACGGGAGAGAAAAGACCCCAGACAGGGATTTTTTCATTCTATTTTAGAATCACTCCCTGCAGGAGGGGAGAGCAGGCTGGGTGGGGCACGGGAAGGCATTGGTAGTTTAGCAGACAAGGCCTCCATGATCCCGCGAGCTCTTCCTCTCTGTCTCCCAAAGGGCCTGCGCAATGGGTTGACCTATCTTTCTGGCTGATGATGGCTCCCTTTTGGCGTCATTGAGGGAGGGCAATTGTGTAAGGCTTTTCCTCCCCGCAAGGCTGAACATGCTGCCTCCAGAACCCTTGTGAGCTCCCGCTGGCCACTGGAGTCAGGGGTCTGAGCTCCAATCACCCATGAGCAGTGAGAAGTAACATCTTCTCTTATCTAGAGCTACCTTGTGCAGCCACCACAGGGCCTGCTGGGTACTTACTCCCACTCCTTCCGCCTCGCTTGCGGCGTGCTTTGCATCTTGTGAGCCTCGTGCGCCTTGATGATGTCCCGCTGTTCAATCAGCCCGCCCCTCCGGCGCTTAATCACGTCTGGGCTCACCGGGATGTACTGGCTCAGTCCCAGGTCAAAAGTACTGCTCCCCTCAAAGCCCAAGCTGGCCTCCCCCTCCCGGGACCCTGGCTCATAGAGGATGTCAAAGCTGGCCGTGCGTGAGACCAGAGCGTCCCCCAAGGCCTCGGGCTCCAGCAGGCTGCAGGACTGGGTGGCTTGCATCAGGCCAAGCTGGTGCTTGCGCCATGTCTCTTCCTCTGGAAGGGCCAGGACATATCTCTGGGAGTCGGAGTCCAGCTCGGCAACGCCACTGGCCGTGAAAGAGCTGGCCTCGGAGAGCGTGTGAGCGCTGAGAGAACATGCGCCAAGTCCAAGCATCTTCGGCGCCGTTGCGGTACATCACTCTAGAGAGGGCACAAGACAGACAGGAAATTAATAGCAAGCTCCTGATCAGTGAGAAGTAACGTGGGTGCTTTAGAGTCACCCCGATATTTTCCTTTACTCCTCACTTTTATAGGCCCCATCCTTCCGAGACAGCGAGGGCTGAGCAGGATTTCCCCTACAGCCTATTAACACCAACCCAGGTGGGCACAAGGGAGACGTGCAGTATTCCTACCCACCCGTAGCACAGCCATCCCACCCATGCTCAACCAGCCCGGGGAGGAAGAGAGCATGAAACGGGAACCGTGATCCCCAGGTGGCCGTGCGTTGTGCCGCCACTACCAAAGAGTTTAACAAAAAGCTAGTCATCAGAGGCGTAGCGAGCGCCCTCCGACCGGAGGGGGCCCCGCAAGGAAGGGGGCCCCTAAAAGTGGCAAAATAATACCGCATTCCAGTTTCTGCATTGTAAGGGGCCCCGCCCGGACATATGTTCGGAGGTGGCCACCATTCGGAGGGGGCCACGTTCTTTGTTGCTACGGCCCTGCTAGTCATCTCCAGGTACCTGGATGTGACGGGGGGAGGGGGGGCTGCAAAGTGGGAGATGGCTGTTCACTCCATACCTGCAACACCCTATTTCTCAGGGCCTTTGCCTGAGCAGGTGAATCTCCCCGCATCTTGATTTTTTACTAAGTCCCTTTGCCTGGGCTGGAAAGGGACTCCCAGTTCTAGTCTAAATCCAGCTTAATCACAGGCCCAAACCTTCCACGAACAGTGATGGATTAACCCTCTTTTGCCCTGGGCCAAGAACAGTCAAATGTCCCCCACCGCTTGCTCTTCCAAGGGCTGAAAGTAGTCAACTTGCCCCCACTCCCACATTCTAGCGGCTGGTGAGGGAGTTTGACAAAACTTCAGGCTGCAATGCTAAATGCAAGTAGCATCTGTGACAGTAGGTGGTGCTGTCTCCCTAACTAGAGCACGAGTCCCAGCGCATGTGGCTTTGCTGCTGGCTCCTTTTGGGGGTTTCCTCTTTGACCTGTGCATGTTGCGGCGATTTGCAGCGTTTTCACAGAAAGGAAAGGGGCAGCAGTTACAACACTGCTGCCTGCTAAGAGTACAAGGCCATGCAGAGAACTGTGGAATAACTTTCCATCTGGGTGAACAAGCGGTCCGGGAAGAAAGCACCAGAGCATCCCGGCAATGCAAAGGCCTTTCGTCAGCAGCCTCCCATTGCTGACTGGGATTGCATAAACAGCTAGTATAAGTAACAAAGGAAAGAGTCACTATCAAGGAGGACTAGCTCTTCCGAAATGCCACAAGTGATAGCAGGCCAGGATACACCAGGCAGGCAGCCCCTCGATAACTACCTGTGCACTTTACAGAGGCTTTGACAGAGCTTCACACCCAAATCAGAGATGATGCAGGTGAAGCAGAAGCTGCTGCATTGAATGTCGAAGCCAGCAAGCTAGAAAGATCCTATGCTGCAGGCAGTGACGGAGCCCACAGGCAGCGGGTATCATAGGCTGGGGGAGGCTGTGCCTCCCCAAACGGCCTGCCGTGGTCCCGCCCAAGCTCCGCCTCCAGACCTCCTCCTGCAGTTCCCTGTGCTCTGCCCTGGCCCAGGCTGGCTGGGGCTAGCCGGCCAGAGCACCAGGACTGGGGGTGCTGCTGCCTGGCATTCTGGGCTGGCCATCCAGCCCACCGGTGTTGGGGGCACTGTGGCAGTGCTGCCCGGCCGTCCAGCACTGGGGCCGGGGGCTGTGGTGGGGGTGCTCTGGGCTCCTGCAGGGGAGGTGGAGCAGAACGGAAGAGGGAGGAGTGGGGCCTTGGGCACAAATGGAGGGGCTGGGGGGTAACCTCCCCCAAAGGCTGGGTCACCGGCCGCCCATGACGGAGCCCTGTTAGGAAAGTCAGGTTATAAATGGCTTAACAAGCCAACTTCCCGATCTGCTGGTGAAAGAAGATAACGTACCCATGAATAAGCTGATGGGGCAGAGTAGAAGCAGGGTTACAAACGTGCAAGCGAACAGACTGATTCTGACCAGCCTGTTAGCTATTAGTTTTCAGTTGCATCAGAGTCGCCATTTTGGTAGGGGGGGCAACTTTAACTGTTATTCCAGGGGCTACTTAGGCACTTGCAAACTCTAGTTTTTTGGTAGATAGCAGTGCTCCTGTCAGCTATTTGCTAAGTTATCTAATTCCTAAATAAAAGAGAGAAAATTAAATAAATATTAGACCCACTCCACTCCAATACTAACATGTTCAGACATCTTGTGGCAAGTCATTTAAGGGACACTGGTTAGGTTTAAAATTTTAATGTATAGTCTGACTTTGTAACTCTGTGGAGCGAGAGAGACCCCATTAGGACTCCTGGGTTCTGTCTCAGCTCTGGGAGGGGAGTGGGGTCTAGTAGATGTATCTGCCCCCTGCTGTAACCTGAGTTCTATATTAGAATGCCCATTCTGGGTCAGACCAAAGGTCCATCTAGCCCAGTATCCTGTCTTCCAACAGTGGCCAATACTAGGTGCTTCAGAGGGAAAGAACAGAACAAGCAGTCATCAAGTGATTCATCCCCTGTCGCCCACTCCAAGCTTCTGGCAAACAGAGACTAGGGACACCATCCCTACCCATCCTGGCTAATAGCCACTGATGGACCTGTCCTCCATGAATTTATCTAGTTCTTATTGGAACCCTGTTATAGTTTTGGCCTTCACAACATCCCCTGGCAAAGAGTTCCACAGGTTGACTGTGAAGAAATACTTTCTTTTGTTTGTTTTAAATCTGCTGCCTATTCATTTCATTTGGTGACCCCTTGTTCTTGTGTTATGTGAAGGAGTACATAACATTTCCTTATTCAATTTTTCCACACCAGTCATGATTTTATAGACCTCTATCATTTCCCCCTTAGTCATCTCTTTTCCAAGCTGAAAAGTCCCAGTGGTTTTTAATCTCTCCTCATACAGACGCTCTTCCATACCCCTAATCATTTCTTTTGCCCTTTTCTGTGCCTTTTCCAAATCCAATATATCATTTTTGAGATGGGATGACCAAACCTGCATGCAGTATTCAATATGTGGGCATACCATGGATTTATATCGAGGCAATATGATATTTACTGTCATTATCTAACCCTTTCCTAATGATTCCCAATATTCTGTTTGCTTTTTTGACTGCTGCTGCACATTGAGCAGATGTTTTCAGAGAACTATCCACAATGACTTCAAGATCTCTTTCTTGATGGGTAACAGCTAATTTAGACCCCATCATGACAAGCCTTTTGTTGTCTTAATCACCCTGCCTCTGTTTATAAACAAACTCCTTGCCCCAAAGGTAGAAGCTGGGAACAGCATTGAACTCCTCATGTATCACACTCAAGCTGTACGGCGGCGTATGCAGTGAGCAGACCTCAGGTACGAAACTGGCGCCCCTGGTCACGTGTTCCAGGCTTTTCCAGTTTCCCATCAAAATCAAGAGGCTTCTAACCAAGAGGCCGGTAGCAGGAGTGGCATCAAAGGGCTCCCCCGGTTTTTTGTTTTGGGGGGGGGGCGGGGAGGGGGAGGTGGCGAGCAGGGAGGAGAAACCTTGGGTGGAGTAGGGAGGCTGGCTGGAGTTGGACGAGAGACCCACTAAACCTGACCCTCAACTCTGAGGTCACTGTCTGACCTCTGCATCCAGAGTGACTGTTCCCCACCAGGTGTTGGTTTTAGTGGAAAACAGGCTTTTCTGATTTTTCCCACTGATGCCTAGAATACTCCCAGAGAGTTTGGAATTGATCAGATGTGATCTACAAGTTATCACACTATAAACAAACAGAGAAATGCCACTGAGTGCCTTGCTTGACTCGCCCAACTAGAGGAAGCAGACATGCACGCAGCTCACAAGCCACCCTTTGATCAGATGAGGGTGGCTAACTCTTCCCCAGTTGGGCCACATGACATTTACAGGGGAGGTAAAGGCCATTTGGAAATAACTGCCCAACACAAAGGAAAGGAGGAGAGGAGTTAGGAAGAGTGGAGGTTGCCGATGTGTTACAGTTACCAGGATAGCCCATCTTCAGCACAATTCCCTGCACAATATCCATGTATTCCTGATGGATGTTGGTAGGAGTAAGTGCTCACACTGTGAGGAGGTCAGGAAGAAGCTCTTGGGAGCTTAGAGGTCCCACTACCATAACAGGTGGAGAGAGAACCTTCTCAGGATCACCAAATCAACTGTCCTGTACCATTCCTGGCCTGGAGTAAAGTTGCTATGACGCTAAGTCATCATGCACCTGTAAAAAGAATGGAAAGCTGTGGAGAATCTAAGGGCTCGTCTACACTGGCATTTTACAGCGCTGGAACTTTCTCGCTGAGGGGTATGAAAAAACACACCCCCTCCCCCCCGAGCGCAGCAAGGTTTCAGCGCTGTAACGTGCCAATGTAGACAGTGCAGATTAAGGAAAAGCTGCCTTTGTGACATGCTCTGGATTGTTTCATTATTAGCTAATAAGATCTTTGGAGGCTTTTAACTTTTAGACTCCAGTTCATTCATTAACGGTAACAAGATGCATGACAGTCTGCTGTTGGATTTGTGCTGGAGAAGACTGATGACCTTGATAAACACTGACCAGGGGTTTCTGGGGGCTGCAAATTGAATTAGAAAGAGATCAAGTATTCAACTACTGGAACATCTGGCTATTTAGTCCCAACTTGCAAATTTGTTAGGTGCGGAATTCACAGCATATACACAACCAGGGCTCCAATCCAGAGGGACACTTTTTGTCAGGGCCGAGATGAGGGCAGTCAGAGCAGGAGTTAGGAGTCAGATACCAGGAAGCCAGAGTCTGAGATAGGACAGACCAAGCTTCAGGTGTCAGGAGACAGGCAGGGTCAGGTTACCAGGAGACCAGGGACAGGTGCCAGGTTATAGACAGCAATTGAGGAGTGAAGTTGAGGACAAACTAGGGTCTGACACCGGAGTCTAGGGCCCATTGCAAGCAGGGTCTGGAGCAGAGACAGGCAGGCACTCTGTGTTGCTGCTCAGACAGCTCCCTTTCATGTCTTCCCGGTTTAAGTACTGGTACTGGCCAATCAGTGGGCTTGACAGGAAGTACCACCCAGTGGGACCTGAGTGTGGGCCTCTTACAGATCAATCTCACAGGATCCTCCTGTGGGAGCCCAGCCTAAGCCTACAGTGGAGTGCAGAGGCATCAGTGGCACAGAACCCACACACACCTAGGTTCCAGCCCTGCAGGTTCTTGCGCTTGTGGACATGAATTAGCCATGTGGTTGCATATATTCTTAGCCTCCAATTAGTCTTGTTCAGACATCTTAGAAAAGTAGCCTAAATACCCTGAGTTACCCTTTTCAGTAGCCCAGCAAATCTGCTGGAGGAAGACCTAGAATGGGAAGAGCTCACAGCATCCATCAATCCTGGTACCAATTTGCTTGTGTAGGAGGTGATGTCCTTTTTTGGGGAAAAGAGAAAAAATTAGTTGCTATGGGCTGGGGCTGTCATTGTTGCAGCTAAAGTCTGATCCCATTTCCTAGAAAGAAATGAAAAATACACACACACGAAAAGGGAGAGAAAAGAACAGCAAAGATAGAAAATGCAGCTTCTGTCTCTGGCACTGACTTTCACTTGCAACCGCACTGCTGGAAAAACACAGGCCCAGCACAGGGTCGGATCAGCCACTCTGAGACCTGGCAAACTTGTACCAGCATCAGGCTGTTTAGAGCATTGCATTTAGCTGCCTCTCTGGTAACAGGCTCACAGCAGTGTTGCAAAATATGCAGTCTTGGCCAGCTAAGCCAGACTCTTAGAAGGGGAGAGAGAGAGGAAAGAAAAGAAATAAGGTAGGGAAGGAAAAGAACACACGGGAGGGGGAGCAGACAATGTCTCACATCCCAGGTGATATTTGGGGTTGAGCTGGAGCTGGGGAAGGTGGTTTGTTATCTGGCTCCCATTCTCTGGCCCAGTCTAGTCAGGACACTTCTTAGGAGTAAGATGAAGAAGCTTGAGGGTCCCAGGAAATGGTGGGGGTGGCAGCCATGGTGGTGAAGCTCACTCCTTCCCCTTCTCTCTCTCAGCCAGCCAGCAGCACAGTAGCCAGCTTTTCTTCCAAAGTCGCTTTCATTTTAAAGACCCCCAAAAGGGAGTGACAGGAAGAAGAGTCCATCCTCTTATTATTTTATACTCCCAGAGGCCTGTTTTCCGACACACCAATTCTGGTTCATTGACTTTCGGTTTAGTACAGTTTTTGTATACCTGGCATGATCTTAACGCAGTCATCGCGTTCTATCAGTAGGCCTTCTTGTTTGGACTAATTCAGTCTGTCTCTTTTGGGGGGGGGGAGCACTTTTTCCCATCAACATTTGTTGTTATGGGTTATTGTGACATTTTAGGAACTTGTACTCACTTTTCACAGTTGAGCTTACACTTAGGGTAAATTTGTAGACCCACTTATTACAGGGTAGCAGGATTCCCTGCCAGTAGGCTTACAAAGAACATCTCGGGACTAGCCCCTGGATAATGAAGTTGCAGGTCATATGGACTCTGAAAAAAATAATCCGAATGTCAGATGTTCTTTTGGCTGAAGGTGGTTGGTTCTGTTAACAGGGTACATACTTGGCTTATATGTCAGGAAAGGAAAGCACCAGCAGGAAGAAAGCTCTCCCCTAGGGGAAATGATCATACACATTTCTTTAGGAGGACTGCTACCAGAAATGCTTATGGTGTACGATATTGCCTCAACATATGTGATAGTACGGTTCCTGAAAGATAAAAGGATTAAAAATACACGATGCTGCAGTTTATTGCTCCTGCATTTGCAGTGATTGGGGGAAGGAATATGAGTCAAGAGCATTGAGTAAAGTTCACCATAAACACCAGGTAGCCAAATGTTACTTTCTCCTGGCTCCACTGCAGGATGGTTAACCCTGCCATCAGTTCCTTGCTCAGACTCTTAGCCAGTAAAGAACAAGAGGTGGTGAAGGCAACTTGGTTGAGATTTTCAAAGCTAAACTTCTCTGACTTGACATACAGACATCAGGCGGTAACAGACCTGGGAAGAAGCACAGGGGTGATTGAGGTGCAAGGTTCATTCTAGTGGGTAGTGAAACAGGTGAATAGTAAGTGTTCAAGTCAGGGTCAGAATGCCAGGAGTGGGGGAAAAAAGTCTGGCTACATCACTGGACAGAACTGGAGGAAACCCTAAATTGATTCCATTTTGTGGGACATTACACAGTCATCAAGAAACTAAATAACATATCCTTGCTCATAAAAGAAAAAAGATTAAGGTCTTGCTTCAAGTACATGCAGAATGGATGCACAGATTCATGAGAGAAGACACCAGATGAACATGCATGCCAGACATCTTTTACGGGGGCAGACGGCTGTTTGGAAATCTCTCAACACGTTGATCTCAGAGAACAAGTTATGGAAGAGAAATTACCAGGAATTCTTTTGGAGCCCAACTTGTTACAGTCATTGAAAGACAGCCCATAAGAAGAAGTAGTCAGTCTGATTTGGAGAGTAGCCACATGCAACCTGATGACTCACATCCAGTTGACTAGAGATACAAGGCCAAACACTCTGCTGTGTATATTGGCGCAGCTCCATTGGCTTCAAAAGAGCTGTGCCAATCAACACCCACAAAAAAACTTGGCCCATTGTTTTGATTGTATACAAGACACATCCAGAAACTTACGAAGATGGGAGACTATAATATGCAGAACTTTTGTTAGCAGTTTTAGAACCCGAATTAAACAAAATGAGGAGAAAGCAAGATAATAAATGCAAACCGCACTGAGCCATACTCTAGCCTGCATGCATTATTGCTGGTCTAGAAAGAGGAGGTCATGTCAGAGGTTTTTCTGCTGCCTCAGTGCATGTGCTGCAATGACATCAATACAATCTCTTATCCAAGTACCCATGTATTACCATCATGATAATACTGAGCGCTTAGGTAGTACTTTTAATGATCAAAGCACTTTACATCTATTCTCTGAATAACCCTCACTGCTGCTGAGTGGTGCTGATGCCATCCTGAAAAATCCACTCTGTATCAGTTCTCTCTCTTTTGGGCACTGCATGCTGCCACTGGCCATGGCTCATAGGTTAATGCAATACAGTCTGCAAAACTGGGCCACTTGTCTCCCTTCACCCTATCACTAGCGGTAGAGAGAGCTAAGGTGGGGTCTCATCTAGTGCACATGCAACACCAGATTATTGCTTTCCAGACTAGACATCTGTCAGGTCCCCTTGGTTTGACTGAGTCCATCACGGAATGACTACAACCAGCACCCCTTCCAGAGGCAACACTGCAAGGCACAGTCCTCTTCATACCAGGTGATGAAAACGGTAAGTGGTGGGGAAGAGGTTTCATCCAGCCTCAGAGCAAGAACGCAAATATTCAAACACTCTGCATCCCTGAATTCAGACTCCAGTCAATCACAGAAACCAAACAGAGTCAGAGGAAGGGGCAGTCACCTCAAAGGTGGTAAGGCACAGAGGAAGAGAGATCTTTGCTTGGGGGCAGATTTAAAAGTTGATAAAGGCAGCTTTGGAGATGTTTCCCCTTTTCGCCCACTCCTCCTGCTCCCTCTGCATCTTTTCACCCAGCCACCCCACTTCCCCCCCCCCCCCCCCCCCCCCCCCCCCCTCCCACCTTCCTTCCCAGTTTCTGCTCTCTTTCTCTCTGGCCTACCCCTCTGACCACCACCCCCTTAAGTCTCCCATTTCACCCCCTCTTGCCCACTCCAACTCACCCCCTCTACCTTAACATCAGGCCACTTAATTATCACCTGTTTTCCTTCCCTGAACAGTGTTCACTCTATCTGAGCTGCAGAATGTTAGTCCCTGGTCAAAGAGATGTGAGAAAAATGGGGGAACTCATTTAATGATGCAAAGCAGTGCTCAGAAGCAGAATATAAAAGGTTAGCATGATAACAGTAAATTAAATACAGGGCCTCACAGAGCAAAGTCAAGTGGACTCTCAAATGAGTGATTCATTCTCATTGCTTCACTATGTCTCTTACCATCTTGATATGTTTAGTTGTAAATTACCTTTCACTCCTCTTGTGTCTGTGCTTGTGTTTCACAATAGTGATGTAGCAGGGGGTGAACAAAACCTACAGTTACTTGAAATTCAAGGTTTAGTTTGATTTAACAACAAACTCAAAAACTGGCCAAGTAGCAGGCAGCTGTGTCTGCAGTTATGACCTCCAGGTAAATGTGGGTGTCACTTTCAGCTGATGATGTATACAATTTTGAGTCACATGGCTGTTACTTGAGCCTGAACAAAAGCTGCTTGATTTTGGTTAACAAAGGGCCTCTCTCACAACCGGTGTTTGGGATTGTTGAGGCTCTATACGCGATAGCAGAAGTGAGCATTTAGGCCTAAGGGCTTTGTCTACAAAAATTGTTCCATTTTAACTATACTGGTAGAGGTAAAGAGATACAAGCCCCTAGCGTGGATGAAGTAACAGCAATATAAAGGTACTTTATATGAATATAGATATTCCCATATGGGAAGGGGAATAAGCTTCACTAGTACAAGGCATCTTTGTTCCAGTATAACTGCATTCATATTAGGGATTCTACCAGTATCACTATCTCAGTAAAGGAAAATCACACCGCGAATCAACATGGGTACAAAATCTGTGTGAAGAACAGGCCTCCACGTAGACTCAAGTTTTTCTGGTGCAGCTATACCTGTAGAGCTTTACTAGCATAGATGCAATTCATGCCAGCAAAAATTGCTTTTGTTGTTCTAGCTTATACCAATTCAGTAAACAAAATAAGGTCGTCTCTCTACTTTACTGGTATTTCTATACCTTTTGAGTTATACCAGCAAACCTCCCTAGTGGAGACGCAGCTTATTACCTGCAAAAAAGTTCTTTTGCCAGAACAGTTTAAGCTAGTCCCATGAACGGAATAGGTTACACCAGCAAAAGCGTCTATGCTAACTATGTTGATTAGTCAGTGATTTTTTTTCACACTCCTAACAGTCATATCTAGGGCCCTACCGAATTTGCGGCCATGAAAAACATGTCATGGACTGTGAAATCTGGTCTCCCCTGTGAAAGCTGGTCTTTTATGTATTTTTACCCTATAATTCAGAGCTGGGCAGCTGGAGAGCGGCGGCTGCTGGCCAGACGCCCGGCTCTGAAGGCAGCGCCACCAGCAGTGCAGAAATAAGGGTGGCAATACTGCTGCCACCATACCATGCCACCCTTAACTCTGCACTGCTGCTGGTGGGGATGCGGCCTTCAGAGCCGGGCGTCTGGCCAGCAGCCGCTGCTCTCCAGCTGCCCAGCTCTGAAGGCAGCGCAGAAATAAGGATGGCAATACCACAACCCCCCTACAATAGTTTTGCAACCCCCTTTTTAGTTGGGACCCTCAGTTTGAGAAATGCTGCGTCTTAACGACTTTACATGTTTATATTTTGCTGTTTTAAAATACATATTCATAGTTGTTAAAACACCATGAAATTTAAGATTTAAATATCTGTAACCATGAAATTCAAGATTTTTTTAAAATGATATGATGGTGAAGTTTACAAAAAATGGACCATGAATTTGGTAGGGCCCTAGTCATATCTATGCCAGCAAAGCTTTCTAGTATAGACCAGACCTATGCCATACCAACAAAAGCACTTTTATGCCAGCGTAACTGCATCCGCACTAGGGCTTTTCTACTGGCATAGAAATATAACAATAAATAAATAAATCACACCCTGACATTGTTATGCCAGAAAAGGTTTTCTAGCATAGACCTGGTTTAGACTTTAATTCACTAAAGCACTTAAGCATGTTCTTAAATCCCACTCATTTCAAAAGGAACCACTAGGACAGGCACAGATAATAAAACAAAAAATATCATAATGCCGTTATATAAATCCATGGTACACCCACACCTTGAATACTGCATACAGTTCTGGTTGCCCCATTTCAAAAAAGATATACTAGAATTGGGAAAGGTATAGAGGAGGTCAACAAAAATGATGAGGGGTATGGAACAGCTTCCATATGAGGCGAGATTTAAAAGACTGGGACTGTTCAGGATAGAAAAGAGACGACTAGGGGAGATACAATAGAGGTCTATAAAATCGTGACTGGTGTGGAGAAAGTTAATAGGGAATGTTACCCCTTAACATAACACAAGAACTAGGGGTCACCCAATGAAATTAATAAGCAGCCCGTTTAAAGGCAAAAACAAAAGGAAGTACTACTTCACTCAATGCAGTCAACCCATGGAACTCTTTGCCAGGGGATGTTGTGAAGGCCAAAAGTATAACTGGGTTCAAAAAATAATGAGATCAGTTCATGGAGGATAGGTCCATCAATGGCTATTAGCCAAGATGGGCAGGGATGCAACCCCATTCTCCAGGTGTCCCTAAACTTCCAACTGCCAGAAGCTGAGACTGGACAACAGAGGATGGATCATTCAAAATTACCCTGTTCTGTTCATTCCACCCGAAGCACCTGGCATTGGCCACTCAGAGACAGGATGCTGGGCTAGACGGAGCATTGGTCTGATTGAGTATGACTGTTATGTCAGTGTATGCTTAGGCACTTTGCTGAACTGGGGCCTCAAAGAGGATGTTGCCAAATATACAACCACGTATTGGAATCAGGAACTGCATAGAACGAAATGAGAGACCATTAAACCTGATTTTTAAGGGACAGCTCATATTTCTATGAACATTCAGGTAAAAAATTACTTGTTGGTGCTGAGCCAAGCTGGGCAGTGCTTAGATTCCACAATGAAAGGCACTATAAGAGGGGTCAGCAATGTTGGCACGCGGCTCGCCAGGGTAAGCACCCTGGCGGGCCGGGCCAGTTTTATTTACCTGCTGACGCGGCAGGTTCGGCCGATCGCGGCCCCCACTGGCCGCGGTTCGCCGTCCTGGGCCAATGGGGGCGGTGAAAAGCGGAGCAGGCGAGTGATGTGCTGGCCGCGGTTTCTCGCCGCCCCCATTGGCCCGGGACAGCGAACCGCGGCCAGTGGGGGCCGCGATCGGCCGAACCTGCCGCGTCAGCAGGTAAATAAAACTGGCCCGGCCCGCCAAGGTGCTTACCCTGGCGAGCCGCGTGCCAACGTTGCCGACCCCTGCACTATAGCCAACTAAAATAGATCAGATAAAGGAAGAAGGAGCTCTGATTACCTGACATTTCTCCTTGGGACATGAGATATTCTGGGACTAGACATCCAGACAGCCTTTAGTCTTGGCATGTGCCTTTGTTCTACTGTACATTACTTCTCATGTATCTTATACAATGCTTTAACTTAAACCATGGGTCTGCACAGCAGAACTTTGCAAAGCATCCAGCCAGGTGAAGGTGTGTTTGACCGATCTTACTTCCTGACTCTTCTTATTTCTCAGGAAAGTCTGTTTCTATTTTAGATCCCTGGAACTGGACTGTGGATGGCACAATTACTGGCAGGCATCTCAAAGGAAACTGACCTCAGGGAAGGCAGAATCAAAAATGGACAATGGCTGAAATACAAAAGAGTCAGAGGCTGCTTTGTTCATCTGCAAACAGTGCAACAAGGAGGCCAGGTGTGAGGAGAGCCAGACAAACTGGGAGGTCAGTTACAAACCTCCTTTCTCAGAAATCTCATGAAGTGGGGGGGAAAGTTTATGAGAGCGAGCGAGAACGAAGTCAGGCTATTTCCAAGGGGAAAGAGGCCCATTTCTTAATGGTTGAAGGTACAGTTGGTCAATTCAATCTGTAGTTTAGATGTACGCCTGGATTCCTCACTGAGGCTAAGTTCCTGCTTAGGAAGTATGACAGCAGCATCTGCAAGTAATCTCTAGTTAGCTAGGAGAGTCGGTCCCATGCTGGCAGACAACAGACCTGGCCTCAATGATTCACACTTTCATCGCCTCTTGGCTGGATTACAATGATGCAATATTCATGGGCATGAAGTGCCTAGAAACTCCAACTAGTCCAGAACACAACAGAATGTCCCCTCAACAACTGGCTACCGTGAGCACATCTGACCTGTCCTCTGCTCCCTACGCTGGCTTCCTACAGAATAATCTAATCAAGTTCAAGGTCTTGGTCCTTATCTTCAAGGCCTGGGCTCAGGGCATCTAAAAGACCATTTAGACCTCTGGGATGAAGACAGTGGTCAACTACACTCCTCTAGCACAATGGAACTCTCTGCAATAAGGGTAAAACTCATCTGTGTCAGAGACAGGTCCTTCTCGGGGGCTGGCCCTAGACTGTGGAATGAACTCCCCCAGGAACTAAGGACTATCACAAACCTTATCACCTTCCACTCCAAGCGCAAGGTACATTTCCTTGACCTTGACCTTCTCTAACATAAATACAAAGCACTGTAGCTAAAAAAAACTCTACCACAAGAAGACACTCCACTGCACACACTTTCCCCCGAGGGAGGGAGAGAGAACAAACAGCACATGACAGATGATAGTCACGATGCTTAAAGCGGTACTGGAAGGTACCCAGATACTATGGTGATGAGTGTGGCCTAAGAACCTATATAGAAATCAGAGAAAGCTCTCATCCAAACAGTGTGACTGTTTGCATTTCCAAAGCAAAGATAGACGCATCCAGACCGGATGGCTTTTGAAAAGAGATGCTGTAGCTCAAACAGAAGGGATGGGTTTGCTGCAGGAATCCCTAGGGGAGATCTCCAGCCTGTGTTATGCAGGTCAGACTCTGTGATCACAATGGTCCCGTCTGGCCTTGGAATCCATTAATTTTGTTCAAATTGCAAATACAGTAAATGTGATGTGGGAGAGGCAGAAGGGGTGTGGAACACACAAAATGGCACCAGGTTGAAGTTCTGTGACACACTGTCAGTTTTGCTCAGCTTTGGGAAATGATGCGAATATTCCACCCTCCTCCCTTTCTGAGCCACACGCAGGCTGCTCCCACACACCGTACCCAGGCCAATTCCTTATGCTTTCCCAAGGTTATTCCCCCACACTCCTACTGGGCCAACCCAGGCCTCTGCCCCCATGCCCTTCCTGGGCCGCTCACTACTCCAGCTCTTTTCCATGATCACTCCGCTCCCCCATACTCCCTTCTCCAGCTGCTCCAAACCAACCCCAAATAGCATCTAGATTCCCATGTCCCCTCCTCCTCAACTGCCCCCTTTCTCTCCAGTGCCCTTCCCCAGGTGATCTGGGACTCTGCCCTCCCCCTCTCAGAGAGGGAGGAAAGAAGAGAGCTCTCTCTGTAATACATACCAAGCTCCAGATTCAAGGGAATCAATTTTAAGAATATCAAAACATGAAATTATCTCATCTTTCCTTTAAGAATAACTGTTAAACAACCCCACTATTATTTATACAAATGTACGTCAAGGAAATCAGCCCTTCGTCTCAGGCACAGTACCGCAGGGAGAGCAGGCGGCTGCAAGGAACCAGGCCTTTCTCTCCAGAAAAGCAATTACTGGAGCAGAAAGGGATGGCTGCAGGGAGATTAACCCTCAGCCACCTTCTCAAGTCAGAGTTGAAATGAGCCCTGTGAGGCTGTTGAGGAGACAGCGGGACAGCCTGGGTGGCATTGTCCTGACTGTGCGCAGGACACACCGCTCAAGGACTCCTTATCCTCAGGCCTGGATCGTGAGGTGTCTCAGCCCGACTATGCTTGGGATGCGGCTGAAGGTGAATGCAGACAAGAGGAAGGGGGTTGAGGCAGGTTTTTGAGGACGGCTCCTGCCCTGGCGATGGACGGGGTCTGTCCACCCTTTGTCTAAGAGGTTGGTAGCTTGTAATCCCCTTCTGCCGCTGGAATCTTAGGTGGCATTATTGGCTGTAAGAGCTAATTGGCACATGGCAAGGAAGCTGCAGGTATCTATCTCAGCACAGCTCTCCATGTCTGTGCGACTCCTAGACTGTATTACTGCTCTGTCCAGGGCCACCCTCCAGGACCATTTGGTAGCCCCAGCTTGTGCAGAATGTGGCTGCCTGATGGTCCTCAGCAATTACTTTGGTCTTCCTATTTGGCTTTGGGTACAAATCCAGGCTTAGGCATTGATCTACAAACTCTTCTTTATGGATGTCTGAGACACAGTGCTGCACTGTACAGACACTGGTCTGTTGAGATTGGACCCAACAGCTTCTGTGGGTCCCATGTGCTTCTAAGCCAACTGGGGCTGGATAGAGCGTAGTCACTGCTCCTAGCTCTGGGACTTTAGGGTGCATGCTCAGGCTCAGACCTCTCGGGACACGGAACGCCACCATCCAGCTGTCCTAGAACCCAAAACCCGTGCCTCAGGCCTCCCAAGCCCCCCAATCACTTACACGTGCGCCCCTAGAGCATCACCCAGCCATGGGCACTCTGGCTTCTACTTTAATCCCTTCAGCATTAACATGGCAGGAAAGCAAGAAAAGCAATAAGCTTAGCAAAAGGGTTTCTTAACCACAGTCACTTTACTCTTAATAAGCACTAGAGAGTTACAGACCTTAGAGATGCACCCACCCCTCCTCTGATCTCACTACTTCTGTGAATCCAAGGTTTGTCAGACATACTCTGGGCAAGGTGGGCTGGTGCCAAAATAGGGATATACATGCCATCTATCAATCAACCACAGTTCAGGAACCCCATTGCTTCAAATCCCTCCACTATGTCCCGCATATAGCAGAGAGTCACAGCCCTGCATTGCAAGAAACGATTAAAGGCCCTGCATATTTGCATGACAACGGCCTCCAGAGTGGATTTTCCAACTCCAAAATGATTTCTCACTGGACCAATAGCAATCCAGTGTTGCAAGTTTCCACAGTGTGATCGCCACTCGCTTCTCCATTGTCAGTGCAGCTCTCATTCTGGTGTCCCAGTACTGGAGGGCTGGGGTGAGCTCAGCACACAGAACCAGGAATGTGGCCTTCCACATCCAAAAGTTCTGCAGTCACTGCTTATCGTCCTCAACCTGCATTACAATGCAATCCCACCAATCAGTGCTCGTTTCTCAGGCCCAGAAGCAGCTCTCCACCATCTGCAGCTTCCCCGTGAATGCCACCAATCACCTTGAATTGGTTCTCACTGTCTCCTACAGCAATCTATCATTCTCCAAGAAATAGTCATGTTCCCTGCTGATGCGATTCTTCTTGCAGCTCTGCAAATACCAGAGAACGATGAGTCCTGTGCTTGCGATGCTTATGACAATGGTGCAAAGCTGTGCAGGCTCCATGCTTCTGTCAGAAATGGTGGACCGCATGGGTTCATGGGATTTTTTTAAAAAGGCATAAAAATAATAGGATATGGATGACATTATGGGATGGAGAAAGTTGCATGCTGGGAACTTGACCTCTTGCTCCCAGTCACCCCTAAGCAACTCGCTTCCACCCCATCATGTATTGCCAAAACTTCCCGAAAGACAGTGCACTGGACGGTGGTGGGTAGCACACTTGGATACCTACCCATAGTGCACTGCACTGTGCATTGACCCAAGCATGACTGATAAGAACGTGCAGCACCGACGCAAGGAGCCAAGTATGCACACGCACAGGCGATAGACTAACTGCATCGGCTTTATGCTGATGTAACTTGTGTTGGTCAAAGTTTGTAGTGTAGCCATGGCCCATGACAGACACAGGGAGGCAGAGAGGAAGGATTGTTCTCCCTGTTTTACAGAGGGAGAACTGAGGCACAAAGAGTCAGTGCCCTAGGTATGTCAGAGCCAGATCCTGAGTCCCAGTCCAGTGCCATGAGCCACAAGACCAGCCTTCCTCTCTATCCTTCAGAATAACATTATGATCTCTAGAAATAAAACTTGGCTCCAGCAGGGGTGGAGTACCAAGACAGAGATAGCTTCATCAGAGGCAGGGAAATCCCCCTCCCACTCCCTTCAGCTTGAGTTCTAACAAGGTTCTCCCTGGAGCCCCTCCAGCATGTCTCTGGAGATGCAAGTGTTATTCAGATTGCAAGCTCTTCACTGGACCATCTGGGCCTTGTCCCGTGCCATGCAGACTGCAGACACTTTAATAACGTGCCATGTATGTAAACAGCACTGAACACCTGCCCAAAATTGCCCTGCATCTTCCCAAGCTGCTCTTGTAACCATTTACACTGGGAGAGGGAGCTCCACTGTGGGACAGCCTGGAATTCCCTGCGGATACTCAGCTCTGCTCACCAAGCTGACAGCTTGCATGTAGGATATGGAATATGGAACATCATTTTCCACGCAGCAGCAATGAGGAGCGTGGCAATTCATGGTTTAATAAAGCAAGATGACAGAGCAGGTTCTTCACATCTCACATCCTGAGTACTGCTCCTCCTGGCTGCTCTAAATCCATCCTAACATCTTCCCCCACTGCTCCTGCACTGTTCCCAGCAGCGACTCCGTATTCCCTTCTCTTCATGTGTCATTATATAATGCCTGCATCTGTAACTTTCACTCCATGCATCTGAAGAAGTGGTTTTTTATCCACGAAAGCTTATGCCCAAATAAATCTGTTAGTCTTTAAGGTGCCCCCGGACTCCTCCTTGTTTCTGCTGGGAGAGACTGGGACTGCAGTTGCTGTGACCTACTCTCCTTTATATTGTAATACATTTGCGGAAAGAGCTATTGATCTTGGGTGGTATCTTCAAAGTGCCTCAGTGACTTTAAGCAATAATGGGACTTGTGTTCCTATGTTAGGGCTGGTCTACACTAGGGGGGGGATCGATCTAAGATACGCAACTTCAGCTACGAGAATAGCATAGCTGAAGTCGACGTATCTTAGATCGACTTACCTCGCGTCCTCATGGCGCGGGATCGACGGCCGCGGCTCCCCAGTTGACTCCGCTTCCACCTCTCGCCCTGGTGGTGTTCCGAAGTCGACGGGGAGAGCATTCGGGGATCGATTTATCGCGTCTAGATGAGACGCGATAAATCGATCCCCGATAGATTGATTACTACCCGCCGATCCGGCAGGTAGTGAAGACGTACCCTTAGTCACCTGCCTCATCCCAAGAGCAACAGCAGAAACGGAAAAGAGCCAGAGAAGAAGAAAAAAATACATGACTGGAGGCATGTTTTTGCAGGAGGAGCTTCCATGCAAGGAGTGTAAGAGTAAGAGTAAGGCTACGTCCTCACTACGGGGGGGGGGGGGCGATTTAAGATACGCAAATTCAGCTACGCGAATAGCGTAGCTGAATTCGACGTATCGGAGCCGACTTACTCTGCTGTGAGGACGGCGGCAAATCGACCTCCGCGGCTCCCCCGTTGACGGCGCTTACTCCTACCTCCGCTGGTGGAGTAGAAGCGTCGATTCGGGGATCAATTGTCGCGTCCCAACGAGACGCGATAATTCGATCCCCGAGAGATCAATTTCTACCCCCCGATTCAGGGGTATTTCATTTGGAAAGGAGAAAACAAAAATAGATAAAAGACATAATGAACAGCATAGAGCAGAGGTTCTCAACCTTTTTCTTTCTGAGACACCCACCTCAATATGCTATAAAAACACCACCACCCACCTGTGCCACAACTGTTTTTCTGCATATCCAGTAGATAAAAAGCCAGGGCTGGCATAAGGGGGTAGCATGCAGGGCAATTGCCCAGGGCTGTATGCCACAGGAGGTCCCATGAAGCTAAGTTGCTTGGGCTTCGGCTTCAGCTTCAGCCCCAGGCAATGGGTCTCAGGCTTCATCCTTCTGCCCTGGGATCCAGCGAATCTAACACCGGCCCTGCTCTCTGCTTTATTTTGGCGGAACTGCTGAAACCTGATCATGGCCTCCCAGGGGTCCCCGGACCCCTGGTTGAGAACCATTGGCATAGAGAAACCCAGTCAGGAGTTACTATTTACACATTCTCATAATATGTAAACAAGAGAGGCATTCAGAAGGCAACTAATTTCTATAAGGAACTTACATTTCATATATAAGCTGTGGAACTCACTGCCATATGATATTATTGAGGCAAAGAGCTTAATAAAACTTTGGTTATAAAGTATAATTATAGCCCTGTTGATCCCAAGATATTAGTGAGACCAGGTAGGTGAGGTAATATCTTTTATTGGACCAACTTGGTGAGTGAGACAAGCTTTCAAGCCACACAGAGCTCTTCTTCAGGTCTGGGAAAGGTACTGCGAGCCTCACAGCTAAGTGCAAAGTGGAACAGCTTGTTTAGCATAAGTAGTTAGCACATGGCATAGATGCCGACTCAGTGGGTGCTTTGGGGCTGGAGCACCTATGGGGAAAGCCACCTAGTAGGTGATGTCAGAGAGTTGTCAATTGGCCTGGTTAAGCTAGTCATCACAGTTGAGGACTACAATGGTGCCTCCTTTACTGCTGATTCAATCACTGTCTGGTGGTTAGATTTCAGGGCAGTGAAGAGATTATGGTGGATGTGATGTTTGTTAAGGATTTCGC
Source organism: Terrapene triunguis (assembly GCF_002925995.2). Taxonomy (NCBI): domain Eukaryota; kingdom Metazoa; phylum Chordata; order Testudines; family Emydidae; genus Terrapene; species Terrapene triunguis. Next base: position 13,417,967 of record NW_020664561.1, on the reverse strand, counting down.
AGTCAATTTTCTTCCCAAAGCAATCAACATAATGATCAAGAGTGTGGTTTCATCCACTAACCCCCTCCTTTTGTCCTATGACTACAGAGATGTTAACAGGCCGCTCTACCTTGGATAGTCTCTTATGATATGTGCTAACTACTTATGCTAAACAATCTATTCCACTTTGCATTTAGCTGTGATGCTCAGAGTAACTTTCTTGGGCCTTGTCTACACTGGCAAGTTTCTGCGCAGTAAAGCAATTTTCTGCACTGTAACTCCTGAGGTGTACACACTACCAAGCCACTTAGAGCGCAGGAACTGAGCAGTTGCAGCGCTGTAAAAAAAACACCCCGACGAGAGGCATACAGCTTTCTGCGCCTGGAGGTACAGCACCGTGGTGCCAGTGTAGACACCCTGTCAATAACACTGCTGCGATTGGCCTCCGGGGGGTGTCCCACAATGCCTGTTCTTGCTTCTCTGGTCATCAGTTTGAACTCTACTGCCCTGCCCGCAGGTGACCAACCGTCATCCCCACCCCATAAATTCCTTTGCAATATTGAGAGTCCCCTTCCTGTTTGCTCGGTGATGCGTGCAGTGGTCTCAGTGTATCTTTCCAGGTGGCCATGCCTGCTCCATGCACCAGGCGATCCCCCGGTTGGAGCAATGCCAAGCTGCTGCACCTCATTGGCATTTGGGGAGAGGAGGCTGTCCAGTCCCAGCTGCTCTCCAGCCGTAGGAATTATGATACCTACATACAGATTTCACAATGCATGACAGAAAGGGGCCATGACCGGGACACACTGCAGTGCAGAGTCAAAGTGAAGGAGCTGCAGAACGCCTACCACAAGGCACGGGAGGCAAACGGCCGCTCCAGTGCTGCGCCCACGAGCTGCCGGTTCTACAAAGAGCTGGACGTGATACTCGGTGGTGACCCCAACTCCACTGCCAAGGCCACTGTGGATACTTCAGTGGCTCACGTGCCAGTCAAGAGTGGACCGAGCCAGGAGGAGGAAATCTTGGACGAGGATGTGGAGGGGGAGGGAGACCCAGAGGCAGAGGACGACTCAGAGGTCAGAGATGCATGCAGCCAGGAGCTCTTTTCTACCCCAGAGGAGGCTAGCCAGCCACAGCTGTCAGATGTTGGCGAAGCGCAAACAGGAGAGAAGGCCCCTGGTAAGTGGATTTGATTTGGGGAATCATTGAAGCGAGTTGCTGGGGGCAGGAGGGTTGCAGAAAGCAGGCTTGTCTCCCACTGCATGCCTAGTCTATGTGGCGGAACAGGCTGTTGATTGACTCCCTCACTTCACGGGAATCTGCCTCAGAGATCTCCAGGAAACTCTCATGGAGATACTGGGCAATCCGCTGCCACAGGTTCTTTGGCAGAGCTGCTTTGTTTCTTGCCCCGTGAACAGTAACTTTCCCGTGCCACTGTGCTGTCACGGGGGGTCAGCCAGTTAGTGACAGGTGTGTGAGTACTGGCTATGTTTTAAATCATTGAATCACTGTTCTGTTTGTTGCAAACAATACTGCTTCTATAAAATGTTGTGTTTTGGCTTCACAGAGATGACCTTGGGAGCCCAGCATCCCTCTTTGTTACAGCTGGCTGAACAGCTGCGCAGAATTAGAAAGTGGCCAAGAAGAACTAAGGAGGACTTTCTGCGTGATGTTATGATGCACTCCGTGGCCAAAAAACAGGAATTGAAGGACAGCGAGAAGAGGGACTGAAGAGAACGTGGCATGCCAGAATGAAGCCACGGAGCAGCTCTTAAACGTTATAGAGTACCAAGCGGACACGCTCCAAGCGATACTAGCACTGCAAACCGAGCAGCTCCGCACCCGCCCTCCCCTGCAGCCGCTGTCACAAAACTCTTTCTCATGTGCCTCTCAGACACCGCCAACACACTCTTATCAACCTCCTGGCTCCAGTCTGTACCTGCGGCATTCCACTCCGCCGCCGTCACAGTCCAGCACTGCGGACTCCCACTACCCACTGCACTCAACACCCATCCCTCTGCATTTTAGAGAAGGTTGGATAGGACTGTGACGGGTTCGGTCACAGAGATCCCCTTGCAACTGTCACCTGATGTGCTGAAATTACCTCCGAGCCCGTTTTCCTTGCCAGCTTGGGACTTCCAGAACCCTGCCTTGTTGAGCCAGACACGTTAGCCTGCTGCAACACAGCCCCAGGGTCCAGTCCATGCCCCCAAAGCTGCAGACTTAACTGAAAACAGCTCCGCAGGTTACCTCTCCAGCACCCAGACACCCAAACCCCAAATAAATCCGTTCGACTCTGTATAAAGCGTATACAGGGTAAACTCATAAATTGTCCGTCCTCTATATCACTGATAGAGAGATATGCACAGCTGTTTGCTCCCCCAGATATTAATCACTTACTCTGGGTTTATTAATAAACAAAAATGATTTTATTAAGTATAAAAAGTAGGATTTAAGTGCTCCTGTATTTTTCACTTCATGCATCCGATGAAGTGGGTTCTAGCCCACGAAAGCTTACACCCAAATATATTTGTTAGTCTCTAAGGTGCCACAGGGACTCCTCGTTGTTTTTGCTGATACAGACTAACACGGCTACCCCTCTGAGACAGAAAAAAGTAAGTCACCAAACAAAAATAAAGCAAAAACACACAAGATTAAGCCCAATACATTAAGAAACTGATTACCGGGTAATATCTCACCCTCAGAGATGTTCCAATAAGCTTTTTTCCACAGACTAGATTCCTTCCTAGTCTGGGCCAAATACTTTCCCCTGGTACAGTCCTTGTTAGTTCCAACAGACATCTCAGGTGGTAAGCAGGGGTTTTCTCATGACTGGTCACCCCCTTTGTTCTGCTTCACTTCTTTTTATAGCTTTGGCACAAGGTGGGAATCTTGTGTCTCCCTGGGTCCCCACCCCTCCTTCAAAATGGAAAAGTACCAGATTTAAGATGGATTCCAGTATCATGTGACACGGTCACGTACTGTGAGACCCCAGCCTCCATTCTTCCTGGACTGGCCCACATGTACACAGGAAGGTTTGCAAGTAAACAGCCATTTACAGTTCATTGATTCTGAAGCACCCTTAATGGCTTCCACTTAATATGTTTACATCAGTAATACAAGTTTATATCTTATTCTCCTAACTCCAGACATAGAAATAATACATGCAAACAAATAGGATGAACACACTCAGTAGATTATAAGCTTTGTAATGATACCTTACAAGCAGGGCCGGCTCCAGCGTTTCTGCCGCCCCAAGCGGCGGGGGGGTGGGCGGGGGGAGCCGCGATCGGAGGCACTTTGGCAGCAGCTCTACCGCGCCGCTTCATTCTTCGGTGGCAGGTCCTTCCCTCCAAGAGGGACTGAGGGACCCGCCACCGAATTGCCGCCGAAAAGCCGGACATGCCGCCCCTTTCCGTTGGCCGTCCCAAGCACCTGCTTGCTGTGCTGGTGCCTGGAGCCGGCCCTGCTTACAAGAGACCTTTAGCATAAAGAATATTCGAGTTACATCAGATTCACATTCATAAGCATATTTTCATAAAGCATATGGAGTGCTACGTCACAATGATCCCTGGACATACACAAATCTTTAACCGTGCCGAGACCCCACCTCCTCCTGGGACCGTCTCCCTCAGTGCTGATGTGTTTTTTTCTTTGACTCTCTCCTCCAGTTGTTGTTTTTTTAATAAAAGAATTGTGTTGGTTTGAAAGCAATCTTTATTCTATTAATTGAAAGCAAACAAAGCCTTGCAAAGCAACAGACAATTATCCTAAACCTTCATATTGCATCGTCTGCTCCAATCACAATCACCTCCTAGCATTACAAGCACTGCACTCCCGAGCATAGCAACAAATATTAGTGGCTTTCAGCTTCAAATTGCTGCCTCAAGGCATCCCTGATCCTTATGGCCCTGTGTTGTGCCCCTCTAATAGCCCTGGTCTCTGGCTGTTCAAATGCAGCCTCCAGGCATTGAGCCTCAGCAGTCCAGCCCTGAGCAAAGCTTTCACCCTTTCCTTCACAAATATTATGGAGCGTACAGGACTTTGGTTGCAACAATGATCTATACAGTCACAGTTCATGTCAATAATGTCACAATGCGTGTGTCATGCACCTTCAGCCTGCGTTAATGTCAGTGAAATACCACAGTGATCCACAAGCACCTGGAGAACCATTGGGAAATACCCCTTCCGATTAATGTACTTGGTGACTAGGTGATCTGGTGCCAGAATTGGAATATGCGTGCCATCTATCATCCCTCCGCAGTTAGGGAAGCCCATTTGTGCAAAGCCATCCACAATGTCACGCACATTGCCCAGAATCAGTCTTTCGGAGCAGGATGTGATTAATGGCCCTGCAAACTTCCGTCAACACGAGTCCAACGGTTGACTTTCCCACTCCGAACTGTTTAGCGACCAATCTGTAGCAGTCTGGAGTAGCCAGCTTCCATAGTGCAATCGCAACGTGCTTCTTCAGTGGCAGGGCAGCTCTCATTCTTGTGTCCTTGTGCCACAGGGCTGGGGCGAGCTCATCACACAGTCCCATGAATGTGACTTTCCTCATCCAAAAGTTCTGCAGCCACTACTCATCATCCCAGACGTGCATGACGATGTGATCCCACCACTCAGTGCTTGTTTCCCGAGCCCAAAAGCAGCGTTCCACTGTGGTCAGCACCTCTGTGAATGCCACAAGCAATCTTGTGTCGTAGCTAGTATGCATGACAAGATCAATGTCACACTCCTCTTGCCTTTGTAGTTTAAGGAATAACTCCACTGCCACCTGTGATGTGTTAGTCAGAGCGAGCAGCATATTTGTCAACAGTTTGGGATCCATTCCTGCAGACCGAAGAGGCAGAGTGTGCAGTACACAAACCATTGAAAGATGGCACCAGATGCGGATGGAAGCACAGGGATTGCTGGGATGCGAAGCAATGCATCATGGGGCATTGGGACAGGACCCAGGATGCCCCGCAACCCCCTCCGCCTTCCCACAACTCTTAGCGGCAGAAGAGGTAGAGATGCTTTATGGGATAGCTCCCCAGAGTGCACCGCTCCGAATATCGCTGCAAGTGTGAACATGCTATTGCACAGGCAGCGGACACTGTGAACACACAACAGTGGTTTCCCTTCAGTGCTCTCTGAGCGGTGCTGTAACTGCCGGCGCTGTAACTCTGCCAGTGTAGATGTACCCTTAGACCTGTGTGTGGCTTGAAAGCTGGTCTCTCTCACCAAAGTGAAGTTGGTCCAATAAAAAGATATTACCTCCCCCACTTTGTCTCTCTCAAGTTTTGGGTGGTGTTATTGGGGGGGCAGGGTGTTTGTAGAATAAAAGGGAAAGATGAGATGAGGGGCATGAAGAAAAGAATCTAGCAGTGCCTACCAACCATGCAGGCCTGCTCACCAGTCACCAAGGTAGGATGAGCTGAAGGTACAAGGTCTCGATTCTCAATTCTGAACATGTAGATGCAGGCTCCGATCCAGTGTGAACTCTTCCAGGCAGGGGCTGTGTTGGTGTGTGTATGGACAGCACCTAACACGGGGTGAGCACTACCAGCATACCCCCACTACTAATAATCCCTCCTAATGGCATTCATTCAAGATGGTTTCACTCTGTTGTATTTCCCCAGCCTCTGTGTTCAAGACAACAGTCATCAGCAAGACCTCCCATCTGGCAGCATACTCCTGCTCCACAATCCTGCTGTGCTACTAGCTGCTGAGGTGCTGCTGACCCAGAGCTGACTACCCTCCCACACCAGACGTGTACTGTATTTATTTTAAAGCCGCTGCACCCCTGCTAGATTCATTTCTAGGAAGTTCCAAGCAAAAACCCACAAAACTAAAATAGAACACCTGCCCCATGGAATTACTAACTAGCTATAACACCCTTTAGGAACGGGGCAGGGAAGGTACTTGTAATACTTTACACTAGAATAGTACTTTCCAGAGGATCAATTGTTACATATTAGTGAATCGAGCCTCGAAACATCTATGTGCGGTAGCTACTATTATCCACATTTCACCATGGGGGGAAACTGAGGCACGGATCTGTTAAGTGGCTTGCCCAAGGGCACAAAACAGAGCCAGGAGAAACCAGATTTTCTGTCTGATAGTCCTCTGCCTTAAGCGCAAAGCCAACCTTCCTCTCCCCTTGTGCTCCATAAGCCAAGAGGAGGTGGGGTGTGTATGCTTCAAGAATTTTGACAACATAAGACAGGGGCCCAGAGAACTGTACGTTCTAATCCACGCTAAGATACTAATTTATCATGTGACTTTGGCAAGTCTGTAAAGTCCCCCCAATATCCCCAAATACAATAGCTCCCTGCAGACAGACAACAATTTTTTAGGCCTTTCTTTCTGGCTTTTCCTACTCACAGTTCATACCCATTGAGTTTGCTCACTGCTCTTTTCACTTTGTTTTCCTCTCCTGCAGTTTGCTGGATTGTTACCAAAATAATCAATCATAATAATGATGAAACCCGTATTTAACCTGGGGGAAGCCATTGAGAATGAGTCCTCTTTGCCACTGGTGTCTTGGCCACGGTGACTCACAAGCCACAATGTGCATCTGTCATTACTCAATAGACCTATGAAGGCAATTATAAGATCTTGCAAACATCAAATTCAAAGCATAGGGAGTCATAGCACACCAGAGAGGTTAAAACAATGGGATCCTTTAAAGATGAACTACAAAGGAAGACATGTTTTTGCCCTTTAGTGCTTCTTTATTATGTACAAAGGCTAGCTCAAAGGGTCTTGTTGTCCCCCCCCCCCACCACCAATTTTTTTTAATTTGCATTAGAAATATCAGATCCATATTTCTCCTTCTTTTCTGGAGATCCTTGGTCACAACTGGAGGACCCAATTCATGATGTCACACCAGGCTGCAACCTTCATTGCCTAGAAAGCACAGTATCTTACACTTCCTGGAGGATTTACTCTCTGGCACAGTGAGGATAGGTTGATTCCTAGATTGATTCCTTTCCCCCCCAACCCTTCCAGTGGGGTGGAGAGAAAAGGAGCTGCAGCTTCATGAGACAAGATTAATCAGGGCCTCCAAATCTTGCAAGGCGTCTGCCTCCTCCAGCAGAGAGAGAGACATGAGGATCAGCTGGTTTTAATGTACAAGCCAAACCATTTCTTTTTAAACACTGAGGCCACCTTTATACATCATTAAACATCAACTAAAGGGAAGAACAACAAGCTGGTTTAATTTTGTAGTTTGCCTTTAAGCTTTTCCTTAACTTTTAGGTTGTGGCTCAAAGGTGTTTGCTCCTTTTAATTCTCCCAACAACTTTTCCCGGTTCTCACTCATGCTAAGGCCCCTTCACACAACTCTGGCAGCACAAAGGGGGCTTAAAGCGAATGTAACTGTAATTGACACTGGCCAGAATGGTGTAAAGGGGCCCTAGTATCCATGTGAATCTGGCTCGATACCATCCCTCCTAAGATGCCTTTCCCAGTGCTATCCAGCACTTGGGTGACTTTCACTCACTTCGGCCCAGTGCTGATGTTGGCTGCCCAGCCTTTACTCACTGCCCAGCTCCAGCAGTCTGCGGTTCCCTAACCTGTCACCTCCAGCAGCCTTCTCCTAGAATCCCCCACGCTTCCAAACACTTGGGTGACCCCTGAACACAGGACAGCCCTCTTACTTCCAGCACGCATGGCCAAGGTGAGGCTGTACTGGTTGCACTGTACCCAGTTTCATTGCACCATTGTACTGTTGTGGGCTGTTCGGCACTTTTGTTTGTTCATTCGGCACTTTCAGTGTTTATTTGCAGCCGTCTGGGAGGCCTGCAATGGTTTTCTAATGTTATTTCACTGCTCCTTTGTCTAGGAACAAATTGGTTTGGTTGCAATAAACGTCAGTGTTTGAGTGCACAGGAAAAAAGGATGAGTCAAAGTTGTAACTAAAGACTTTTAAAAAACAACAAATCCCATATAAAAGCAGTAGCAAATAAACTTCTGTGTCTACTACAACACTACAGAGCATCACATTTCCCCATGCAATGCAAGGATGTGGATGCATACGGCACCCTTTATTTCCCTTGCTCACCTAGACCGGACCCGGTGATGCCAGCTGCACTTTCTGGGTGCCTGTACCAAGCCCAACAGCATCCTGAGCCACTCCATGCAAAACTTCTCAGTCTTATCCTTGCAGATGTTGTGCAGCGCCACAATCATATGGACAGCATTGACCACGCTGACATCTTTCAGCCTGTCAAATGCACGCTCCACCAACATGCTGCAACAGCTAAGCATGCACTACAGTGTCTTTTTCCAGGCTTGTGAGCTCAGGGTACAGTTTCACATGTCATGGAAGGAGAGGGTAAGCACCATCACCTAAAATAAAGCAGGCACAGATACCATTGATAACCATGTCATTTGGAGGGAATACCGTCCCTACTTGTCCAAACAAGTAAACACCAGATCTCCTCAGCTCAGCACCCTAGTGTCCTGCACCTGGCCAGGACTTTTCACATCGGTGTTCATGAATCTGTCCTTGAGCTCTGAGCAAGGCCTGCAGAACCATCAAGCAGATATATTCACGTGCGCCTTATGGCAGGCAAGCTATGGGCACATGAGTGCCTTCAATGGGCCACAGTGAAGTCTGAAAAGGCCATTCCCTCAGAGCCAGCTATTGTTTCAGGCACATTAGTTATGTTCACCACTTGTGGGCAAATCACAGTATTAATCATCTCACAGACCCTCCCTACCCCAACGCCGACAGGTGACTTGCCAACACTAAATTGTTTAGCCACAGCCCTGTAGCAATCGAGGGTAGCCCACTTCCCGATGGCAATAACACCCCGCTGTGAGGGAATGTACCCCTGTGTGTTCACACCCTACACACTACTGTAATAATCTTTGTGCAAAGTGTGCCTTGTAAGGTATTATTTGAAAACCTATAATTTGTTGGTCAGTGTTGTCCCGATAAAATGTGTGTGGCAACAACGGTGAAGTTGTAAGATTCCCTGGCATGATATTAAGAATCTACATTCAAAACTGAAGTAGCACCAAACTGGTCAAGCAGGCCTGTCTTGAACAAAGGAGTGTATGTTTGCCTTAATTTGCATTTAAGCAGTAAAACAGAGTTATCAAGCAGGAAGGGAAAACAAAGGAAGCTCAAACAGGTGGGAAGGAAAAAACAGCAGGGAAGATCCTTCCACATAGACTCTGTGTCTCCTCATTCCCAGCTGGAAATGTTTTTGAAGGGGAGGACTAAAACCATAAAAAGCAGAGGCAAATACCCCAAGACACCCTCACCCGCTCCCCCAATCTGTCTCTGGCATCACACCTAACTAAGACAACAAAAGAAAACAGACATTCGACTTTGGGGGAGGGGTCCTGACCTCCAGGAGTTCTGGAGCCACTGCTGAACATGCCAGGTCTGCAGGACGATGAGATGCCAAACTGCTGTGCTTTCTCTCCTGCATCAGAAGCACCAGTCTACATCTGGGAAATCTGCAGCTATGGCAACAAGTATCAGGTTTTTCAATTGTACCATGGAGAACTCCCCTCTGAGACCCACCGCCGGCTTCCAAAGGATGGAAACTGCCTCTGAAATGTCTGTCACTGTAATGTCTGCCACTGTTTCTCAGACCCTCTACCCTTTGTATCCTGCAAAACAGGAACAGCTCATCCACTGGCACTGGATCCATGGTTTGGCTCCAGCTGGACGGACAGAAGCAAGGAGTGTGCACAGCCTGAAGTTCTTCAGCTAGAGGCGTTGGAGGACTAAGAATACTTTTACACAGGGGCTTCAGAAGGACAGACAAGTTTTCCCACAATACATGGTGAAAACCCCACTAGAGCAGCTCCAGCTAGTAAGACCCAGAGAACCCTGGCATACACACTCAGAAATACTAGCAGCAGACATGTGTCACCGCAGCTCCACTGTGGATGTGGCTACAGGTCATACATGACTCTGCAACGTGGATGCTGTCAGATTGGCTTGGCAAGCATGGGTTTGTATGCACAGGAGCATGGACACAGGTATGCTGTGCAGACATGTCCAAAGTCAGAGACTCGCTGTGCATTTGTATTAGGGTAGTGCCTAGAGGATCCAGCTGAGATCAAGGCCCCAATATGCTAGAAACAAGTAGCATGAGACTGTCTCTGCCCTGACAACATTACAGCCTAAGTACACAACACCAAGAGCAGGAGGGGAAATACAGGCCCAGAGAGATGAAGTGATTTGCCCAAGCCTTGAGGCGACCCAGGAGGCTAGTGTCGGAGCCAGTCTAGAACCTGGGTCTCTGGAACCCCAGCCCAGTTCCCTATGCACTAGACCACACTGTCTCTCTCCTTGCCTGCTTTTCTATCATCCCTACCCCTGCAGAGGGAGAGAGAGTGTGTGTGTGTGTGTATGTCAATTTAACAGGTATGAATAGGGAATTCTTCTTGGCTGTCACACAAACACAAAGAGTTCAGCCTCTGAAAGAGTTTCCCTGATCTCACTTTATCGCTCAGCTGTACTCAGTATGAAAGGGGAAGAAAATAACTATTGAGGAGGTGCTAAAAGGAACATTTTGACAACCTTGTTTTATCTGCAAATATGAACAAATCAGCTAAGTTCAACGTTTAATATGAAGAGACCGCGGCTGGCTCTGTATCCATCCATGGCACCATCTGCCCGCATTAGACCTGGGCCAGGAAATCTAGTCAGAGTAGCTTCTAGAGCCCTAGGATCTCTGTTCCCATTACACAGCGGCATCAAGTGGCTGAGCCCTTTTGAAAAACCTGACCACTTCATACAGGTGCCTAAATGGGAACAGAGCTCTTCAGAAAACCATTAGGAGCAGAGGGGTGTTCAGACTTTTTTTAAAATCTGGCTTCATTTATGTAGCTAAATGGGATCGCAGCTCTTCTGAAACCCATTGGGAGTTGCTGGACACTGCTGAACCCATCTGAGGATCTGGCTACTTCATTTAGGTAGCTAAATGGCATTGGAGCTCTTCAGAAAAAGAACGGCCTTAGGCAAGGTGCTGACTGTGCAGACACAACTTGCTGTAGGAGGCGGCAGCCGGGGCTGACTGTGCAAGCAGGAAGACTGGCATTTGCAGAGAGAGAGGAGGAGGATTGTATTTCCCAGATGAACACATTGATTTTTACTGCTCCTGAACACAGAACAGTTGACTCTGTGCAGCGTGAATACAGAAAGCATGCCGCTTACATGGCTGGTCACAGCCATGGTTTATTAGGATCCTGAAGACTGGGAATGACACTATAATTATTGCAGGCTGCACTGATTATTCCCATTAAAGAGGTGCCAATGTGTGTTCATTAGAGTAAATGTCTACAGAAGGAACAAGAGTTTGGTCTCCCTCTGTCCTCCATGTGTGTTACATGCTGCACCTAAGACACAGCATCAAAGTTTCAGTTTCATAGATTTTAAGGCCAGAAGGGACCATTAGACAATCTAGTCTGATCGATCTCCTGTGTCTCACAGGCCATTACATTTCACCCAGTGACTCCCATACTGAGCCCAATCACTTGGGCTGGACTAAAGCATTTCAGTCTTCAGGAGACTAATCAGTTGTGTGCCACAGGAAAAGAACCGGAGAGACCAAAGTGCCACCAATGCCTGGGGCACTGCAATGGCAGGGAATTTACTAGTTGACACATGCCCAGATGATCCCAGCAGGCCAATCATGCCCCATGCTGCAGAGGAAGGAGAAAAGCCAAAAGGTCCCTGCTAATCTGACCTGGGGGAAAATTCTGTCCCAACCCCAAATCTGCAGCGCAAATAGCTGAGTCTTTTAGTTACAGGAACTTCTACCAACCAACAAGGACTGTTCTCTGAACGGCCCACGCGCACATCTGCTCCATCACTGTCCAGCCAGTTCCCCTTCTCCAACGTGCAGAAAGAACAGTGCCCAGATGACACGCTAAGTCTCTCCAGGTATTTTGTGGACATCTGAGTTTCTCCGGCATTAGACTGCCCCATACATATGCAAATCACTGCACACAGGTCTACATGCTGCCCTCACAGCACCATCAACAAAGATGACCACAGAGATCATGAACTGAGGGTAGCAGAGGTTACTACACACCAATGAGCGTACCAGACAAGAGAGCTTAGTGAAAGCACAGACTCCGCCCACTGCCCGCTCAATGCCTCGGTGCCTGGGCACCAACAAATAGGCATATTTTCTAGGGTAAGACAAGTGACTAGATATCCACGTTTCCCCACCGCCACCCCACAGAAAAGAGGCATGACCCTTCAGAGCTGACTAATCCACACACACAACACCACAGCACCCACGGGACCCACAGTTCTGTACACCAGTGGAGCTAGGCAGCCTCCCTGGGTGCCCAGGGTTCTGGGGCTTCCTGTGCCCTGTGTTACACTAAACAGGTGGTTGGTTAGTGCCCTGGCACTGCTCATGACAGGAGCTCACGCTAAATGCAAGTGGGTCCATTCGTCTCAGCCTGTGCATACGTCTCCTGAATCAAGGCTGTCAAAGGCAGACTGGCACCCAGCCCTCCTCTGATGAGCCCTCCCAATCATTCCTCTGATGAAAAGCCCTGTATTTACTCATGATGGTCTTTCCCAAACATGTTACATATGCCATGACCACAGCCCACTAGTCACCATTTACATCTGTTCCCCTTCACACACACATCCCAATCTTCTCTTGGTGGTTTCCCTGGGCTTGCACCACAGAAGGCATGTGAGGCTGTGCTTCCGTAGCTGAAAGGAGCAGGCCATGTTGTCTAGTGGTTAGAGCAAGAGACCAGGGGACCAAGATCCTTGGGTTTTATTTGCCACTGTTTTCTCTGGTTTGCTGTGCAACTTTAGGTAAGTCATGTAACTGCTCTGTGCACCTGTTTTCCCATCTACAAAGTGGGGATGACAACACTCACCCCAGCTGCGCAAAGGCATGGAAGGTGCTAAGCATTAGTTACTGTTATTAAAATTTTGATTTTATCATATGCCTCAGACTATTTGGTGCTTTTCTTAAAGCTCCAGCTGCTGGAATTAGAAGAATCTCATCTTTCTTTTAAACCAAAAGTTTCTAGCCCTCTTGGTTGCAGAGAAAAGCTGGAAAATATGATCTGAGAGTTCTCTGGAAGCCCAGAAAGCAAAGAAGATGAACCCACTGTTTAATATTTTTATCTCATGATTTTGGGGGGACCCTTCCTCATGATTTTTGGACCCTTGGGGTTGGTGACAGCTATTACTTTTCTAGCACAGAACAAGCTTTAACAAGCCCCTCGTTTGTCCATTCACTCTCTGCTGGGTGGTAACTTCTCTGGCCTCTCCTCCACCCTTACATTTGATCTGTAACCTGAAGACTGGAGGGTGCAACTCACAGTTCTACATTCATCAGCAAGCTGTAGGAAATGCCTTGGAGTATTCAGCTTTCAGATGAGGTCTTTTTTGTGGGTTGCTTGGCTCTTACAGCCTGGCATCACTTCTTCTACCAGTCCACTGGTGTGAAGCTCTAACATACAGGTCACAAGGGAGGTAGCTGAGTACCGGGCACCAGCTAGTGTGTCAGCAAAATCTTTGTTGGCACCATGTGTGACAAGTGATTTCAAAAGGGGCTGGTCATTAGACCATAGTTAATTCACTATGGACTAGATAACAGCAGAGAAATAATGTCCCCTTGCTCAGCCTACCTAGATATTAGGCATGGGACTAGCCTGGTGTGAAGCCCCAATGCTCTAGGTCTTCTCCCAACAAGCAATAAGCTAGGGATGGGACAAAGCCTGTGACAATCAGTGAGGATTTTACGTTTTCTTTATGTTTTCTTCTAGGTCATTGATAAATATGTTAAACAGCATAGGGCCAAGAATCAATCCCTGAAAGACCCTACTGGAAAAACACACCCACTCAATGATGATTCCCCTTTTACAATTACATTTTGAGACCAGTCAGCTAGCTAGTTTTTAAATCCATTTCATGTGTGCCATGTTGATTTTTGTATAGTTCTAGTTTATTAATCAAAATGTCATGCGGCAATACGTCATAAATGCCTTACGGCATAAGGCTAAGCATACTACATCAGCGCTATTAACTTCATCAACCAACTTGTAGTCTCATCAAAGAAGATATCAAGTTAGACAAAAGCTATTTTCTATAAACCCATGTTGATTTGTATTAATTATATTATACTCCCTTAATTCTTTATTAATCGAGTCCTATATCAGCTATTCCATTATTTTGCCGAGAATAAATGTTACATTGACAGGCCTATGATTACCCAGGTCATCATTAGCACAACATTAGCTTTCTTCCACTCCTCTGTAATTTCCCCAGTGTTCCAAGACCTAGTGAAAATCAACACTAACCATACAGAGAGCTCTTTGGCTAGCTCTTAAAACTTTGGTATGTCAGTTATCTGGATCTGCTGATTTTAAAATGTCTAACTTTATTAGCTGTTGTTTAATATCCTCCTGGGTGACTGATGAATGGGAAGTATTCGATGTCATCAGGCTTTTTTCTAATTACAGAACAGAAATATTTATTGCCTTAACTCTGCTCTTTATAGATTTCTCCTTGTGTCCTTTTACTTCCCTTATCAATTTTATACAGTTCCTAGCTTCTAATTTAAAATCATCATTATCTACTACCCCCTTTCCCCATTTGTTTATATATAAACATTTTATAGCTGTTTTTACATCCCCCTCTAATCCAAGTTGGGTTTTTAATACGTAGCCCTTTCTCACTTATGACTTTTGGGGCATCTAGTAAAATATTCTTAAATAGTTCCCAATTATCATTAACATTTTTCTGTTTAAATTCTCTCTCTCAGTTGATTTGACTCATAATTGTTTCCATCTTTGTGAAACTGGCCCTTTTACAACACCGTGTATACATATTACTGGTTTGGACTTTATTCTGATAGTATACAACAACATCATAAAGTAATGATCAATTGCATCTAAGCTACCACTAATTTTTGGTTCTGTGGTAAATTCCTATTTACCTGTCAAGACAAGGTCTAACACAGAATGCCTCCATGCTGGACGCAAAACTTTTTGAGTTATGAAATTGTCATCTATAATGTATAGAAATTCTGAGGATGTTTTAGTACAGGCAGCATGAGACCTCTGGCATGTCACTCAAATTGAAGCACCCCATAATAATTCAGCTTTTTTTACTTCACATTATGGATAGGTGCATTAGGAGCTGATTATCCTAGTGTCTTGTGCAATTTGGGGTTCTGAAGCAGACACCAAGTAGCACCCCATCTTGCCCTTTAAGTGTTAGGACACCAATCCATAAATATTCAAGATCATTTGCTTCTGAGTTGTCAATGACTCGGAACCACGTAATGCCGTTTTTGAGAGCGTGCCACTCTCCCTCGCCTTTTGCCCACTCCGTCCTTGCTATAACCACTGATTTTAACATTCTAGTCATGCAAATCTTCCCACTGGGTTTCAGTAATATCAACTAGGTTGAATTTATGCTCATTATGAGCAATTTCAGTTCCTCTTGTTTATTACCAGGCTCCTCATATTGGTGCAGGCAATTAAAGAATTTCTTCTCTTCACGTCTCTGAGTGCCTTGATTAATTTTGTTCTCAACATCTTGGCTTTGTGCTAAATGAGCGCTCATCTGATCCCCCTTTTCACCCTCCCCTTTTGTTAGTTTAATGCCCTCTTGACTAGTCTAGCCAGCCTGTCCCTTACACGATTTGTTCCCCTTCTACTGAGACAGAGACTGTCTATTTTACAGCTGGAAGTTGAAGCTAGATGAATTCAGACTCAAAATAAGGCAAAAATGCTTAACAGTGAAAGAAATTAACCCTTGGAACAACTGACAGGTTTATAGATATTCTCTAGTTCAACCAGGAATTAATTTAGAGAAGATCTATGGCCTGTGTTATGCAGGAGGTCAGACTAGATGATCACAAAGGTCCCCTTCAGGCCTTGGCATCTTCAAATCTGTCTTGGCTAAAAAGCGGCAAACAACATACAAATGTGAATCTTGTTCTGCTCCCCTTGCATAGTATGGCACATGGCAGGCCCAACACAACTGATGCACGCAGGCCAAGCACAGCAGCTGAAAGAGAGTGGCAACGGGAAATGTACCTGCCTGGCCTCCCCCTGACTATTGTTCAAGAAGCACATGGCAATTGTAAAGTAAAGCTGGCCCAAGCAATGTGACATTAAGCTCCCCAGAAAGCCAGGTCACAGCGGGCTGAGCACAATGGGTTTGCATGGCTCACGGATCTAGCAGTGTCTCTACTGTATCACAAACCTGGCACCTTGGTCTTGGCTCTCTGTGTTTGTGGGCTGTGCTCATCTTGTACAGCTGCATGAGGCACTGCTTTGTACTACACGTATGAATCCATTGCTGTGCTAAGAAAGGTATGTAGTACGCGATCACCAACAACTGGGGGAAGAAAATGGAGCATTCCCTGTAGAGCTGTGTACTCTACCCTATTATCCTCACTACCTACTGGATACTTGCTTGTAATAGGCTGTGGACCAGCAAGACCAACATGCTACTGGCATAAGATTTGTTATGACCCATGTGGTGCCGTGTTAAGCTGCCATCTGTGCAAATTCACCCTCCTTTATGAGCCTCTTACACCAACCCTTGTCTCTTACCTTCCATATACAGATCGAAGATCTGTCCCTCTCTCGTCTTCCATTTCCCACCATGGTCAAGATGCTACAACACTTGCACATCCCACCCTCTTCACAAGGTCCCCAAACATCTGCCACTACTAACTATGCCACTATCAGCCACAAAGGCAAAGGCTGTCAAGCAGAACTGATTCAACTGACCCTGTCCACACCTCTCGACTAGAGTTGGTCAAAATTTGCCCCATCTTGAGCATAAAGTTTTTCACTGGAAAAAATAAAAATAAATCAAATTTGATAGAATCCCCCCCATTACCTCCAAAAATATGATATTCTGGTTTTCCAACCAGCTGGAAAGTTGGTCAAATTTTTTTGACAATAAAACTTTGATGAAGCTTCAGAGACTCAACATTTCAATTTTATTGGAGGAAAGAGTAATACATTTTGAAAAATTCCCACAATTTTTATCCTTCCCCCCCCCCCGCCCAGCTCAACTCTCTATACATATAAAATCACCCCTAGTCTGCCTTCCAGTGTGTTATGACTTTGCGCTTATTATAAATATAAATATTTTTATGAGTTAACTGATGTATTTAAAACTTAACTCTGCTTTGCTAAGGCTTTTTGAGTGAGAGCCTATTTATCTAAGATACTTATCTAGCCCCCATCAGTGCAGTATCTGAACACCTCGTAATGCTTACTGCCTTTGTCCTCACAACAGGAGGGAAGCATTATCTCTATTTTGCAGATGGGGAACCAAGGCAGAGAGAGACTTGCCCAAGGTCACATAGAAAGGATGTGGCAGAGCAAGGTCTCCTAAGTCCCAGATGAGCACCCTAACCACTAGGCCATCCTTCCTCTGCTCCTGAGTCTGCAAATGTTCTGTTTGTGGTTCTCCCATTGAAATCATTGCCCCTTTCCCAACATGGAGAGTTCACAGAAACAGGCCCTAAGATTCTATATACAGCACAAGTGGGTTTTCAAAAGCATTCAGCTTTGGCCAAACTCTGCTCCTGTGGAAGTCAATGGGAATTTTACCATGGGAACAAGGTTAGGCCAGTGCTGAGTGCTTTTGAAAACTCACCCTACGCTCTCCTGGAGACAAAGATTACATATGTGCAGCCTGCTGGGAACTGGTGACAAATCTCATTTGTTCCACCCTTGGCTATTGGCGTATGCAAATGAAAAATAAAAAGTCAAAAAGCAAAGAGGAGATATTAAACCATTTCCTATAATTTCCATTGCTATTTAAGTAGGAAAAGAGCCTCTGCTGGGAAACCATCATGCCATCTTTAAGAAAACCCATGTTTCTGACAGTGCCACTCAAACTAGAGTTAGAAGAAAAACTTATAATAGCAGATCTGTCAACGTGCTTCCTTTACAAAGAACACCACTGGCTGAGTTTCCTTGCTGCTGCATTCATATGCAGCATTTATTTTAGCAACTAGTTATTTTAACAGCCAAGAAGTAAAATATGTTACATGAATTTCTTTGGTCAGAACAGAGATACAAGACTCAGTGCAAACATGAAACCCTCCCAGACTGCAGTCATACAGGGCACTGACAGGACCGCAGGCATGCCACACAAGCAGCAAACAACGAACAGCGAAGGGGTGCGGAGACAGCTTGCTACGATTGCTGTGTATTGAGCCCCAGGGGCACCCAGCCAGCTGTTTCATTTGGAAGGAATGTTGTGGTAGTAGTTTTAGAGAGAGAGGTGTCGCAGCTAAATTCTAACTGTTCCACCTGCATTCACCTGTCATTGTAATGGTGGGGAGAAAGAGCATGCTTCACTTCTTGACCTGAACTGTTGTGTAGTGTTGCTGTTAAACAACTGCTGTGCCTCAGTCCAGAGATGGCTGCATATCACTTGGTGGTAAGGCGATCCCTTTAAATCAGACATCCTTAACTATGGAGCCATGACCACTATCTCTGTGACACTCTGCAAATCCACTTGTCAAGTGCATGGGGATTTTTAGGAGAAAGGCACTAAAATAATGACTGACGGGCTATTATTAAGGACAAAGGGCTGAGAGCTCTACGCTCCAACTGACATCGGCATCTTGTAGGATCAGGCTCTAGGGAGCATTACATATCCAAGATACCATATAAGAGAAGCTGACAGAGGCAGCATGGGTGTGACACAGCAATAACCAAGAAAGAAGTACAGTGGGTGCCATTAAGAAATGAGTGCTTATCACACAGCGGTACTCAACTCTACTGAGGAAGTTGGAGGGTCCTCTATCTATAGAATGGAAATGCTACAAATCCCAGGGATAAATTTTGCTTCTGCAGGTGGTGATTACCAAAGAGTCAGTTCTCCTGTGCACTCTGGCTCCAGCAGAAAGGGGATTGGAACAGCCTCCAGAGAGCATCCCCAATGTAACGGGGTTACCAGAGCAGTGAAGAGCTGGAAGAACAGCACTCCTCTGCCTCTCCACCCAGTCTCCATCACACGGGGTGCTTCAGACGTGGGCAGAGAGAGGGGGAACTTGATTGGAGCCCAGTCTTTCTTGCCACAATGACCATGAAAGGGGCTGTTGCAGCAGAGCATAAGTTAGAGCAACCCAGAGGCTCCTTTAATTTACACCAGGGGTCCACCAGCCCTTCGATGGTTCTAGGTATCTCACATCTCAATATTACTGCACAGTCCTCTTCTCTGGCCTTGACTAAAGCCCTCTCGCCCACACTCGTATCTAGAGCCCCATATTGTCCGCAAATGTGAAATAACATGAAACAAAACAAAGCAGAATGTAAAAACCAACATAAAACAAAAAACTCCCCCTGGCACCACAGCAACTGCTGCTACTGCCCCCCAGGGCTCAGCTCCCCACTCTGAGCCTTACCACCTGGTGCTCAGCGTGGCAGCGCTGCTCAGGTTTGGCCCACCCACCCCTCTGTCATGATGGTGAGTGGTGATGCAACCTGGTGCATGGAGTCGCGGCCAGGCCCAAGCTGAACAGCTCTGCGACCCAATGTGCCAAGTCGGAACAGCCAGAGCAAGGAGCAGAGTCCAGCCAATTCCTCAGGACAGGAGCCACGTGCGCTGCTGCTGCAGAATGAGTGCAGAGAGGACTTGCTTTGCAGACCCAGGGCCCACAATCCCACGGAGAAAGGACCCAACCCCTCCCCCCCGCCCCAGGGTGTAGAACTAGTGGGGGGGGGGGTTGGAGTCCAGTGGGGGAGGGGGAATATATAAGGGGTATAGAGGACGTGTCCCTGGAACTAGTGGTATGGCTGGGGCACTGGGGCTCAATGGGGAGGGAATATTTAAGGGGGGGGTAGGGGAGAGGTTTCTTGGGCTAATTGGGGCTTGAGGCTCAGTGGAAGAGGGGGAATACATAAATGGGGTGGGAGCACCAGGAAGGGGTCCCTGGGGATATAGAGCGGGGAGACTCTGGGTGAGGGGGAACAAGAGGAGGAAGCAGTAGGGGGTTGGGAAGATCCATAGTGTCCCATGGGGTTTGTATCACTGAGTGGCCATGGAGAAGTGCAGGTTTTTTAAATGATCAATGTAAATGGTATAAAAAGAAATAAAAACATTTTAGTGGATACAATGAAACAAGCAATTCCTGGAGAATAAAATGACAAACTATTAAAAAAAATCAAAAGAATTCCATGGGGTTCTATTCAGATTCATCCAACGTGCTGCTGCAATGATCATTTTCCTGGTCTGTCGCTTTGATCACGTCATCTTTGTAGTCTATAGAGATGATGCTTGCTTACGTTAAATAGAAATGTGTTGAAATACAAGTAGAGAGCAGCAGGAGCGCTGCCAGCTTTTCCGCCACCCTAGGCGGCGGAAGGTCCCAGTCCGAAATGCCGCCCTCCCACAGAGGCGGCGGAAGGTCCCGCCGCGGAAATACCGCCGCAGTCGCCGCCCCCCAAATCGCAGCGCCCTACGCGACCACCTAGGTCGCCTAATGGGTTGCGCCGGCCCTGGAGAGCAGGCCTTTAGGCCTAAAGTTTAGGCTTCATATTAATTGCAGTTAAGTTATTAGCATGAGTGAATAGACGTATCAATAGAAGTGACTCAAGTCGTAACCTTGGGTCATGTAGTAAATAATAATAATAAGGCCTAATAAAATATGAGTGGAGTAAAGTGAAATAATTTAGAAGCAAGTTAAAGATAAGTTGGGACATAACCCCAGGCCATGTTGTAAATATGTTTTGGTTTCCACTGCTTTTAGCAAGCGTTGGAGGGGAATTTTTGGATGCTCTGGAATACTGGTAATTGCAGAATTTGTATTAATGCTGATGATAATCAGAATGATGTTTGATGTTAATAGCCAATAAAGAAGTAGAAGATATTAGGGTCTGGGAATACAGAAGATGAAGTAGGGTAGCAGAAATACAGATATGGTAAAAAGGTAGGCTAAATGCTAAGAGGTATTATAATTGATTATCAAAGGATAGTATGCTCATTTTAGATTAGCACGCTTATCTACTATCAAGGTACTGTGAGGAAAAGGACTGTATACCCATTCTTCTCATCCAGGAACTGAGCACCCTGGATGCAACATTTCCTCTTGGAGCATGACTACCAATGCAGTGTGTGGCTATGCTGTAATCCCTGTTTGGTTTAACTATTTTATTTTAAATAAAAGTCGTTAATGCTGTCACTCATTGTGACATTCACCATACTCCATAAAATTAAATGATCAGTAACCACCTTGAAGACTTGGCTCTATTCCTTATCTTTAAACTATGATTGGGGACACATGAATCTAGGTTACCCCTTCTCTTTGCATCCCTACTTGTCTTCACTTTCAAGGCCGTTCAAGACCTATACCCGCCCCTATCTATCATCTCTCATTCAGATGTCAACTCCCACCTCTGATCGGCCCATGATACCAGCCTCCATCACCCACTTGCTAAATTTTCAAACAACAACCTTTGTGCTTTCTCCTGCCCCCCCCCCCCCCCCCGATTCTTGTACTGAGCACAGCTTGGCTAGATCGGTGAACCTGGATCTTTAAGTGGTGCTCACTGTGTCATGTGATGTTCACTCTCCATTGCTCACTGACAGTAATAAACCCTTTGAGTTACCTCCACCTCCCCAGCAACTACTCCTCCCAGCTTCACCTAGAATCATCATCACAGACCTCAATGAGTGATTAACCCTCAAGCTCCTAGCTCATCCCAGCTACACCAGTAAAAGTGTGAAGGGACATTTACAAGTGACACACAGGGTATGTCTGTACTGCAATCACAGGCTGCAACTGCAGCTCAAGCTGACATACCTGAGCTAGCTTTAATCTGGCTGAGGTACCAGCACTTGTGAAGTTGTGGCAGTGCAGGCTTCAGGGCGGGATGTGCAAACTCACCTGGACCCTGGGGGTAGTTACTCCTGGGGCAAGCCCCAGCTAAAGCTCATGCTGCCGAGAGCTAGATTAAAGCTAGCTTGGGGATGCCAGGATAGACATATCCAAATTGGCATTGCAGGAGTTAGCTGCGTTCCAGCGAAGAACCTCCACCCCACAATAATGCTGCCTGGTGGCTATCATCACTTCACCTTCACACACAACTTGATTTGGCATCTGGCACTTCCAGACACAGCCAGGCAGCTACTCTTGGCACTCACTCCCCGTCGGGCAGATTTGGGTTAGGAAAGGAAAATGTTCCATCTTGTGAAACAAAAGGACTGCTCGTCACTTGCACAATCCTTCTTCATCACAGGAAAAATGATCACAGCCTCCGTGGCAGCCACACCATTCAGATTCTCTCATCCCCATGGAGAGACTGGCTTTCCTGGGATCAGCAAACAGGAACTGCAGACACATGGGGGAGTTCAAGGGCCCCTGGACTTATTGTTGGAGATCTGCAAAACTAGTCAAGTCTCGGAGCCCTTTGCCCCGTGTAATTTAAACCATTTTGTAATAAATCCTAATTCAAGGGAAGCCGACCCTATTCTCCACAGATTCTTATACAGCTGTCATTCCCACAGCATCTGACAGCCTTCCAGTAGCGCCATGACGTGACTAACACCTGTCACATATGATTAACATCCTGCACCCTGTACTAGAGGAATCAGACACCCCCCTCCTCAGCAATCAAGGCAGACAGGAGTGGGTGGCCTACCTACAGCGTTCATACTGTAGCTATTTTTTTCATTAGAATTTCTCTTCCCCTCTCTGCTCCCTCACACCTGCCTGCCACAGTCTCTTCTAAGCAGATCCACAGGGACCTGATTCGCAGTTACTCCCATCTGCTCTGGGGGTGCGAGGATTAAGGTGGCTTTGAAAACCACTTTTGCACTCTTCATATTCTGGGGCAGTGCAGGGGCCTACCTGGCCCCGGTGTAAATTAGAGCAGCCTTAAGACTGCTCTAACTTTCTACTCAGGGTTGTGGGACGCAGAGTGTGACTCACCATAGTGCACTGCACTCAGGTCATGTCCCCAACACACCCTGATGTGCCCCCCATGCCAGGCCCTTGGTGGAGGTCTGGTTTAAAACTGGCCAGGAGTTATTCTCTGGAAGCTATTTACAACCATTTTAAAGACCTTTTATGCTGTAGGAAAGAATGCAGGCAGAAGCCCAGCAGCAGAGTGGGGGCTACCCAGTTTATTGCGCTGAGTGCAGCATGTATGATTACCTGCCCTGTGGGCGGGTGGCGTATGTGTGCATTTCAGTGCAAGGAGCTCCTGGCCATCAGAGACCGTGTACGGGCTTTGGAGGCCAGGGTGGCGGAACTGGAGGAGCTAAGGGAGGCAGAGAGGTATGTTGATGAGGCTTTCTGGGACACTGTAGAATTGTCCCACCTCCGGTCAGACAGCCCCTGCGCTGTTGAGGAGGCTGAAAGGTCCATGGAAGTAGAGCAGTCAACAGGAGCAGAGGAAAACCTTCCCATAGTTGGGACCCTCCTTCCAGATCGTGTTAGGGTACCCTCTCGTACTGAGGCTACCTCTCTGGGGAAGGGAACTCCAGTCACTAGGAAAAGGCAGGTGTTAGTAATGGGAGATTCAATCATTAGAAACATAGATAGCTGGGTTTGTGATGACCGGGAGAACCGTATGGTGACTTGCCTGCCTGGTGCGAAGGTTGCAGATCTCTCGAGGCATCTAGATAGACTTATGTGTAGTGCTGGGGAGGAGCTGGTGGTCGTGGTACATGTAGGTACCAATGACATAGGGGAGGGAAGGAGAGACGTCCTGGAGGCCAAATTTAGGCTGCTAGGGAAGAGACTGAAATCCAGGACCTCTATGGTGGCATTCTCAGAAATGCTCCCAGTTCCACGCGCAGGGCCAGGTAGGCAGGCAGAGCTTCAGAGTCTCAGTGCGTGGATGAGACGATAGTGTAGAGAGGAGGGGTTTAGATTCATTAGGAACTGGGGAAACTTTTGGGATAGGGGGAGTCTATACAGGAGAGATGGGCTCCACCTAAACCAAAGTGGAACCAGACTGCTGGCACTAAACATTAAAAAGGTTGCAGAGTAGTTTTTAAACTAAGAGATGGGGGAAAGCCGACTGCTGCAGAGGAGCAAGTGGATCGGACAGAGACTTCTCTTAGAGGGGAGTCTATTGATAGAGATTCTCTAGGTTTTAGTCAGGAGGAGAGGATGGAAAAGGATAACCTAGGGGCCAGATCAGATGAGAAACATTCACATAAAAAAGAATCGGACACATCAGAAAAGGGCAGACAAATAAACAGTGACAAGTTTTTAAAGTGCTTGTACACAAATGCTAGAAGTCTAAATAATAAGAACTAGAGTGCCTTGTGATAAAGGAGGATATTGATATAATAGGCATCACAGAAACCTGGTGGACTGAGGACAATCAATGGGACACAAACATTCCGGGGTACAAAATATATCGGAAGGACAGAACAGATCGTGTGGGGGAGTGGCACTATATGTGAAAGAAAATGTAGAATCAAATGAAGTAAAAATCTTAAGTGAATCCACATGTTCCATAGAATCTCTATGGATAGTAATTTCATGCTCTAATAAGAATATAACATTAGGGATCTATTATCGACCACCTGACCAGGACAGTGATAGTGATGATGAAATGCTAAGGGAAATTAGAGAGGTTATCAAAATTAAGAACTCAATAATAGTGGGGGATTTCAATTATCCCCATATTGACTGGGAACATGTCACCTCAGGACGAAATGCAGAGACAAAATTTCTCGATACTTTAAATTACTGTTTCTTGGAGCAGCTGGTACAGGAACCCACAAGGGGAGAGGCAACTCTCGATTTAGTCCTGAGTGGGGCGCAGGAGCTGGTCCAAGAGGTAATTATAACAGGACCGCTTGGAAATAGTGACCATAATATAACAACATTTAACGTCCCTGTGGTGGGAAGAACACCTCAACAGCCCAACACTGTGGCATTTAATTTCAGAAAGGGGAACTATGCAAAAATGAGGGGGTTAGTTAAACAAAAATTAAAAGGTACAGTGACTAAAGTGAAATCCCTGCAAGCTGCATGGATGCTTTTCAAAGACACCATAATAGAGGCCCAACTTAAATGTATACCCCAAATTAAAAAACATAGTAAAAGAACTAAAAAAGAGCCACCATGGCTTAACAACCATGTAAAAGAAGCAGTGAGAGATAAAAAGGCATCTTTTAAAAAGTGGAAGTCAAATTCTAGTGAGGTAAATAGAAAGGAACATAAACACTGCCTAATTAAGTGTAAAAATGTAATAAGAAAAGCCAAAGAGGAGTTTGAAGAACGGCTAGCCAAAAACTCCAACGGTAATAACAAAATGTTTTTTTAAGTACATCAGAAGCAGGAAGCCTGCTAAACAACCAGTGGGGCCCCTGGACGATCGAGATACATGCTTGAGCGAGCGCTGTGAAGGTGGCAGCCCCAGGGCTCTGCATGGGAGAAGGCTGGGGTCCTCGCTCTCTCCTACTGTTTGTTACATTCATGGTGTCCTGTTGCAGGTAGATGGTAACCTCTTCAGGGCAGCGACCATCTCTCTCTATATGCTTGCATGGCACCTCCTAACATAATAGGGTTCTGATCCAGTTTGGGGCCATAGGATGCTATGTAATACAAACCCTACCAAGGTGATGCTCTGAGGAGCTGCTGCTCATCCCCAAGGAAGAGAAGGTGGGGGAGGATTGGCTGCATGGGGGAAAGCCAGAGAATGAGGCCAAAAAAAATCAGTTACTTGAAAGGCTTTCTGGGGTTCAAGCCGCTTTGTCCCAGGAGATTGGCTGACTCAAGGAGCTGGTAATAGGGTATGAAAGCTTTCAATTGCTCTTAAACTCCTACCAGGTCAGTGGTGACAGAAAGCAGCCGTTCCTCACCTGGTCTCTGTGAAAGGAGTTGGCAACTTCAGTCTAGCTTCACCTCAGAACAAAAAAGCAGCAGGGCCAATTGGCAGAGACTCCCTTGCTGTCAGCCTCCATAGAGAGGCTAGGGGTTGATTGGACCTGGAGTCTTAACTGTTATGTTCAAAGCACACACAGAGAAATTATATAAAAACAGAAACACTTTTGCCAGCAGTGGCAACGTAACATGACTTTATTTCTGAGAATTCAGAACATCACCACACAAGAACCCAAAAACAGAGAGGGAGAGAAAACAGGCTGCTCCGTAAAGCAGCAAGCCACAACTCAACCCACCTGGCTTTAAGGTGGTTCTTTTCAGAATGACTCTGATATCACACTTTGCTACAAAGCTCCTAGCCTGCAAGCAGAACCAAGGGACACTGCTCCCCTCCCCATACACATGAGCAATTCCAAAACAGTCCTCAACACACCACATTAGCCACCCTCTCCACCACAATACATGGTACCTCCAGCACAAGGTTGAAGCCCACTGGCAAAGGGTAGGAAATTTGTCCTGTGGCTACTAGCGGGATCATACCTGCCTTGTGCAGAGAGGACATTGGCTTCAGTGACCCTCAGTCTGACACCTTTCAAAATACAACCTTCTCTCCTGATCTGGACAGCATAAGAGAAGCCATATTCTAGGGCTGATGGCTAGCAAACTACAGAGAAACCAGTTTAACTTAAACCAGTGCAAAACTCTACGTAGATATTCTTATTTCAGGTTAGATTAAGCCTGTAAGGAATCAATTTAAGCTAACTCCACATGAGCCACTCAAACTGAAGTAACGGTATGTACACAGGGCTACACACTGGTTTCCCCAAATCACTGTAAAAACACACCTTTAGTTACACCAGCATAAGTCTGTGTATTAGACAAGGCCTTAATCTCCTTGTACCTCAGCTTCACCTATCCATAAAATGGGCACATTAATACTTCCCGACCTGTCAGGGTGGCAGGAGGCTCTACTCACTTTGGAGAGTGCTCAGGGATCCTTGGAGGAAAAGTACCCTAGAAGTGCCATCTATTACAGGACAAGGGTGGGGGGGGGCTCCCTGTCTGGTCTAGTCTACACAGAATTTGTTGCCCTGTATGTTAGGCCTAGGGCCAGATTTTCAAAAGTGCCCAAGCAGCTTAGGATGCCTAAATCCCAATGGCAGTCAGACACCTAGCCTGCTTAGGTACTTTCGAAAATCCTATTGGGCACCCGTCTACATCTTTAGGCACTGAAATACCTTTGTAAATATGGCCCTAAGTTCTTCGTCCTTCTGAATCAAGGCACCAGCCCCCCTTTCATTGACAAAGGCTCTGCGCTGCACTAAAATGCTGGGCATGGCTCTGCAAGCGCGCTCAGCAGTTACAGACAGTTTCACGCAGGGCAGTCCTTTGTGTCCCAGTCACGCTCCCTGGGGGATGTTTTCAGCATTAGAGATGACAGGATCAGGAGAAGAAAGATGCTGCATATGAGAAACTTCTAAAATTAAAATGGAGAATGTGGCCTTTGGGGAAGATTCCTGGATAATTAAAGCATTAATTCAGACTTCAGCTTTGCTTAGACAAGGCTAGTGCCAAGATATTCCGCCTGAAAAGATCTGCAATTCTAAGCAAGGCTACGGACTCTGAACAGCAGCTCCACACACTGATGGATAGGCAGAATCCAACATCCCCCTCCACATTGATAGCTATGGGGAATTCCTGCCAATTCAGAACCGATGTCCCCCAGAGGGGCAGTGTGGGAAAAGCTCAGACTGAATGAGCCTGGAGAGTGGATTTCCCTTTCGCCCCCAGGGAGACAGGATCTGTTGGATTGCTCTCTCGATACAACAGCAAGAAGAGTGGACGGGACAGAATGGAAATGGGGAACATATGAATCCCATGTTCCACAACCCTGCCTACACTATACTAGCTTCAGAGCATACAGCGTGGTTTGTGACCACATGACACAATTCCAAAACTATGTTGCAGCCGTGCCATACACTGAGTGAGTCATGCTGAGTGCTGGAGAAATACGTCTCAGATATTCTTTGACATGCCATGCGTTTAACCCACTGCTCAGAGTGTGTTATGAATATCCCTCTGAGTCTGCTCCATGGAAGATACAAGTCTGCTATAGCCGCTGGCTAGGGGATTCGGTTCTTTAGCCCAAGTTGTAGAGGCTCACTCTTTAGCTCTGGAAATCCTGGACTCAGACCCTGGGAATGACCAAGGTTATGGCCTTCAGATGTCCACATACAAAAAGGCTCCCGATGGCATTCAGCCAATCACAGCTCCTGGGAGGCTAATGACCAGGTGGTCTTCCACTGTGTCAAGTTCCACGTGGTGCATCCATCACAGCCAGTCCTAACACGGGCAAGGCTTGAAAGAGTGGTCCTTCCAGGTCCTAGTGACAGAACAGACTGGGAAGCTCAGGAGTTAATGAACATTGGGCAGTAGGCTCCCTTGTCTGAGAAGAGGTAATATTTACTGTGCAAGAGCTACTGGAGAGCAGGGATCCAGCACAGGGCTAATGTCCAGGACTGCCCTTTGCGATTGAATGCATCTACAATAAGGTGCATTAACTTAACCAACTAGGATACCAAAGAAAACAGGTGATAGTTTTCAACTTAATAATCTCCCTGATGACACGAACATTTTTCTGCATGAGTAAAACATAAAAATGGCAAAAACTAAGTCACGACACTCACAAATAAGTCAAGTGAGCTATGCACATAGCTACGTTTCGCCAATTAGCTGTAAGCAATCACTAGAATAAAAATCACTGAGTGTCAGTTCCAACCCCTGGGGAGCCAGATCCAGGCCTACAAATAACCACCCTGTATGAATGTGTGACTTTTTTTTTTTTTTGAAAGAGCCTGCATTCTTCTTAATGCACCTGAACAGAACAGCCACAATTGCTCCACACTCTTCTAGGACTGAAAAAAGAAATACTATGGTACTGTTACATCTGCAGAGCTAGAACCCCATGGCTTGCATGGACGTGG
Organism: Terrapene triunguis; assembly: GCF_002925995.2. Classification (NCBI taxonomy): domain Eukaryota; kingdom Metazoa; phylum Chordata; order Testudines; family Emydidae; genus Terrapene; species Terrapene triunguis. The sequence continues at coordinate 13,389,181 of NW_020664561.1, read as the reverse complement.
CATGAGCACAGAATCAGACACATTACAGATAGGAAAAGCATAAAGCTATAGCAGAGGTGGGCAAACTACAGCCCGCGGGCCACATCTGGCTCGCAGGACCGTCCTGCCCGGCCCCTGAGCTCCCGGCTGGGGAGACAAGCCCTTGGCCCCTCCCCCGCAGATTCAGAGCGCCGCGAGCACTCTGGTCCGCCGCTCCTGCCGGGCAGCACAGGAGGCGTGGCTGGCTCTGGCCAGGCGGCGGGGCTGCAAGCTCCTGCTGCTCTGAGCAGCGCAGTAAGGGGGCGGGGAGCAGGGGGGTTGGATAAGGGGTAGGGGGTCCCGGGGGCAGTCAGGGGACAGGGAGCAGGGGGGGTTGGATAGGCGTGGGAGTCCAGGGGTGGTGGTGGATGGGGTCGGGGCAGTCAGGGGACAGAGAGCAGTGGGGGTTGGATAGGGGGTGGGGTCCTGGGGGGCGATTAGGGGCGGGGTGTGGATATGGGTCTGGGCAGTCAGGGGACAGGGAGAGGTTGGATGGGGCGGAGGTTCTGGGCGGGTGTCAGGGGATGGGGAACGGGGGGGTTGGATAGGCATGGGAGTCCCAGGGAGCCTGTCTGGGAGTGGGGGTGTGGATAGGGGTCAGGGCAGTCAGGGGACAGGGAGCAGGGGGGTTGGATAGGGGGTGGGGTCCTGGGGGGCAGTTAGGGGTGGGGGTCCCGGGAAGGGGCGGTCAGGGGACAAGGAGCAGGGGGGGTTGGATGGGTCGGAGGTTCTGAGGGGGGCGGGAAGTGGGAGGGGGCGGATAGGGGGCAGGGGCAAGGCTGTTTGGGGAGGCACAGCCTTCCCTACCCGACCCTCCATACAGTTTCGCAATGCCGATGTGGCCCTCGGGCCAAAAAGTTTGCCCACCCCTGAGCTATAGTAATCAGAGCTAGCATTTACTGTCCTCAAAGCCACCGCTGAGTGCCCCTGCTACAGAGAAGCAGAAGGGTAAAGGAGAAGACTAGCTTTCATTTAAAAATCACAGTGATGGGCTTGAATCTCAAAGGTGCTGTGCACCCACAAAGCCAGTGGCAGCTTTAGCCTATCTATCTCATAGAACTGGAAGGGACCCTGAAAGGTCATTGAGTCCAGCCCCCTGCCTTCACAGCAGGACCAAGTACTGATTTTGCCCCAGATCCCTAAGTGGTCCCCTCAAAGACTGAACGCACAACCCTGGGTTTAGCGGGTCAATGCTCAAACCACTGAGCTATCCCTCTCCCTTTTCCTTGTGAGGGCAGCCCTGGAAACAAATGGATCACTGGGGCTGAAAGCCCCTTATTGATTTTTCTTGGTAATCACGGGTTATCCAGTCTCCCCTCCAGCAGCCTAGGATGGCGTTTAGCATCCATTGCACATATGGTCAGAGGTCCCTCGATATTTGGGAGGACTCATGATCAGTTGCTGGCTGACAGAGGCAATTCAGTAGACTGATTCTGAAGGTGGCTCCTCTACTAAGTGGCCATTGATCTCTGGCCAGAAGGATGGCCAATACAATAGTATGGTCTAGTGAAGTAAGCATGGGACTGAGAACAAGGTCCCCTGCATTCCAATCTTGACTCCAATGCAGATTCCCTCTGGAGCCTTGGTAAAGTCACTGATCCTTTCTGCCTTAGTTTTCCCATCCATAAGATGGGAGTAAGAATAGTTCCTTTCCCCTACAGGAAGAAGTGATGAGCTGTTAGTATCAGTAAACTGCTGTAATTCACTGGAACATGCTCAAAACACTACACTGCCTGTGGGCCTTGTGTCCCCATTCGTAAAGTGTGGAGAATGATGCCAACCTCCTTTGTAAAGCACTTTGACATCTAAAGATGAGACACTATATAAAAGCTAGATATTACCGTCATCACTGAGTTTAATTGAACAATTCTCCCTTGCTCTGCTTTTATAAAGTTGGCAATTGCACATAGGCCCTCATAAGACATAAGCAATAGAGCTGTGCAGAGGATGGAAATTCTGTTTTGTGGAGGATTTCAAAATTTTGACATTCTGAGTAGGATCAAAACTTTGTAAAATTCTAAATTCTCTGCAAAAGAAAAAAAATTGTTTGGGGTTGACTGAAATGTTTAGTTTCAACAAACTGAAACATTTCATTTCAATTTCACTTTATTTCATAAGAAAATATAAAAATTTCCGAACGAAAAGTCATTTCAAAATGAAATCAAAATGGAAATTTTCAGTGTTGTCAGAATTTTTTTCTTCTGATTTCTCTTCCAAATGAAATTTCAGCAAAACTGACAATTTCACAGAGCATTTTGACTTTGATAGAACCACGTTCTGCAAAGGAAAATGGTTCCATCGAAGATCTTCGGACCATCTCAGAGCGTAACCTAAAGATTAGAACTGGTTGACCATTCCACAAAATGAAATTTTGCCAAAATATGCTTTTTCCTCTAAATGGAAACATTTTCCAGAGATGTATTATTTCAATGAAGTTTGGTTCAATCCCTGCTCTGCCTGATTCAAGTGATTGGAGATGAATTGATCAGAGCAAGGATTTGAACCATCCTAGGCAAGTGCCCTAACCCCCAAGGCTACACACCCACACACAAGAAGCCCAGCTTTTTAACCAAAAATGGACATTTTGATACAATTTTGTTGTTGCAAAAATGTTCAAAAGCTTCTGGTTTTATTCCAATGAGAAACAAACACATTTCGAAACTTCATGATCAATAAAGCTGCTAGCAACATTACTACTCAATCTATGCACTTCGATTTAAGGAGCTCCCAGTATGACCGGGGACACAGTCATCCAGTCCATCCCTCGGGGGCCAGTGCAGAATCACTCCTTTACTAAACCCTCTTCCCCAGGGCTTTGCCTAATCGATTTGTAAGTGACTTAGACAATGGGGCTTTCACCAATGCCTTTGCAGAGCTTATTTCACAGTCTAATAGTTTCACCATTAAGAAATATTTCAGCCTACATTTGTTTCACTCAATTGCATCCCACTAGATGGAGAGGGACTGAAAGAAATTCCCCCTCCCAGTCTCAGGAATTACACTGTTATTCCATAATCACAGATACACACAGAATAGAGCAGCAGCATTTTCAATGTCATCTGCGAGATCTAGAGAGGAATTTTCAAGAGTGCCCAGCATCAACCCAACTCTGCTTCCAATGAAGTCAATGGGAATTTTCCTATTGGTGGGAATTTTCCCATTGATTCCAATGGGAACAGCTGATGCTGAATGCTTTGGAAATTCCCACCCCGAACAGGCCATGGGCCATGCCCCCAGGAGCTCACGATCTAAAGGAGACAAACCTAGAACACTCAGGCAGGCAAGGCAAGGTGATATGGGATGGAAGGAGGAGGGGTGGGGGGTGAGGGGAGCTTGGCTGCCTGTGGAGTCGGCGACTATGGCGGGCCGCAGGAAATAACTCCACAGGCCGCATGCAGCCAGCAGGCCGTGTGTTTGAGACCCCTGATTTAAGCAGTAATGTTGACCTGCCCTCTGAGAGACTAGTTCAGCTGCTGGAAGTTGCATGGGCTGAAGACGCTGAGCCAAGGAGGCTCCACAGGATCTGGTTACTCAAACCCAGGCAAGAGAGGACTATGGCAAAGGATAGGGACAAATCAAAGTTAACCACAAGGTTGGAGGTTTTCATGGCAGGGGAGGATACTGGCCACAATCTTACAGTGGTGGAGGTGATGGTGGAAAGGAGGGCTGCAGGTAGCGTGTGCATGCTGAACTAGGCACTGTGGAAGAGCCCACGCAGTGCCTGTGTTTCAAAACTAAACTCTAAAAGCAACTTTTGGAGTAAATGACACATTTGTAAATAGCTGCAGAGAGCGGCAGAACACAGAACTAGACATTAACGTGCATCACTGGAGCTGTGTTTTGTAAACATTTTTCAGGCTGCTTAGTAAGTCGCTAAACATCAAACACAAGCAGCACTCTTCTGATGTGTCTGAGATAAAAAGGGGGGCTAATGGGAGACAAAATGCCAGAAGCCGAGAACGGGACAATATGAAAACCATGCAAAGACACTGCTTGCCCGCTCGCTGGGGGCACAGAAGGGTGTGGCGCTAACCAAGTGGCTCCTGAAGAACCTAAGCTTTTATTTTTAAATGAAGTTTCCCACCCTCTGTCTCTGGTCTACTGAGACGGCGAGCTCTTTGGGGCAGCGAGTATCAGTGCACAGCAGCACCCTCCACTCTGAGTTCATTCCCCATTTCTCTCTTGGCTGCACAGGTAGGGGGACCATATGCCCCGTTTTTTAAGCCCTGTCCCAGCTGTCCCGACTTTTTTAGCAAAAGTGGGCATTTGTCCTGTTTGCTCTTGCCCACTTGCTCTGCCCCTCCTCACCGCTGCCTGCCCCCTCCCTGACTTCCTGCATAGGAGAGTCGCTAAAGGCTCTACAGATGCTGCTCTGTTTCCTCTGTGAACTGCAATCCAGGTCTCTGCTCAGAGACCTAGAGGTACCTGATGTCCACTTACTTCCCTGCACAGCTCCTTCCCCTGCATCGCCTACCACGATGGGCCTCAATTGGGACCTCCAGGCGCTACTGTAGTACAAGTAATTACTAGTCTGAGCCCTTCAGGTTGTTTGGAAGGATTCCTGTACGTGACCTGGCATGACACTGCCTTATGGAGTCTTCAGGCCGCTGGAAATAACAGCGAGTTACAATCTGCCTCCAGGCATCTCCGGGGTACATTAAACATGTATTTCTGCAGACTCCCATCACCATAACATCCCACCTGACAATGGCCTTCAAATATAACTCTCAGCACTTGGTGACCAACACGGCAGTGCAGATTACTGCCATTAGAAGAGCCAGGCTTGTTATCTGACCCAAGCCCCTTGGGCCCTTAGGCTGGGAGCTGGGCAGCCAGGGTGCTCCGCTGAGTGGGGCGAATGGAAAAACCTCCTGCCACCCAGGAGCAACTCCTTAAGCCGACTGAGGCGTGGCATTGATAAGTTCACCCTGATGATGGTATCCAATCCTGGGCTACAAGGGTGCTTGCTGGGAGTAAAATGACAAGGGGGTGTAAAGTGGTGGGGTGGAGTGGTGGGACTCAGGGCTCTGACAAACAGAAAGCCTTCCCATCATGGGGGATTTGGGTGGCTTTTAGCCTTACATGACTTACAAACAGTCTTGGCTAATTAGATCTGGGCTGTAGCTGCAGAGCAGAACACAGATGGTTGGTGGGGACAGCTTAGTCATTTTAGCTGAACATGAATTACAGACCAGTCAGCCTAACTTCGATACCTGGAAAGACACTGGAACAAATTATTAAACAATCAGTTTGTGACGTCCTGGAGGACACTAGGGTTCTAAGGAATAGCCAGCATGGATCTGTCCCAAACAAATCTTGCCAAACCCACCTAATTTCCTTCTTTGACGGGGTTACTGGCCTAATAGATGGGGGGAAGCAGCAGATGTGATACATCTCTATTTTAGTAAGGCTTTTGACACAGTCCCACATGATATTCTCATAAACAAACTAGGGAAATGTGGTCTAGATGAAATTACTATAAATGGACGCACAACTAGTTGAAAGACTGCACTCAAAAGGTAGTTAGCAATGGTTTGCTGTCAAACTGGGAGGGCGTATCTAGTGGGGTCCCCCATGGGTCAGTCCTGGATCTGGTACTATTCTATATTTTCATTAATGACTTGGATAATGGAGTGGAGAACATTTTTATAAAATTTGCATGTGACAGCAAGTGGGGAGGGATTGCAAGCATTTTGGAGGACAGGATTTAGGGTAACCAGATGTCCCGATAAAATCAGGACTGTCCCGATATTTAACCCTTTGTCCCGCATCCCAATCAATGTATGATCGGGACACCATTTGTCCCTATATTCAGGTAAGGAGGCGAGTGGGAGGAGGCTCCGGGGCTGGAGCACACACAGGGAAAAATTGCAGCCAAGCTCCCCTCTCCTCGCCTCCTTCTCCCCCCGCTCCCCAGCGCGCTGCATCCCCACTCCTCCTCCCCTCCAGCACTTCCCGCCGCCTAACAGCTGTTTGGCGGCTCTTAGTGCTTTCCAGGAGGGAGGGGGGAGGAGCGGGTGGGTACACAGTGTGCTCAGGGGAGGAGGCGGAGAAGAGGCAGGGCAGGGGCGGGGACTTGGGGGAAGGGGGTGGAATGGGGGAGGAGTGAGGGTGGTGCAGGGGTGGGAAGAGGCAGAGGGCGAGCGGGCACCCACCCAGCAGAGGGGAAGTCGGCACCATAGGGGTGAGTGGCGGGCGGGGGGGTGAAGAGGCGAGCGGCGGGTGGGCGAGCGAGTGGGTGGGGAGGTGAGCGGTGGGTGGGGGACTGAGGAGGGACGCAGCAAGCCAGCGGCAGGCCGGGGGATGAGGAAGGGCGCAGTGGAGGAGCCGAGTGGAAAGGGGTGGGACCTGGGGCAGAGTGGGGGAGGAGCCTGGGAGGAGCAGGGGTGGACTGTGGGCGGGGCTGATGGCACCCCAATGTGTCCTGATATTTTAGTGTGGTGATCTGGTCACCCTGACAGGATTAGAATTCAAAATGACCTTGACAAACTGGAGAATTGGTCTTAAATGAACAAGATGAAATTCAATACAGACAAGCGCAAAGTACTTCATTTAAGAAGGAAAAAAATCAAATGCACAACTACAAAATGGGGAATAACTGGCTAGGATTTTAGTACTGCTGAAAAGGATGTAGGGGTTATAGTGGATCCACAAATTGAATACAAGTCATCAATGTGATGCAGTTTCAAAAAAGGTTAATATTCTGGGGTGTATTAACAGGAGTGTCATATGTATGGCAAAGGAGGTAATTGTCCTGCTCTAGTCAGCACTGGTGTGGCCTCAGCTGGAGTAGCGTATCCAGTTCTGTGCACCACACTTTAAGAAAGGGTATGTCTACACTACGGGATTAATCCGAATTTAGATAATTCGAATTTGGGAAACAGGTTGTATAAATTCAATTGTGTGCGGCCACACTAAGCACATTAATTCGGTTTTTAACCACATTAATTCGGTGGTGTGCGGCCACACTACCCCATTAATTTAACCACAGTAATTCGGTGGTGTGCGGCCACACTAACCCTAATTCGAATTAACAAAATCGATTTAGGCGCTACTCCGCTCGTCGAGGTGGAGTACAGAAATCGATTTTAAGTGCCCTTTAATTCGAATTAACTGGCTCTGTAGTGTGGACGGGTGAAGGGTTAATTCGGATTAACGCAGCTAAATCCGAATTAAAGTCGTAGTGTAGACCAGGCCAAAGACATGGCAAATTGGAGAGAGTCCAGAGGAGAGCAACAATAATGATAAAAGGTTTAGAAAACATGACCTATAAGGAAAGATTTCAAAAACTGGCATGTTTAGTCTTAAGAAAAGAAGACTGAAGGGAACCTGATAACAATCCTCAAATTTGTTAAGTGCTGCTATAAAGAGGACAGTGAACAATTGTTCTCCATGTCCACTGAAGGTAGGACAAGAAATAATGGGCTTCATCTGCAGCAAGGGAGGTTTAGGTTACATATTAGGAAAACCTTGCTAACTAGAAGGGTAATTAAGCTCTGGAATAGGCTTCCATGGGAGGTTGTGGAATCCCCATCATTGGAGGATTTTAAGAGAAGGTTGTACAAACACCTGTCAGGGATGGTCTAGGTTTACTTGGTCCTGTCTCAGCGCAAAGGGCTGGACTAGATAACCTCTCATGGTCCTTTCCAGGCCTACATTTCTATGATTCTGTGTGGAAGCAGATGGTGGGAAAATCCACAGACCCAAAGAGCAAAAAAAAAAAAAAAAAAAAAAATCACATGACAAGGAAAATATAGACTATACACAAGTGACAACAAGCAAGTGAATGAACTCCGAGTTACACATGAAACGGGCAGCCTCAGAAGTTGGGAAAGATACATGCACGTTACAACCAGGATTAAGAACGGGTTGGGGGTGTGGGATCATGAAAATTATATACCAATAGCAGCTTGGTATATAAACTAGAAGTCACAGTGGTTGGTGGGTGGCTGGGGGTATCTGTCCCAGCTCGTGCAGTTACCTTTACATGGCAAATATAAACCCCCATGAGGAGAGGTGAAGCAAGACCTTGGGGGTGGAAAAGGGGGAGAGGGCAGAAAAGTAGGTAATAGCAAAGAGACAAGAGAAGAAGAGGGCTCAGAGGAAACGCAGATGCAAAGGATCGAATCCTGCCCAGAGTTACGGCTGCTGACATCAGCAAGATTGTGCGATGGTAACTGGGGGCAGGATTTGATCCCAAACTGGACAAACAGAAGAGAGAGGGAAGGAGAGGTGGTAGTGAAGTGGGGGCGGGGCAGCAAATTGTCCTTGTTTAGCTCACGGGAAGCACTCTGATACCATGGTGATGAGGGCCGGGGAAGTACCAGGAAAGACAAAGTCAGAGAAAGCCAAGGGAAGATATTCCTCAACAGAGCCAAATATGGGCATACGCAAGGGTGGAACACAATGAAGCTCAAGAGGAGAGAAATGGAGAGTGAATGGCTGAGCAAGAGGAGGAGAGAGACAGAGATGAGCCCTGCAGTGAAGGAAAAAGGCGAGGTGCCTGGGCTATGGCAGAGGATTTCCTACATCTGTCTGAAATGTTGAGTATGGTAGGAGTTGAGATAAGGAAAGCTACAGACACAGCTCTTTTTACACTAACCTCTACCTGCTTGGCGTAAGGAGGGAATTTCCCCCAGGGCCCTGTTATTGCACAATGGCCCATGCGGAGGGTTTTACAGCTTTCTCTGAAGCATCTAGTACAAAGACAATTTACCATTTGCACAGCAATTCACATATTCTTAACCTCCAGCAGAGGGCAACCATCTAGAGCTAGCAACTGCCCTCATATTCTACTAAATGCCAGTTCAGGTAGGGGTAACAGGTGCCATGGGCCATAAGGTTCCATGTCCTCCTTTCCAAAGCAGCCGAGTCTGTCCAATACAAATAATATTCACATCCAAGCTAACATGATCCATTAAGATGGAGGCAAGGTTGAGAGTCCATACAGTAACTTAAGAGTAAAAACCATCACAGGGATGCTGAAATTATCCCCAATCCGAACATTAGGAAAAAAATCCAGAAATTCAGAGTTCAGGTTACACTTAAAAGAAATCCAAGCACGTTCAAATAAGAAATGCACATTGAAGGCTCCCAGATAACCCTCCCTCTGTCCTGTAGCCATGCCAGGGAATCACAATACAATTGTGATTAAGACATTTTACAATGTGTGGCTTCTGTGCGTGTTTTTTTTCCCTTGGGATTTCCTTGGTTTTTAAAGTTATTAAACATTGCAGACATGAACACTGAAGAAGAAACCCAAAGTGAAAGCTGCTACCTGATACTTCTAATGAAGATTTGTAGCATTAACTTTCAATCATCTTTTAACTTTTAAGGCCAGATTCACCACTGACACCTGAGCAGTGCAAAGAAGCCCAAGCGAACTGGTGAATCTGGCCCCTCCTTTGCAGCTGAATGATTGGCTGAGAGGACTGCATTAATGAAACAGGCAAAATGTGAAGGGAGGGAAGGCCCCACTCCCTGAATCCCAATCTTTCTGTGCTGTGAGGGTTCCCCAGGCGCCCCTGCCTCAGTCCCTCAAAGAGTGCTCCCTTGATGTACAGGGGAGCTAAAGCAGCAGTGGCACGGCGAGCCTCTCATGCACTGATCCCCAGGCTAGCATGCAGCCATTGAACCTGTAAAGAGCAGGGACAGCTGGGCCAAGTAGTCTACCAATGAGAATTCTGGACATGTGTCCAATCTCCCTCCCACCACCGAGTCACTACAACCAATGGAATCGGTCATATAACACAGCTGTAGAGGAAGAGTAATGATTGTTGAGTTATCTCTGATTTCACAATGCCCCCACTTAAGAACTATCTGAATTGCTGAGCTGAGCCTGTCTGTAGCCTATTAATCATAGCAATTAGATCCAACAATCATTAATAACTTCACTTAATTACAACCTAATTTCTTCAAATATAGTCTGTGCACAAGATTTCAATTAACTCTAACTATATGGAAAGTGAAGGGTCTGCATTATTCCCTTGTTAAGATCATTCTGGACAAAGAAAAGACTGGCAAATGTTAAATTTCTTCAGCGATCCAAATCCATTAATTTTAACTCAAGCTAATTGCAGGATTTACCACAAAATTCATTCTGGACTCAAAGGGCAAGCGCTGTAAGTTTGAGGCGACTCTGTAGTTTTCATGCATAACAAAGAGATTGAATCCCTGATTTACATGCAAAACAGAACTCATTCTTAACTCTGGAGTTGTGACCAACACCTCCATATTATCACATTGAGGGGCATCTCTCAGTTAACCCAGGCTCATGTCACTTTCACCTCACACTGGGCACCAGGTCCAGCTGTTACAAGTTCACAGACACAGGTAGTGAACATACTTGCTTTAACTGCCACAGCTCATATTTCCTTCTCAACTTCAGGCTATAGGGAGCAGCCACCCTACTGTCTCTTTCCTTATTGGGAATGGGCCATCCTTGAACCCCCAGACATGCAAATTTTCCAGGGCTGCTTGCAGGCCACTGCCTGCTGCAATGTAACTGAGTGCTCGGCTGGCTAGGATTTATTTGATTATCCTTCACAAATGAAATCTGGAGCCTTCACCATTGGTCTCTTTCCACTGCCTCACACACTTGTCAGTTTCAGTAAGCTACCTGCCCAGGCACCCTGGTAAGGAAGCTTGCACTAGCATTAACAGGGAGCTTCGTTCCAGACATGATGCAGGGAGACTAGACGCAGGAACAAATCATCCCAATGTGCAGAAAGAATAGCAAATATGGCAGGCCACCAGCTTGGCTTAACAGTGAAATCTTTGGTGAGCTTAAACTCAAAAAGGAAGCTTACAAGAAGTAGAAATTTGGACAGATGACTAGGGAGAAGTATAAAAATATTGCTAAAGCATGCAGGGGTGTAATCAGGAAGGCCACGGCACAATTGAAGTTGCAGCTAGCAAGGGACATGAAGGGTAACAAGAAGGGTTTCTATAGGTATGTTAGCAACAAGAAGAAGGTCAGGGAAAGTGTGGGACCCTTACTGAATGGGGGAGGCAACATAGGGACAGATGATGTGGAAAAAGTTGAAGTACTGAGTGCTTTTTTTGCCTCGATCTTCACAGACAAGGTCAGCTCCCAGACTGCTGCACTGAGCAACACAGTCTGGGGAGGAGGTGAGCAGCCCTCAGTGGTGAAAGAACAGGTTAAGGACTATTTAGAAAAGCTGGACATGCACAAGTCCATGGGTCCAGATCTAATGCATCCAAGGGTGCTGAGGGAGTTGGCTGATGTGATTGCAGAGCCATTGGCCATTATCTCTGAAAATTCGTGGCGATCGAGGGAGGCCCCGGACCACTGGAAAAAGGCAAATACAGTGCCCATATTTAAAAAAGGGAAGAAAGAGAACCCGGGGAACTACAGACCGGTCAGCCTCACTTCAGTCCCTGGCAAAATCATGGAGCAGGTCCTCAAGGAAGCACTCGGAGGAGAGGAAGGTGATCAGGAACAGTCAAAATGGATTCACCAAGGGATATCAAATCCCCCTCACTCTTCTCTTCTGCAGACTAAATAATCCCAGTTCCCTCAGCCTCTCCTCATAAGTCAAGTGCTCCAGACCCCTAATCATTTTTGTTGCCCTTCGCTGGACTCTTTCCAATTTTTCCACATCCTTCTTGCAGTGTGGGGCCCAAAACTGGACACAGTACTCCAGATGAGGCCTCACCAATGCCGAATAGAGGGGAATGATCACGTCCCTCGATCTGCTGGCAATGCTCCTACTTACACAGCCCAAAATGCTGTTAGCCTTCTTGGCAACAAGGGCACACTGTTGACTCATATCCAGCTTCTCATCCACTGTAACCCCTAGGTCCTTTTCTGGAGAACTGATGCCTAGCCACTTGGTCCCTAGTCTGTAGCAGTGCATGGGATTCTTCTGTCCTAAGTGCAGGACTCTGCACTTGTCCTTGTTGAACCTCATCAGGTTTCTTTTGGCCCAATCCTCTAATTTGTCTAGGTCCCTCTGTATCCTATCCCTACCCTCCAGCGTATCTACCACTCCTCCCAGTTTAGTGTCATCTGCAAACTTGCTGAGGGTGCAATCCATGCCATCCTCCAGATCATTAATGAAGATATTGAACAAAACAGGCCCCAGGACCGACCCTTGGGGCACTCCGCTTGATACCGGCTGCCAACTAGACATGGAGCCATTGATCACTACCTGTTGAGCCCGATGATCCAGCCACCTTTCTATGCACCTTAGAGTCCATTCATCCAGCCCATACTTCTTTAACTTGCCGGCAAGAATACTGTGGGAGACCGTATCAAAACTTTGCTAAAGTCAAGGAATAACACATCCACTGCTTTCCTCTCATCCACAGAGCCAGTTATCTCATCATAGAAGGCAATTAGGTTAGTCAGGCATGACTTGCCCTTGGTGAATCCATGCTGACTGTTCCTGATCACTTTCCTCTCCTCGAAGTGCTTCAAAATTGATCTCTTGAGGACCTGCTTCATGATTTTTCCAGGGACTGAGGAGAAGCTGACTGGCCTGAAATTCCCTGGATCCTCCCCCTTCCCGTTTTTAAAGATGGGCACTACATTAGCCTTTTTCCAGTCATCCAGGACCTCCCCCGATCACCATGAGTTTTCAAAGATAATGGCCAATGGCTCTGCAATCACATCTGCCAACTTCTCTAGCACCCTCGGATGCAGTGCATCCGGCCCCATGGAGTTGTGCTCATCCAACTTTTCTAAATAGTCCACTTCTTTCTCCACCGAGGGCTGGTCACCTCCTCCCCACACTGTGCTGCCGAGTGCAGTATCTGGGAGCTGACCTTGTTCGTGAAAAAAGAGGCAAAAAAAGCATTGAGTACATTAGCTTTTTCTGCATCCTCTGTCACTAGGTTGCCTCTCCCGTTCAGTAAGGGGCCCACACTTTCCCTGACCTTCTTCTTGTTGCTAACATACCTGTAGAAACCCTTCTTGTTACTCTTAACATCCCTTGCTAGCTGCAACTCCAATTGTGATTTGGCCTTCCTGATTTCACTCCTGCATGCCCGAGCAATATTTTTATACTCCTCCCTGGTCATTTGTCCAAGCTTCCATTTCTTGTAAGCTTCTTTTTTGTGTTTAAGATCAGCAAGGATTTCACTGTTAAGCCAAGCTGGTCGCCTGCCATATTTACTATCCTTTCTACACATCGGGATGGTTTGCTCCTGTAACCTCAATAAAGGACAGTTACGTGTTCTGTAACTGGCGTTCTTCGAGATGTGTTGCTCATGTCTATTCCAAAGTAGGTGTGCGTGCTCACCATGTGCGCCAGTGCCGGAAGTTTTTCCCTTAGCAGTACCCATAGGGGGAGCGCTGCTGTGACCCCTGGAGTGGCACCTCTATAGCGTGCTATAAGGGGAGCCACGCGCTCCCCCCACCCTCAGTTCCTTCTTGCCGGACCAACTCCGACAGAGGGGAAGGAGGGCAGGATGTGGAATAGACATGAGCAACACATCTCGAAGAACGCCAGTTACGGAACAGGTAACTGTCCTTTCTTCTTCGAGTGCTTGCTCGTGTATTCCACAGTAAGTGATTGCAAGCTATGTCTAATGGAGGTGGGTAGAAGTTCACAGATTCCCTGGCTGAAGCACAGCCCTACCGAAACCAGCGTCATCCCTGGCATGGGAAACAATCGCATAGTGTGACGGGAACGTGTGTACGGAGGACCAGGTAGCGGCTCTACAGATGTCCTGGATAGGGACATGGGCCACGAAGGCAGCCGACGAGGCCTGGGCCCTTGTCAAGTGCACCCTCATGATAGGTGGTGAGGGAACCCCTGCTAGGTCATAGCATGTGTGGATGCATGATGTAATCCACCGGGAAAGCTTCTGGGTAGAGATCGGTTGACCCCTCATGTGCTCAGCTGAAGCAACAAAGAGTTGCGAGGACCCGCGGAACGGCTTAGTCCGATCCAGATAGAACGCGAGCGCCCTGCGCACATCGAGCATATGGAGGCGGCGTTCCTCATTAGAGGCATGAGGTTTGGGGTAGAGGACAGACAGGAAGATGTCCTGGCCCATGTGAAAGGCGGAGACCACCTTAGGGAGGAATGCAGGGTGTGGGCGGGGCTATACTTTGTCCTTGTGAAAGACCGTGTGGGGGGGGTCGTCGCAGGTCAGGGCCCTGAGCTCCGAGACCCGCCGGGCTCACATGATAGCCATGAGGAAGGCTACCTTCCATGAAAGGTGAGACCATGAGCATGCGGCCAGGGGTTCGAACAGGGGCCCCGTGAGATGGGATAACACCAAGTTTAGATCCCACTGAGGAACCGGGGTTCTAGCATAAGGAAAGGACCACTCAAATCCTTTGAGGAAATGCCCGGTCATGGCGTGGGAGAAAACCAAGCAGCCCTGGACCGGCGGGTGGAACGCCGAAATAGCCGCCAGGTGCATCCTGACGGAGGAAGGCGCCAGGTCCTGAGTTCTAAGGTGAAGGAGGTACTCAAGGATAAGTGGGAGCGGGGAAGCCATGGTGGAAGTACCCAGCTCTCCCGCCCACCTGGAGAACTGGGACCACTTCGCTAGGTAGGCTTGGTGCGTGGATATCTTCCTACTTTCTAGGAGGACACGCCTGACCCCTTCAGAACACCTTGCCTCCACATCTAGCCATTGAGCAGCCACGCTGTCAAATGGAGGGCGGGCAGGTTGGGGTGGAGGAGGCGGCCCTGGTCCTGGGAGAGTAGGTCCGGGCGGAGCGGCAATGGCCACAGAGGGGCCACCAGCAAGCCCAGGAGGGTCCTGTACCAATGTTGCCGGTACCAGGCTGGGGCAATCAGGAGGACGTGTGCCTTGTCCGTTTTTGCTTTCTCCAGGTCCTTGCCGATGAGGGGAAACGGGGGAAAGACGTAAAGGAGTTGACCCGAACATGACAGGAGGACAGGAGGAAGGCATCTGAGATCGCATTCCTCCCCACCTCCCCTCTGGAACAGAACCTGGGGCAACGGTGGTTCTGTCGGGTCGCAAACAGGTCTACTTGGGGAGTGCCCCACGATCGGAAGAGCTAGTGAGTGACCTCCAAGTGGAGTGACCACTCGTGTTGGGAGGAGAAAACCGTGCTCAAGCGATCGGCCTGTGTGTTGTTGACTCCTGGCAGGTGGAAAGCCTTCAGGGAGATGTTGTGGGCTATACAGAACTCTCAGAGGCTCAGGGCTTCCCGGCAGAGGGCCGAGGACCTCGTCCCGCCTTCCCTGTTGATGTAAAACATCGCGGCGGTGTTGTCCGTGAGAACTCTGACCACCTTGCCGCGTAGCTGTGAGCTGAACGCCACACAGGCTTAGCGTATCGCCCTGAGTTCCCTGACGTCAGCTCCGCGGCTGACCACATTCCTTGGGTCTGTGAGTTCCCTATGTGGGCCCCCCAGCCCAAGTCCGATGTGTCAGACACTAGGTCTAGTGACAGAGTCGGGTCCTTGAAGGGAATTCCCTGGAGCATATTGGCCGGGCAGGACCACCACTGTAGCGTGGCGATCACTGGCGCCGGAACCGATAGGACCTTATCCAGTTTGTCCCGGGCCTGGGAGAACTCTGAGGCCAGCCAGAGTTGGAGGGACCTCATCCGAAATCTGGCGTGGCGGACCACGTTCGTGTATGCCACCAAGTGGCCTAGGAGCCGCAGGCATGCCCTGGCCATGGTGATGGGGAACTCCGTGACCGAGGCTATAAGCCCCTTCAGAGTCTGGAATCTGCCATGGGGAAGGGAGGCGGTGGCCTTGGAGGCATCCAGGAGAGTGCCTATGAATTCTATGCGCTGCACCGGAACCAACGTCGACTTGGTCTCGTTCACTAAGAGGCCTAGGTTGGCACATGTAGCCAAGAGCAGGTCCACGTAGTTCTGTACCTGGGGCCGCGAGCTGCCCTTGAGCAACCAGTCATCAAGGTAGGGAAATATCTGTACTCCTCGGCGTCTGAGATAGGCCGTTACTACCCTGGGGGCGGTGGACAGGCCAAATGGGAGGACAGTAAATTGGTAGTGGTCCTGTCCCACTAGGAAACGGAGGAAGCGTCTGTGCCCCTCGAATATATGGACATGGAAGTATGCGTCCTGAAGGTCCAGGGCCGCGTACCAATCGCCAGGGTCCAGAGAGGGTATGATACATGCCAGAGAGACCATGCGGAACCAGCATTTCGCCATGAACCGATTGAGGTCTCGCAAATCTAGGATGGGCCTGAACTCCCCTTTTGCCTTGGGGATCAGGAAGTAACGGGAGTAAAACCCTTTCCCCCGGAACTCCCACAGAACCTTTTCCACAGTTCCCAAGCTGAGGAGCCGACCCACTTCCTGCTGTAGCAGGGGTAGATGCGACAGGTCCCCCCTGCCGTCCAAGGGAGGGGGGTGGGAGGGTGGGGATGAGACAAATTGTAGTGTGTAACCCTGGGAAATGGTGTTGAGGACCCATTGGTCCGACGTTATTCGGGACCATTCCACAAGGAACACAGACAAGCGGTTGCTGAAGGCAAACTTTATTGGTAGGAGTGTACTCTTGGGGGCCACCCGGGTACCCTTCTGCAACCAGTCAAAACCGCCTCTTGCCCTGCTGCTTGCCCCTGGAGGGCCCAGGCTGTGGGGCAGAGCGAGACTGCCTCTGAGGTTGCCTCTTTTGGGTTTTGGACCTCTTGTAGGTGGGTTCGTATCTCGGCTGGGGCGCCGGGACGGAGGTTTGCAGCTTAGGTTTTTCCTTGGGCGGAACGTAGAGCCCGAGGGTATGAAGGGTAGTACGTGAGTCCTTCATGCCATGGAGCCTCACGTCTGTTCTGCGAACAGGTCCTTGCCATCAAAGGGAAGATCCTGCATCACAGATTGTGACTCCACGGAGAGCCCTGATAGCAGAAGCCACGATGCCCTGCGCATAGACCCGGCCGAGGCCATGGACCGAGCAGCCGTATCAGCTGCATCCGCCACCGCCTGCAGAGCAGCCTTTGCGGTGGCAGTGCCCTCCTCCACCAATGCCTTAAAATCCTTCCTTTCGCGCTCCGGAAGGAAGGGCTCTAATTTTGGCAGCGACCCCCATAAGTTAAACTCACAGCGACTGAGGAGGGCCTGGTGGTTGGCCACCCGGAGCTGGAAGCTGGCCGACGAATAAAGCTTCCTGCCAAACGAGTCCAGTCTTTTAGAGTCTTTATTTTTAGGTGTGGGTCCTGGTTGACCCTGTCTTTCTCTATGATTGACGGACTCCACTACTAGGGAGTTGGGGGCCGGGTGGGTATAGAGGTATTCGTGCCCTTCTGTGGGCACGAAATATTTGTGGGCACGAAATATTTGTGCTCTGCCTTTTTTGATATTGGCGCAAGGGAGGCCGGCGTTCGCCAGAAGGCATTGGAGATGTTAGCCACCCCTTCGTGCAGCGGGAGGGCCACTCTGCCTGGTACCGAGGACAAGGGCACATTGAACAGTGAGTCTGAGGGTCCCTCCATCTCCTCAGCTTGGAGTTGGAGACTGGACGCTACTCGCTTCAGTAGCTCCTGATGAGCCCTGAAGTCCTCTTGCGGTGCAGAGAGGAGTGCGGCTGCAATCTTATCATCCGGTGCAGGGAAGGGGGCCAGTACGGGGCTCTGCATGTCGACCGGTGCCACGGAATCCACCCCTTGGTCGGACTCCTCATGCGGTGCCGAGGAACCATGACCTGCCGATCTATCCCTTGGAGGCCTTGATAGTGCGGCTGAGGGAGCCTCCGATGCCCCTGCTATTGACCGAGGGCCTGGCTGGGCGTGCACGGGGGGTCAGGGGGTCCACTGGCACCACTGGCCTTGCCATGGGGGCCCTTGCCATTGACTCTGCTGCGGCACTGGCGGCATCAGCTGGTCGGGTTGACCTGGCTGGGTCGTAGGGGGCTGCGTGTGGGTCGAGGTTGGGGTTACCAACGACCTATCAGTACCATGGAAGCGGTATGAGCGGTGGTACCGAGAACGACGTCTGCCACGGGACCAGGACTCCGACGTCGAGGAATGGTGCCGCCTCGAGCTGCTGCTCCTCGAGATGCTGCGACGCCTGGATCCACGTCAACACGGAGCTGGTGATCCTCGCCGGGAGTCATGGGCACGGTGCCTCGAGGCGAGATAGCTGGAGCGTGACCAGCGACAGCGCCCGTATTGGGAGTGGCTTCGGTAGCTCCGCCGAGAATGGGAGCGTCTACGGCGTCTGTGCCTGTCCCGCCGATACTCTCTACGCGGCATGGAGCAGTGCCTGGAGCTCCGCTCCAACGGCACCCGACCAGACAACCTGGTGAGTGACGAAAGCAGAGGCCAGAAACTGTGTCCTGACAGGACACTGAGCGGCGAGCGGGCCCGAGAGCGGTCCCCTGACCGGGATCTGTGTCGGGTCGGCGGCGACTGTCGAGAGCCCAGCAGTGGCTTGCCTCTAGAGCGGGGTCCGGGGGCCGGCGATGCCCCGGGCAGCTACAGAGTCATAATGTACTTGGCCGCCTGCAGGGCCTCCGGCGTCGAAGGTATCTGGACATCCAGAGAGGCCTGAGTCGACGCAACCGGGCTGCTCCGCTCGACCTGAGTCGGAGCTCTAGAGCCCCGGGGGAAACTGGAGCTGCCCGACGCAGGCCTAGCCTCACCCCCTGTTTTCTCTCGACGCTTCTGAGAAGACGGAGCCTTTCTCTGCTTCTTAGACGGGGAGCAGTGCCGACCACCGGAAGGTGCCGGGAGATCGCCGCGCACTGAAGACGAAGTGCCTGGTGCCGATTCTGCTCGGCATACTGAGGTTGGAGCCAGTGCCAACTCCATGAGAAGGGCCTGAAGTCTAATGTCTCTCTCTTTTTTCGTCCTAAGTTTAAAGGACCTGCAGATCTTACAGCAGTCGCTGATGTGAGATTCGCCCAGGCAGCGGAGACAGTCGGTGTGCGGCTCACTTCTGGGCATCGAACGCCTGCAAGACTCGCAAGATTTAAACCCTAGGGCCTGGGGCATGCCCCGGCCCGAACACTAACTAATAACTAAACTGGAACTTTTATTGAACTAACACAGGTACTACTAACGATGAAACGAGTTCTGGGACAAGCTGCAGCAAAGCTGGAGCAGGTAGTTCCGATGCACCATCACTGGCGGCAAGAAGGAACTGAGGGTGGGGGGAGCGCGTGGCTCCCCTTATAGCACGCTATAGAGGTGCCACTCCAGGGGTCACAGCAGCGCTCCCCCTATGGGTACTGCTAAGGGAAAAACTTCCGGCACCGGTGCACATGGCGAGCACGCACACCTACTGTGGAACACACGTGAGCAAGCACTCAAAGAAGGATTCTTTGAAATACAGCCAGGAGATGGAGCTAGGCTGTTCTCAGTGCTGACAGATGACAGAACAAGAAAGAATGGTCTCAAGTTGCAGTGGGGGAGGTCTAGGTTGGATATTACAAAACACTATTTCACTAGGAGGGTGGTGAAGCACTGGGTGGTTACCTAGGGAGGTGGTGGAATCTCCATCCTTAGAGGTTTTTAAGGCCCAGCTTGACAAAGCCCTGGCTGGGATGATTTAGTTGGTGTTGGTCCTGCTTTGAGCAGGGGGTTGGACTAGATGACCTCCTGAGGTCTCTTCCAACCCTAATATTCTAGTCTATGATTCTATTCTACTCAAAGTGCTGGAGATTTCAACTGGCACCACCAGGGGACTACAGTGATGAAGCACAAGCTGCTAGCAGCCCATTGGCACTGCCAGGGCACTGCTGTGAGGAAGCTCACACAACGTCTCAGCTATCCCTGGATAATAAAAGCATGCAGACAGCATTGATGACAATGAGCTCTCTTTTTCTCTGCAGTGTAGTGACAACACTGAGACGAGGGGACATAGGGCAACACAAAATATTTTGCTGAACCAAAAGACTTCCTTAGAAATATTAGCCATGGCTTAATTAGCTTTCCCTGTGCACTCATCTGAGAGGGAGAAGTCTCATTATCTGCCCTGTCCTGCCTACATCTCAGCACTTTAAGGAACCCTTTCTGGCTGGTTTCAGACTTATTTATAGGCACCAATCCTCTGTGAACTCTGAGGAGAGATTAAGCCCAACCCCTTCAAAGGATTTAGACAATCTTGAGGTTTCTTGCCACCTTGCCAAGTTAGGAGAAAGGGAAACCAGCTTATTGGGGGGCAGAATTAAAGTTACACAGGCTACCTTAATTCTGACCGAGCCTAACTTTGGAGAACTTGGACTCCACAGCCTTAATGACATCCTTTTCCAGAGTATTTTGTGTATGTGTTTTAAAGGGAATTTCTAAGATTTGCTCATTTTTTAAAAGAAAACTAAAAAACCCAAAGAAATTCCATGTGCCTCTATTTACTAGATTGCAATAGACGGCTGAAGCTCAGGATTCCTGGGTCCTGTTTTGGGCAGGGGGTGGTCTAGCCAGGACTGAGCATTGGGGCTATTTGTTTAGATCAGTGGTTCTTAACCTGGGGTGCACTCACCCCCTGGGGATGCGAGATGCTCTTTCTGGGGGTGCGAGACATGCCAGATTTTTTTAGAAGGTAAATCATCAAAAACACAAATTAAGCACAGGCACATATGTATTCATGTATTCTTAATTTTACTGTGAAATTAAAATAAATAAATAATTCTGTTTCATTCTATAGTTATGATATATCTAGGTTTAAAGAATTGACTTACTTCAATGATTTTTGATAAGGGGTGCGAGAACATATTTTGAGAACCAAAGGGGTGCAGGCTGCAGTAAAGGTTAAGAACCACTCGTGTAGATGATATTTTGAAAAAATACAGTATTCAATTTAGACTGTTTTCAGAGGCGGACTGCAGTAACCCGGCAACAGCACCAAAGGTAACACCTCTCCCTGCACTTGGGAAAAGTGTCCTGTCAGATTTAATGACCACCCACGATCAGGACTTTGGTTCTATGTCTCATCTGACAGAGGGCAGCTCTAGCCACAGTGGCCCCTGGCACTCTGCCGGGGCACCGACTCAACACTGACTCAGAGGGTTAGATGCCAAGTCAGTTCCCACCTACCCAACACCACGGGCCATATCCTGGAACAATTGAACGACTCCTGAGAACTTTTAGAAGCCACGCCCTTCTTCCCATACATGCTGGCACCAGGCAACACGTTCTTACCAGAATCTGGTCCCAAGAATCGGCCTTCAAACCTGCTTCAGGAAATAGCCCATGGCCATAGCCTGAGACCGTCTCCCAGCAGGCTTTCAACCTGGCTCCCATCCTCAGCCTCCTGCTGCATGGACACAAGTCACACTCCTCTCCACCTTTGGGGAGGTTATATTCTTTCACTAACTTATTCAGGGGCAGCTTAGCCCAGGAGTCACCTGTCTGGCCAGCCAGCATCTCGGCAGAAGGGGGGGAAAGACAGCCTTAATCTGCACCAGAGTCATCGTGAACCAGAGGGAAGCAGGTGAAGAGAGTAGAGGGCATGGGGATCCCAAAGCCAGAATCTGGCCTCCAACAGCCCCTTCTCCCCCCGCCCCAAATTTACTGCTCTTGCAAACTGTGCTCATTTCTCAGCCTTTCATGGAGCTCAGCAGTTGCTCCCTGGGCAGAAGGCCTCACAGCTGCAACTAATGGTATGTTTTGACATCTCTGAAATACTCCAGCACTTCATTTCAGCCGCAGGGAATAAGGAGGAAGGAGGGACATGATGGTGGGAAGCCAAGCCAGAGATGACAGGGGGGAGGGGTTGCAGCAAGAGCACCGAGCACAACAGAAACAAATGTGCCAGGGATGCAGGGTTGGCCGAAAGAGAGGAAAGGCCCGGAGGCAGGGAGCTAGGACCCTAATGGCATGTAGGACACTAACTCTACTCTTGCAGATTAAACACACTACCAATAATCCACAACTTGTGCAATGCAGCTCCATCCGACTTGCATGAGATCATGGACCCTGGAAACCAGAGCCACGTGGCTGCTGCACTAATTACCAGAGTGAATCCTCTTCCCAGCAGAAACAGCTCGAGCTGGAACAGCCGCCAGCCCTGATTCTAACACCCAGCCTGGCAGGGGAACGGGGGAAGGGAGGGTGCTAGAAACATCCCTCCAAGCCTGCACCCCTCCATCTCTGCAATGATTCAGAGTTTCTCTCTCAGAAGCACAGTAGGAATGGAGTGGGAGGGGGGCTGAGGAAGGTAATTAACAAGCATCTTCCCATTGTTAAAACAGTATCTCCGGTCCCAGGGGGCCAGCCACAGCCACAGCCCAGGCCTTCAGCAGAGAAGCAAACAAAGTATCCTGGCCACCAGCTGAGCAGATGACTGCTGCCATCTGTCACGCCAGCAGCATGAGGGAGAAGAGCAGGAAAGAGCATTCTGAAGGCTCTGGCTCCTGTCAGCCCCTCACGCTGGGGTTAAGATGTTTCTTGTGTACTCAAGGGGCCTGCGGCAGGCAGGAAGGGCTGGGGGAAAGTCACCAGATCTGCAGACTGAGTCTGGTTTCTCTCTGTATTTGCAGCAGGAGTGAATCGGAAGGGACACTGGCAAAGCTACCCATGGAGATGCCTCTCCCCCACTCTCCCCACCACAGTCAGTGGAGCCAGGCCTCCAAACTAGCTCCCTTCACACCTGCACCCAGCCCACAGATCAGGTGTTCCAAGCCCACCCATCCCCACCCTCCCGCACATGTCCCCGACTGCAGCCTGTGGACCAGAAGTTCCAAGCTACTCCCATACGCACACACACACCCCAATCACAGCCCGTGGGCCAGGAGTTCCAAGCTACCCCCACGAACACACAAACACCCCACTCCAACTGCAGCCCATGTGCCAGGGGTTCCAAACTCCCCCCGCACGTGCACACACACACACCCCTGATTGCAGCCCATGGGCCAGGGTTTCCAAGCCCTCCAACACCCACACACACTCTCACACGTGACCACAGCCCGTGGGCCAGGTGTTCCGAGTGCCCGCCTCCGTCCCCACACAACAGACAACCACAGCCCATGGGCCAGGCGTTCCAAGCCCCGCACAACACACGACCACAGCCCGTGGGCCAGGCATTCCAAGCCCGCTGCACACACACACACACACACACACACCCCTGACTGCAGCCCATGGGCCAGGGTTTCCAAGCCCTCCACGCATGCCCGCACACACACACACACACACACACACACACACACGCCGTGGGCCAGGGGTTCCAAGTCTCTCTCACATACACACATGTCCCTGACTGCAGTCCATGGGCAAGGGCTTCTCCACACATACACACACACAACCACAACCCGTGGGTCAGGGGTCCCATCCCCTGCTGGTGGATGTCCCCTCAGCCCATAGCCAATAGCCTTAAAGCTAAATTGCTAGATCCTCCTGGACATTAAACAGTGGATCCCTGCTGGTAAAGCCCCTGGACACAGATCAGAATGTGCCTTGGTTCAGCCTATGGATGTAGGTCATGGGGGTAGAAAAGTTAGGGGAGCTCTGGCTCCAGAACCTAGCCTGAGCCAAAGAGCTTGGGTTCATGGGGGTTGGGGGGGGTAATTGTTTTCTCTTTTCAGCTGTCACTATAGTCATTATTGTTACTGTGAGTGAGTGATTCACACCAGTGTATGAAAAACCTGTGACTCACTGTACTGGATTCAGTGGGTGGGCTGCATTGACTCAACCACTCGGGGGGAGGAGGGGGAGAAGAGGGGCCGCAAAGTCACAATCAATGGAAGAGTTTTATTCACGTTGAATAAGAACTGACACTTGCCCACAGTCTCCGCTGTGCAGGGTTCGATCCACAACTCCTAATGTGTGCCTTCCTTCACAGGCAGCAGAGAGGGGGCCGACAGACAGGAAGCAAGACAGCAGGCAGCAGAAACCCATCTACACTACACATAATAGCAGACTCCAGCTCTTGCTTTTAATAGTGCCTGGCCAGGACATAATACAGTTTGGTCTCATGTGTGTGGGGACAGGACCCAAAGCACATTATAACCAAATTGCTGGATTGTGCTGCAGCCCAGACCTTCACTAGGGTTGGAGTCCGATTCCTTAATGTGGAGCATGCTCAGGGCAGAAGAAGAAGAAACCCGCCAGTGACAGAAGCAGGGTGCTCAGAGTGAGTCCATCACTCTAGTCCATACAGTATGGGATGTAAAGAGCCATGGGGAATGTACAACACCCCCCAACATGGAAACAGAAAGAGGCCAGCTTGGGGATGGTGGTAACTGGCATAGCTCTCTCTTCCTCTGGGGAGAGGGTGCAGAGACCAGAGGCAATCACACTCCCCGGGACAGGCCCTACTGTCAGCTCCTTCTGGAGGCCTCCAGCAAGCCATGCATAGTTCTCCCTCTGGCCAGGGGAAAGGCAAACTGGCCAAGGAACTTTGTATTCATCTCCTGGGCAGCGCTGCCAGGGAGGCCACCCTGCACAGCATCCATGTGGCCAGAAGGCACTATGAGAACTACTGGAGGACTGCAGGTAGCTGGCCTGAAGCTACAGCTGGTTAGGGCAAGATGACGGGTAGCAGATCTAGACTGCCCTGGCACAGAGCAGCTACTCTGCAACAGCAACTCTACAGAAAGGATTTGAGGAGGAGGCAGAGGAAGGGAATGTCTCTAAAAGAAGCTACACTTTGGATTCTGTTAAGGAGAATCATTACTCAGCTGGCAGCCCTTATTCCAAGGATTCAAGAGCCGTAATGCTCCAGATAAGGGTGGAGCTGTCCTATGTTCACACTGACTAGGCCTAACTTGCTCCTGTTTGTGAATTAGCAGATCACAGCCCCAGGTGGCATGGTGCAACTTGGAAAGTAACATAGGCCAAGATCTTACGAACCACAATATCCAAGTCCTGCAAGTCGAGTCCATTCAGCGTCTTTCAGAAAGGAAAGAATTGGCTTCCCTATCAGTGAACGCTGCAGTTGAGCCAGATCACACCACTTTAAGGCAGGGACAACATTTGCCAGACACGCACTTGGTGTAATGCTCAAGAGCCAAGAGAGCTGCAGAAGCAAGACAAATAACACAGTGCTACAACTCGGGGGCCAATCATTCATCACACTTCAATCAATGCGTCTTGCGTGGCCCCAGGCAGAGCTCCACTTGTTAGATGCAGTTGGACCCAGCCTCGCTCAGACCAAACAGAAATGCAAACTCATTTGGCAAGGCAGCAATGTGTACGGTTATTATAGGGCCATCGCTCCAAGGACATGCAGGTGGAGCAGGGAGGGAAGTGGCATGGCATAAAGACATGCATTTTATAGGGCGGAAATTAGGGAGACAAGCTTTCTAAAGGAAAGGAGATACGGTACATTACAGAGGCCTCAGGTGTGGGGAGAGGGGCAGAACCAAGACTTGTTTGAGCAAGCCCAGCAGGCTAGCCAACTGATGGGCAATGGACATGACCCTGGACAGCTGTGGCCTGAGTGGGCTTTCAAAACACCTTTGGAAGGGGGAACAATGTTTCCAAGGGCCCCCACAGAGAGAAGGGGAACCCAAATGGGAGCGGCAGTCGTGGGTCACAAGAACGCGCAGCCACACACTAGCAGGGAACTGAGCTGAGTGGCCGAGCTAGAAAACAAGGAAGCTGTGGAGTATAGAGCTGCATCACTAATGAAGGGTCAAGCTAGTGGAGAGAGAGAATCAGTGTGCCAATAGAGTCCGGAGCTGCTTCACTGACATGCATCCAAGCCAGAGGAGTAGAGGGGCTGTGCACCAGGAGGGGCCGGAGCTGTACCCTATGGAGCGGCCAAGCCAAAATAGTAAGGGGAGTTGGGGGGCTGCACTAATAGGGCACAAAGCCAGGTCACTAAAGGGCAGCCAAGAGAGAAGAGCAAGGGGAGTATGGCACAATCCCACTTTGAGCCTAGAGCAGGGGTGCTGGAACTAGGGGCACTGCGGCAGCACTCCCTGGCTTGAAGGGATTTCCATCACATACAACAGGTTTTTACAGTTTTGTTCAATGACTCTCAGCATTCCCGCTATAAAAACTGGTCCAACACCACTGGACCAGAGGCACCAATGGGTCAAATCTAAGCCTTCAGCATATTAAGACCAACAGCCTCACAAAAGACCCTCACTGACCCCCACCATATAAACAATGAGGATTCCTTTGCATGGCACTTGGCCCAAGAGAAGTGAGTGGAAGCCTCATTTCTGCAGCCCCAATGAATGGGGTCCACAAACATGTGAATGAAACCTGAGGAGTTCAGTATCAATGAAGCAGGAGCTAGAACACTCTGCCTGCGTGGAAGGGAAAGCTACCAGCATTGCTCTGATGGAAACAGCCTCAAACTGCCTTAATAAAAAACAAGCCAAGGCAGGATAAATCCAACTACAGAGCTCACCACTTCCCCCATCACCGGCCTCCTTCAGCTTGCAGTCCCAATGAATGGCATCTTGCCCCTCTCCTTCTCCTGAGCCTCTGCTCACTTAGTCAAAGCTCATCTTAAGGAATGAAAGGATCCACCTTAAAGTAACTGAATAGCCTCAGAATGCACAAAGGCTACCTTAATAAAAACTTTCTTGAGCCAGAGCTTCTCCTGTGCACAGCAAAGCCCCAAAGGTGCAGAGAATTCTCCTGTGAAGAAGTTCCTCTTCCAACTTCAAAGCCACCTAA
Source organism: Terrapene triunguis (assembly GCF_002925995.2). Lineage (NCBI taxonomy): Eukaryota > Metazoa > Chordata > Testudines > Emydidae > Terrapene > Terrapene triunguis. The sequence goes on along the minus strand of NW_020664561.1, from coordinate 13,362,674 downwards.
GTGCAGTGTAAATTCCCTGTAGTGGAATGTGGAGAGTTGGGGGGAGAGAGGAGAGAGAATACACACACACACACACACACACACACACACACACTAGTGTGCAGAAGATCCATCAGAGAGGAGAGTTGTAAGTGACAACATGGTACTTTGCTTTAGACCAGGCTCCCGTCCCTCTGCTTGTAGTTCCTCAGCATGGTTTGTGTTAGACAGCAACATACAGACCCAGAGCACTGCCATAAGAAAAGATAACACAAAGCCTTGCAAAATTTTCAGCAGAGACTAAATCTCTTCCTGAGATAAAAGCAAAGAGGCACCCACAGTCTAGAGTGGATTTTTTTAAAGTATATATATATATATATTTTTTAAAAGGGTGTGGGGTAGTTGGAGAGCAGAAAGCCAGCCATTCCCCCCCAACAGGTAGCAGCACTCGCCGGAGTCTGGCTCCAGTCTAAGGTTCCCTGTGCTAGGTAGGAATGCAAGATGCCAAAAAAAACCACACAGCATTATCTACTTTTAGAAAGCTACTGAGAAACACCAGCCCTACAAACAGCAAGCAAAAGCAAGAGCTTACCTTGTATTAAATGCATGGCTCCTGCACTTAAGCTGGGAGAGGTTATGATACTATTCCAGAGACATTATTTGTAATATGAAGAGAAAAGAAGACAGAGGAGGGGGGAAGAGAGAAGGGGAGGGAGAGACACAAGAAGAGGAGGGGGAGAAGGAGAGAATGAAAAAGAGGAATGAGGAGGAAGGGGGGGATAAAAGAATGAATTTTTTTTTAAAAGGGGGAAAAATAGAGACAGTTAAAATCTGTCTCCTGCCCACACAGTGGAAAAGAAATTTCTGACAATCAGAAAGAGAACTCACACACATACCAGAGGGGGCAGACGGGGAATAACAAAGGAGAAATAGCGAGTGGAGCTAAATCAAAACAGAAAAAGAAATGTCCAGGCATATCAAAAACACACACACACACACACACACACACACACACACACAGGAGGGAAAGAGTGGGGAAAGGCTTGGCCCATTTTGCATAATTAGAGAAGTAAACAGCCACATGCCTGGGAATTCAGGTCAGCCCGGCTGTTAAGAGTTCAGCACCCTGTAACTTACTCCTTAGCTATAGTTGACAAAAAACAAACAATTGTAATCATCCAAAACCGCGTCTACCTCCCATTTCTGCAGAGAGGAACCAATACACCGCACATGCTCCAGTCTCGCTCTGCCACCTCTGGCTGGGATTTGTGACAGGCTTCTGAGACGTTGATCAGGGCACTGCCGGGAGGAAGTTCTCCAGGATGGGGGAGTGGGGATGGGCAAAGGAGATCACACATGGCTGCCAAAATGCTCATGTCATTAAATTCTCTTTACAGGCTGGAGCTCCTTGCAGTCCAGTTACCTAATGGTTTTTAATGTGGTTTTCAAAGGCACAAAAAATCCACAGCGCTGGACACCTCTGTAAATCCAGCCAGTAGAGTCACATGCTAAGTGCCACATCATAAATCAGAGAAGCATAATCCCATTCAAATGGCCCACACTTCCCACCCCTCACATGTCTACACCACGTTCTTTAACGAGAATCCTACTTGGTGATCATTTCCACCTCAACCAACAGCTGAAGAATGGCTCTGAACCACAAGGCAGAAGGTGGGGAGAATAAAGAGGTCTGTTTTTTGGGTCAACCAATGAGATCAGCAATGGGGATAGAGGACACCAGTGATGGTTTTGCTTTTGCAGCCAGGAATGATCCACATTCCATGTTTCAACAGCCTGGAGTCCAAGAGAAGGAGATAGGGTTGAATAAAAGACTACAGTTTGAGTTCAGCCCTAATTAACAATAAAGAGTTATAAGACAAATTAATTAAATGGACTCTTGTGTAAAAGACTCCTTGAACCTGGGAAATATTCACCCCCAATTTCAGCAGAATCTAGAAAGAAAAAAGTATCGAAGGGTCTATGTGAAGCATTCGAGATTGGACTCCGTGTCATTCCATTAGGCATTCCCACGTGGGACAGGCAGACATACCAAGGAAGGTGCGGAAGAAAGAAGCTAAGGGTTATTCCTGGTCTTTTCTCCTCTTTGCTAAAATAAACAATCCTGAAATATCTGAATGTCAGTACAAACAGCATTCCTCTTCTCCTCCCAGGAGATCAAGCACCAATCCACGCTTAGGGTTCATTAGGGAGAAATATGGAATAATCTATGGTTAAATGAACATGAGACAGAATTCTTCCCTTAGCTCCAGGAAAGGGTGGCCTTCCCGGGTCATGGTCTATTGATGGAACAGCATGAGGATGCTCGGAACTGAGCAACTATAACACATGGTTTCCCCTGCTCCATCCTTGCCACCCAGCCATCTGGACAAAGGCGGATTTAAGGTATATATTTTTCAAGGGCACAACACCCAGAATGAAGTTTCCATATTAAAAGTTTCCAACTAGAAGCCTAGGCTTGATGCTGTGACTGCATGTAACTGCAATCAATGGTCCATGCTGTGAGGTAGGTCATCAGCAGCTACAGCTGTTAGCAACAATTTTCTGAATGCTGTCACTCAAAGTGAGGGCAGAGAACGGAGGAGAAGATAGTACCCATTAAAGTGACTTTGATGGGTGGACTCAGTCCCACATGCTCTGTTAACTAGAACCTTCATTATGTCCCCTTCAATGGCACCAAGAGACAGCCCTGTTTACCCAGGGAGTGAGGGAAGAAAAGTCACCAACAGAGAGTCAACTGGTATCCTGCTTGAGTTGTGCCAGATACATCATGAGGAATTTCAGTCCGGTTCCTAGCAAAAAGGGGTTTCGTCTCTCAAAAACCACTGCTAGGTGCTGCCAACTAAGCCAAAGAGGCCAAGGACTTGATGCGCATGGTGGCTGAATTCCCTTCTCCCAGTACAGAGGTGCACTGAGCGGGCACCTTGTGGCTGCCCGCCCCATGGGTCCTAGAGAGCTCGGCCATAGAGCTGTCAAACCAGCAGCTTTCAGCAGTACTAAATTCACTTTAGAAACCAGCTGATTGGAGTGAAGAATTTGAACACCAAGGACATTGGCTTCGAAATCACCAAGAGAGCAACAGTCAGGCCTTCCCGCTCCCTCCCAAACACCAAGCATCTGTCCCATGGGCCCATGCTGGAGCACCAAATCCTCTCCACCTCTAGCTCCATGACAGGATGATCCCAGGGCATCCCTGCTTGATGGGTATTTGTGGATGGGTGGGGAGTCCACAGCCCCTATGACGCTCATGTGCTCTCCCAAATATGGACAGTTCAGCCACCCACCTCATTCCCTACTACACTCAAAACCCACCAACCAATTAGAGCAACGTGGAGTCCTTCCAAACAGCACCACACAATATGGGTTTGGTCCTTATCCTTCACACTCCAGCAACGGCTTCTCTCCCAGCCCTTTTCCGCCAGGTAGAGGGGCTGGAGCAAGCCGGCTGGGAGTTCCCTCAAAAAGTGCCCTTCTTCCCCATGCGCCAGCATGCACCCCGAATGCACACGTTTGGAGGGAAGGGGGATTGAAGGAAGGTTCTCTAACTATGTCAAGCTCACTGGTGAGGCCTTTCCCTGCACTTCTCTGCTGTGTCCGAAGCCACTCCAGACAGCAAATGCCTTTCAATACCCTAGCAAATGCTCCATTCCACAGACTGCGTCACCTAAAGTGACTTCTTTAATGGGAGCAGCAGCTCCGAAGAAAAGGCCCGGTTTAATAATTCAGCCGGCATGGATTCCATTTAGTAGCCATGGCAACCAGCTTGCTGACATCCAATTGTAAGCAGGACGTTATTAGAAGGGGAAAGGGAAAAAAGAAAGAGCGTGCACACATGCACATGTTATCAGGCATCATAAACTTTCCAATGACATATTGGCACAGGCAGCCTCTGCCAGCATTATTAATCCTATTCAAATTTCACACCTTCCTCATTTTTCCTGATTGCTCGCTGCTAATGCCACAAAAGCACCTCAGCTCCCAGAAGGCATCAGCCTGTGTGACATCCTCTCCTCGTTTGGCTTTTGTCTTGCTTAAAGAAAATAAGAATTGCGTGGAGGAATTTGCACTATCTCAGGAGAGCCACTAGATCCAAACCAAGACCGCTGCCCAGACAAAATGGGGGACAAAATTGCGCACATGAAGTACGCCCAAATCCACATGCCAACTAAACATGGTGAGGCATATTGCAAGGCAAAAAAGTCACACATGCATAGCGAGGCATAATAGTGCATGCATAGAAATGCCCACTGCCCAGGAGGTCACACATCTGTTTGCACATCCATTCATGCAGCAGACCTCTTTGCAGACAGTCCGGCAAGTTAGGGATGTTGGGAAGGATGACAGGCCTACAATATAATCGAGATGTAAATACTGTTTTGTTTTTAAAGATACCCCCGGAGAGTGAAACATCAGCCTTTGTAAATCTGGCAGTCTGACACTTCCTGCTCAGGAGAGCAAAGCGGGCTGGGGAAGTGGTTTGAGCAGGCAAGTGGGGCTGTCTAGTTGAAGAGCCAGGATTTTAAACAGTTGAGTTCTTTTGGAGGGATTGTCAGGTTTTGGAGGATCCAGAGAAGGTTTTTTTAAAGCCCATAATATTATGGGTATGTTCCATTTTGACACTGTCCCTTTAAAATGTTCAGCTGTAAATCTGAATGAAACTAGGAGAAGGAAAATCCTGTAGACAAGTGTTCCGTCTAAATGCCGCCGTCAGAATTCTGTTTCATTCAGACACACAAAATGAATATGCTCCCATGCAAATGCAATTCCATTTGTAGGCTTCTCGGAGACATGGTAATCGTATGAAATGAAGAGAGCCACCCATTCAGACAGCAAGCAAATCGAAATAAAAGCCCATACACCCACATTCGGGGCACAACACATGCAAACACTGCATACACCCAGCTCCTTAATACTATGATGGATTCATTCAGAGGTACAGTACACAGCACAGTGAATGGCAACAAACCTATACCAAACCATAGAGTCCACACACACCTTTGGACACACATGAGAAAACAAAAATTGCCAATATATATGCACAAGCAAAACCTGACACGTTCAGACTTTACATGTGTAGCGCAGAGGCAGAATCACATACACATCCCATCTGCAGCCATGCAAATCAACATAATACACTGAACAGCACACTACAGTTCACACTTTGCAGACTAAGCCACCGATTTCCAGATATACACACCCAACGCTAAGAAGAACACAGAGTATGCACAAATTCAGCATCCTCAAGAAAGTTGGGAACATACACACTCCGATATACACGTACATTCATCAATCATACTTATACATACAAGAGGACAGCTGGCACACAAGAATCCCGTACTGCCCGCATGCCCAAATGGCGTGCCCAATGGCACAGCCTACACACAACTCAAAGGAACCCCAACATGGCACCCATGCTGTGTGTACACAACACAACCTACTCCCCCTCACTGACATGCTCAGGGTTTTTATTTATTTTATTTATTTTTGCTGTTGCTCAAGGACGATGGATGCCTTGGATTATGATGTTTCCATGGTTACCTTTTGTGGTGGGACCTGGGGTAATTGAACTCTTGGGGTTCACTGTTCAGCACTCTTGCTCTCTCTCTGCATTTCATCACAGATCAGCTCTGCTCTTCCATGTATAAGCCATGCCAGTGTGAATTCCAGCCCTTACCTGCTCTATGAGAGCAGAGCAAACCAGGGTTCTTCCCCAGGGCTCCATTCAGAGTATAATTTTGCCAGCTCCTCAGGGAAGCAGATGTTAATGGGCATTACAGGGAAGGGATTCTATATACACCGAAAGGAAGGCGACTCCACATCCACAGAGAGAGGAAATCGAGAGTCTACTCCCACTAACTTAGCTAAGGATAGACTGGAATGAAACATGGGAAGATGTAGTCATATCAGTGCTGACAACTGAGCATTGAGACTGCATTAGTCTCTTGGGAACAAATCACAAAACACACATTCGCCCACATGCTGGAGTCTCTCCACAGCAGTCTGCCAGTCTGGTGTTCCCAGGATTTTAACTAGAGCTTATTTATTATGTGTATTATCGTAGCGTCTACGGGCCTTCGCCATGCACCAGGACCCCACTGTGCTAAGCACCATACAGACAAGATGGATTTCAGGTGTAAAGTTCAGATCCAGCTCCAGATCCTAACTTCAGCAAAGTTTGGACCAGTTTAGATCCACGGGCTTATTGCTAATGTTTACCTTCCCTTCTCTGAGCAGACCCAGCCCAGACAAACAAAAGACTTAAACAAGGCTTCCTTGGCCCACCAGAGGCTTCTGAAATATACGTCAGTCAAAAGAAAGTGACATAAGGAGGACTCTGTACCCACAGGTGGTAAAGCAAGTCAGGTGGAGAGAAGGGACAGCACTTTTATGAGCTCCATGAGCAACCAGCTCAGACTGAGTCTACCCAGGCTCCTGGAAACAGCGAGTTCTTATGGGACATGCTCAGAAGCGTGACTCCTAGCCACTCCCAAACTAACATTATTTCATCTCATTAGCACAGTTACTGCCGTACTAATAATACAACACGTGTTCTTGCATCCCCCTCGTTAGTCACATCAGTCCTATACAGCAACGGCCAACAGATTTGGAAATATTACTCACAGATCTAGTGTTTCAGCCCTGCAGGGAACTAGCTGGGTTTTTCCTGCAAATGCAGCCACTAACATGACTCAGTTCAGGCTAGTTATGCTGTGACTTCTGCCAGGGGCTTTGGCAATGCCACCAGCTGCAGTGACTTTGCTGTCACCAATACAGGCACCAGGCTTGGTTCGCCATTGTTTTGCACCAAGTCAGAAGGGTAAACTTTTACACACACTTTGCACAGATGGAAGTGACTGCTCAAAGCTGGAGAGAATCAGGTCTCCTCCCTGTTTCCCACATCTGCTCCTTGAGGAATTGGGCTTTTGCCTTCTTCTCCTGTATCAACAGGTTGTGTTGCAAGTAACCCTTGGTTTCCTTGTGTCCTCCATTTCCAGAACATAAAGTTATGGCTGTGCAACAGGGATAACCATGCTCACTGCTAACAGGCTTCCAGCTGGTGCAGTCTGTTCTCAGGTGGACTGGCCTGGACAATGGTTAGATAGATTTATCACAGTGATGGTTTTCCCCATCTCTTCCAGTCTTACCTTGGTTAGCCTTGAGTGACTGAGGTTGTGTGGAAGTAAAGTCTCTGTTTTCCCTTTAGCAACTGTGCAGAGAAGGCCACACACTTCATACTATTGTTCTTGTAAGTCAAAGGATTTTATCATCCTTTCTTTCAGGGCCGGTGCAACCACTAGGCGAACTAGGCGGCCACCTAGGGTGCCTAGTGGTTGAGGGTGCCTAAAAGCCCGCTCAGGCAAGGAGGTGGAGTGGAGGTGAGCTGGGGTGGGGG